>NW_021604567.1:16701399-16719180 GCF_004785775.1 Grammomys surdaster | reverse complement strand
GGGAAGTGAGGACAGAGAGAGGGAGGGGAGCTACAGAACTCATGATTGCCACGTGAGAAGCTGCTCCATTCTGTGTAGACCCTTCTCAAGGGTCAAGCGCTAGAGTTGAGTCTACACTAAGAGTTCCTTGATCAGAATATTGTATGTGTTTATTTTGAGTAGTTAAATTCAGCTTAGAAGGGAATCTAAATATTTAAAACATGATGATAATTCACAAGTAATTGAGCCAAAAGTGGGAAGACAAAATCAATTTATAGTAAAGTTAGAAACCCCAACTGAAGATCCAAAAATAATAATCTATATAGAAGTCTGAAGAATCAAAGATAGGACATGAACGATAAATTCATCTTTCCTAAGAGTCAATACAGATTATCAGAGATTATCAAGGAGATGAATATAAGCATTTATATATGCATACAATGTTACAGAAATATAAACACCAATATTAGGGAAGTGATTATACCAGCGGTTGGGCTGGAGTTCTGAAGCAGGATGTTTTTCATGTAATACCATTGTGGTAATCTGAATAACATTGGCTCCAGGATGGATTGGAAAAAGTGTGGCCTTGTAGGAGGAGGTGTGACCCTGAAGGAAGGCTTTGAAGTGCCAAAAGCCAACAGCATCCTCAGTATCTACCCACCCCACCCTGCCTAACCCTCCTCCCTGTGGAGCTGCCTCACGACGGATATTAGGGAGCAAGCCCCCATGCCTGCTGGCCTGCAGCCATTGTGCCTGCATTGGGGGTCATAGACTCACTCTCTGAAACTGTAAGCTCCAATAAACTCTTTCTTCCAAAAGTTTCCTTGGTCACGGTGTCTCTTCACAAAGATAGAAAAGTAACCAGGACGTGCATACTCAGAAATGTTCATAATATTATCTTAAATTAAAACAATATAAAGGTGACTGACAAAGGAGAGCCAACATCTGCATCAACCTCTCTCCCGGGGCACTAAGGACTGAGGACTCTTCTTACCTGCTGAAACTTTCTCAGAGTAGTGCCAACACGGATCAATTTACTTTGATTCCTACAATACAATGTGACCTAGAGCTAAACATTCCCTCAGCACTTGCTCAGGCTCCTCTGCCCATCACTCTAGCTCTTGTTACCAGTGGTGATGATGAGGATGAGGATGAGGAGGAGGAAGAGGAGGAGGAGGAGGAGGAGGAGGAGGAGGAGGAGGAGGAGGAGGAGAAGAAGAAGAAGAAGAAGAAGAAGAAGAAGAAGAAGAAGAAGAAGAAGAAGAAGAAGACAAATGCTTTACTATTCTTTATATGTGGTCCTCATTACATGTACCATTTCTGTGCTTAAAATTAACATATAGGAAATAGTTTACTTTTCTTTCAAAGAAAAAAAATTAAATTGCTTAATTGGCAATGTGAACCCCAATTCATTTTTTTTCTTTTCTACCCATCCATGAATGAAAATGATCTTTCCTGAACTAAACAGATATTATAACCTTCTATTTTATGAAAGACACTGCCTCTTCAGCAACGTCCACTCTCATGCCGTCTGCCCTCGGGAGGTATTTTGTCCACCCACAGAAGACAACACTTGCTTGAGAACTTCAACAGACTCTTCATAGAGTGGACTTTATCTTCTTGATAAGAATGTGTTTGGTCTTTTTGTGACTCTCATATTTTTTTTAGATGTGAATTCACAGTAGAAACTTTCAGATACTCAAGACACTATGAAGTATTAAATTCCCATATCTCTGGCAAATAAGTCAATAATTTTGTCTATGAATTAATTCAAGATCCTTGGTTGCAACAATGTCATTGCTAGGTAGCCTTTGCCAACTAGAATCACCTAAGACAGGTGACTCTAGGGGACTCACTCTCTCTCTCTCTGTGAAAGAGATGTTTCCTACATGGCAGCATCACTCCAGACAGCACTGCCTAAAATCAAGCTCCACCTCTCCCGTGGTCTTTGTCATGGATGCTCTGTTTATTAGCCATGGCTCACACCACATGGCTTCCCGTGCATGGTGCTCCACACATTTATTTGCTAACTTTGTAACCTTGAGAAGAATACTGAGCACAGAGCATCTGCTCAAAAGAAACCAGCTCCTCAGTGACTGCTTCCCACCTTGGCAAAACACACCAAACAGACAATAAAGGTTACTGTTGCCCTATGTTTGCCCCGCCCGTTGTTTGCCTAACACTAAACAAAGGGAGACTGAAGGCCGAGGATTTATTTTGTTACTCTTTCCTCTCTTTTTCATGCCTAACCTATCTAACCTGTCACATTGGAGACAAGATCTACCTGAATGAACTACTTAGGGACTGAACTTTATAACAATTGTCTTATGAAAGTGTTTTAAATGTTTGCAACATGATTATAAACAGTAACTTAAAATACAGACAAAAGAATTTTTATTTTTCTTCTTAAAAGCTATAGCTAACATTTATCATAAAATCCAAGTATAGTGTATTTTTAAATACTACTGAGATCTCTTAAGTAAAAAGAAACTAACAAATTGTGCCTGTGCTAACTGGATCAATTCATGAAACCAAAGGCCTGCCTGGTTCTCAGGAAAGTACTCCAAGCTTCACAAGGAAACCCACAGAACTCACGGGGCTATCAGTCCCAGAATAGAATTCCCAAAAAGAACCACCTCTTGACCAGCACAGGGTCACTAGCACCAGGCAATTCACAGTTTCAACAGGAGATTTTATCAAACATATTTTGAAACTGCTATGCTTTGAAGTGCTGGGTTTGGCAATGTATAAGAAAGGATATGAAAACAGAGTGGCAAGTGAGCAAGGCGGCTCCCAACCTGATTTCAAGGCTATCAAAGTTGGGCACTCCACTATCACGGCACAAATTTCATTAGTAAGAAGTCACTGTCATTCATGAATTAAATGATTTCTTCTTTGAACCTATATGTATTGATTTTTCAAAGAGCTACAACCTTTTGGACATAACTATGTTTCATTGGTGTGATGCAGGTGACACTTCCATGACATTGGTTGCCTGCTACCTCTCTCTCCAAAGTTCCATAATAATAAAATAACACCTACTCATTAAGTTGACATCTGAGCACTTCTTGTAATATCTGGTGCTAAAACTGTTATTTTGATGTCTCTGCTAAAACCATCTAATTATGGTGTTTCTTCATAAAAAGGTAGTCCATTAATCAATATCTGAGTGTGCTTCAACTCCTCCCTAACAGCCTTATCTGAGATTAAATCTTTCATTTTTAAAAAATAATTTCAATGCAAACTCATAGGCCTGTGTGTGTTCTACAGGACGAACCACTTAATGAATTCTTTCTACCCTGGAGATTGATAGTTCCCCACCACCTTCCTGTGCTACATCAAGGTGTCCTTTGCTGTCACTTGCTGATCAGTCATTTAAACTTGCATCTCCACCTCTTGCTGCCCCTATCGGGCATGCAGCTAAATGGGTTCTCTGCTTCCCCATCTCCCTTCTCCTCTTGTGTAGCTCAGAGCCCCTCTGACAGTTCCACTGGGGCTTTTTATCAATCTCTGAGTCCTACGGTTTTCCTTACCTCGTCAGCTTTTCTCCAGTCTTAGCATTTAAAAAACAATTAACTTCCCCACCATTTTTAAACTTCAGGGAGATCTGCAAACTTAAGAAAATTCCTTGGCTGCCTCGCTGCCCCTGCAGGAAGTGCTTGCTATCAGGATCACGTGAAGTGACTTTATTTTTAGGCAAGGGGAAGAAAATTTAAGTAGGCTGAACTGCGGAGAGCAAGATGCTCTTCTCCACCGAAAATGTCTGCTGCTTCCCTCCTCCATAGAGAGGCAGCAGCCCAGGTTCAACCCTAGCACCATCACTTAGCAACTGTGCCTCCTGAAGGGGTCATAGAATTTTCCAAGAGTCTGTATCTGTACCTATGAGATGGTGACGATGCCTTCTCCATCTGGAGGTGCAAGTGAGAATCAGTGATGGGCAGGTTGGATACAGCGGGCAGGCTGTGTTCATTAACTGCTAACCAATTAGACACCTAATTTATTAGAATTATTATGTGGTGATCCCAGAATAAAGCAAGTGGAAACACCTCAAAATGCAAATCAAGCAGTTTTAGTTTTATTGTGAGAAAATTCTAATTCTGCTTCGAAGCTATCTTCCCAGTCTTCAACAACAGGCAGTGATTTCGACTCAATGACTCCGCTAAATAAGCAGAGCAGGTGTGTTTGGAGAGACTGCCCTCTCAGCCATGTCTGGATGAGCATGTCCTTACTTGTTCTAGGAAGATCAGCAGCCGACAGGTAGGGTATTAAAAACACCCTGCTGAGGGCTCAAGGCAGTAGCTGAATTACATGCTTTACTATCTGTAATTCCAAGTCATTGGGCAATTCTATTATTTCTTGTCATTCTACCAAGACAACTACTAAACAGCTTTTCTACTGTTCTGTTATTTAAATCAAGGACTACCGTTTGCACAGGGAAGTGGAGTTTGTCCCACTTTAAAGTAGAATAAAAGAAAAACGCTAAAATGGGCATCAGATTCTGAGGTGGAATTTGGTCTGAAAAGCACAGGTTGAGCTCAGCTGGTTAACTCAAGTTCCCTTCCAGCCTGAAATTGTAGAGCTCATCACAAGCAGGCCAGTGAGACTCAGCGGCTATTCGGCTATTCGGAAGTGTTTACTTTCACCAAGGTCGTGCTACTTCCCATGATGGCTACCTCTGTGACAGAGTTACAGCTGGAGAGCAATGTTAAAGAAACATGCATATGTGTGCTGGATTCACAGTTTCACTGTACAGTTTCTGGTGAGATGGTGATTTGGAACAAAGGTTTGTGGCTGAGGACGTGGTTTAGTGAGTAGACTGCTTGTTAAGCAAAGATGAGGGACCAAATTCAGATCCCGCAAATGTACACATGCACGCGTGCATAGTGGCGACTGCACACAAACATTTGCACATAGTGGCAAGTATACACAAACACTGGTGCATAGTGGCAAGTGCACACAACCCCAACACCTGGGCAGTTGGAGGAACGTTAGAACTCACTATCCATGTAGTCTTGCAAAATTGGTGAACTCTAGTCCAGGAGACTCTGTCTTAATAAAAAAAAAAAAGTATATAGAGAGTGATAAAGATGTCGAACATCAAACTGTAACCTCCACATGTGCAGCATACCCTCACACATACATGCACCATATGTATAGACAGACAGACACACAGACAGACAGACAGACACACACATACACACACACACACACACACATATATATGAGAGAAAAAACTCTCAAAGATTGTGATTTTGTATTACAGAAAAACTCAGGGAAGAGTACCCTTGTACTAATGGTACTGATTCTCTGTATTAACAATACCATTCCTTTCAGGGTCACAGGAAATACCCAAAATGCCACCTGCTTCAGCCATCTTTCCTTCTAGACAGCACTGACATTTCCTTTCTGCCTGCCCCACAAAGTCTTCATTATAAACCCAAAATAAATAAAGGCTAGCTCTCACCAGTCTAGAAGCCCAGATTATTTTAATATTCCAAGAGTAACCAAGGCAACTAGAGTTTAAGAAATACAATATTACTGCCAATAAAACTTTTTGATTTCTTCAATTTTGTACGACAGTTATTCTTTAAAACTGAAAATAAATGGTGTTAACTTCTAATGACGATTACAAAAATGTCTAGAATTAACTTTCAGCTTTGAGATCTAAGCCCACATCAGTAAAATCACCATTAAAACTTTATGTGTGTGTGTGTGTGCACACACACACACACGTTTATTTATATACTAGAGACATCACGTCTTTGGGCACATATTTATAAATAGGCCCAAAGAAATTTTCATGGAAATGTTAACGATTTCCATAAAAATTTCTCACATATTGCATGACACTTGCATATAACGTTTTAATTAATTACCTATTCACAAAACACTTGGGTACTTGCACATTTCAGCGTGATTAATGTAGCATTAGTATGAGAACACTGTAAAGACTGTCTCATAAACCTCTCTTCAAGATGGTGCACACTTACGGAGCATCACGGCTCAGTCAATGACCCAGCGGCCTGGCAGATAATGCTCCAATCTGTTCTGCACAAGATTCGGCCTCTTCCGGCACTGTTTGATTTAGGCCAGATGAGTCACATGGGAGATCCTCGGGCTATAAGAAAAGCTGGAGCCAGAGCATGTGGCACTTTGCAGCTCCCAGAAGCCAATTCAAAAATAGACTTGCGTGTGTCCTTCCTTCCTCCCGAGCAAATGCTGGGATTGCAACTGCTATAGAGAAATAACTGGAGGGTGGGGAAGAAGCAGAATCAGAGGCTGCTTTTTAATAACTGCTAGGGGTTAACCATGTGCCAGGGCAGTGTACTCTGCAAACATTGCCTGCAGATATCTCCTCCAAAAGCACCTGCAAACATGCAAAAGAAATTCCAGATGGGAAGCCAAGAACTCAGAGCATCGAGTAGCAGGGGTCTGGACCCCATGCTTACGGCTTCAAAGACTGAGAACTGTTGTTCCCTTTAAGGAAACAAGTTGGGAAATCTATAATATCCTGAGTAGTTTTTATATTGCTAACTGATAAGCCCAAGAGATTCCCAAAAGCCCATCCATCTACTCTCTCTAAATTTGTATAAAGATCTAATGAGAAACTGACCAAATATGGCAGAAACTCAAAACATCCAACACACTGTACCAGTGTACCAAGGAGTCCCACCCAGAAACAAAAGTCATAAAGGTCTAGTTGTTTGTGAGTCATCAAAGGGCACCATAGAAAAGATGTCAAGGAAGAGATGCAAGAACCTTCATAATAAGCACTCTACAGACCTGACACCCCACAGTGGACATTAGAGGTTTGATATTCTTGCATGTTTTATAGTTTTGTGTTTGCCCATTTGGCTGAGTGGGTGGCAGTTATCTCCAGTCACATTCAATCTTGATGGAACTCACCCTGTCACCTCCCATCACAGAAACCTAAATTGGAGCTATCCCTCCACAGTACCAAGGGGTGAGGACAAACATATCTATGTTTTTCCAGCCAGGTTCTTCAGTCTCCCATCAATTCTATGAGGCCCAAATGGTTTTCAAAGCACTGTTTCTTTGCTGAAGGCAGGGAACATCCATGTCCTTTGTGTGAAATCAAGCAAAGGACCGGCATTAGCACATGTGCACACACAAAAACCTACCCTGGGATAGGCCACACACAAAAAACTACCCTGGGATAGACCACACATACAAACCTACGGGCACAAACTCACCCTAGAATAAACCACACCACTGTTCAGATAACCAAGATAACACTGTGGCTCCTCTCAGCAGGACTGATTTCAGGAAGTCTTCTCTGCTGATCACTGGGTCTTTTACAACCGCTTGCTTTACAAAGTATGTCACTGTTCACACTGTGTCTCTCTGCTCAGGCAGCCTCTTGCTACTTTTACAACCTGGGAGTTTCCTTCTCAAGGGACTGGGGTACCTGTTTCTGCAACATAAAATCAAGGCAGACAAGATCGAGTCTTTCTGACTCTTCGGGTGGGAGGAGCCCGATGTCAGCGAGCATCTTCTTAGACATTTTCAAACTCCCTCTTGTCATACAGATGTGATAAACTTTAGTGTTCTCTTGTGTGCCGACAATTAGCAAACACAGATGGTCTGGACCTTCACTCCAGCTTTTGAAGATTCTAGTACCCTTGTGTCAGCAGGGTTCAGACCATGGTTTGGTTTCTCTCTCTTTCGACTATAGTGACCTTGAATAAAGTCTTCTTGCCTATTTATCTCTAAAGCTACTTTTTACTTTGACATTCATAGTCCCTTACTATAGGAAACTGTGACCCTCACCACTAATGACACAGGTTTACTCCAGATCTTTACCATGCTCAATGAAGAGTAAACAGTAGGACATGCTGCCTGCAGGCAAAAAGCCTGGAATTAGCCTCTAACCTGATGGCATCTTTTCCTTCTTTCTAGGGTATCTTCTCCCATAGGATCTCGTCCGACCATCTGGGTTCGGAAGTTGAGTCAACAGGAGTGCAGCTACAGCTGATTCCTCTGTGCCACAGAGAGTAAGTGTGAAATGCACTGGTGAAGATGTGAGCCACTACAATTTGAGGATTATTGTTAACGCAGCAAAAATCAGCAGGCTTGCCTACTAATACACCCTCTCTGGCTTTAACCCCGCGCTAGAGTTTAAATCTTAAAAGTTCCACAAAGTCTCATGTATTCGAGCCATAGTTACCACCCACAGTGCTATTGGGCAATCTTAGAACCTTTAGGGTCTAATGGGAAGAAGTTAAGTCCTTGGGAGTGTATGCTTGAAGGAAAGATTAACTCTTACCTTACTCTTCGCTTCCTGGCTGCCATGAGGTGAGTAGCCTATAGCTCTACTGTGCCCTCCTTGCCCTGATGTGCAACCTCACCACAGGCACACACACCAACGGAGCTGACCAGCCATGGACCGAAACTTCCAAAACTCTGAGCCAATAAAATCATTTGCACCTTTGCAACTGATTGTCTCAAGTATTTTGTTTCAGTGGTGCTAAAGGAAGGACTAGCACACACTAAAATGGGGGATATCCAGAAGCCATCCAATTATTTCTAACATTGACCTTCACAAATAAAGGTATTTAGACAGTTCTCCGGTCTGAGGATTATAGCATGAACTTGGGGATTTTAAATTAAGTGTGTGTACTACACTAAGAGACGTAAACTTTGTAGAATAAGAAGCTAAATGGGACCTCTGTTCATCCCCAGGAGATGTTCAAGGATGTCTTTATTCAGTTCCCCCAAAACATTCCTATTTCCCTAAAAGATATGGGGGAAGTATCTTGTGCTCCATTAGACATTTTTAAATTATCATCCCAATTTTTCATTATAAGTTTAAAAGTTAGGTTCTTGTGAATAGAAGATTCAAGGTATTCAATATTTTATAAGACAAAATAATGTATGGATCACCCTGAGCAGAAATTGGCGTCTCATTGCTTGCTCTGATAAAATGGGCTTTAACTATCTTATTAAAGAACCCCACAGAGTCCAAAATGGAATGTATAAGACACATATTTGTAGCTCTAGCCAGCGTGCCTCAAGGTTTTGTTAGTCGGATAAACACGACTATCATTTTTAAAAGAATTAGTATCACAATTCTACTTCACGAGGGCAGACAAACAGGTACAATCAGAAAGACAGGAAACATTGGGTTTAAGGCATCTTAGTTATTTATTTCAAAGGAGTCCCAAACTCCAATTTCTCATCACTTTAGTGTGTGAGAGGGGTGTAACCCTAAGTCAAAGGTGCTGAATCAGCCCTAAGAATGGCCGAAAGGTAGGCTGTTATTTGGAAAAAATGAGAAAATAAATATACAAGGCAGATAGTTGGAAGAAAACACATATGGGAGTCGAGAATTTTGAAAGCATCATGTTTTTTAAAACATTAAAGCTAGCTATGCCTGGGCATGCTTGGAGACATGTGTTGTGTTGTGTACATGTAAAGTCACACTTGGCATACGCATGACAAACATGTTGTATGCGTGTGGCCATGCTTGGCATATATGTGACAAACATGCATTATGTGCATGTAGCCATGTTTGGCATATTCATGACAAACTTGTGTTATGTGCTTGTAGCCACACTTGGCATGTACATGACAAACATGTTTTGTGTATGTGTAGCCACTCTTGGCATGTACATGACAAATATATGTTGTGTGCATGTAGCCACACTTGGCATATACATGACAAGGCATCTGACAAGCAAGCTAACAACTTTAGGTGGGCACAACAAGCTTAAGCATAAAGCCTTATTTGAAGTGACTTCCTCAAAACCAGGGGACAAGCACCTGCTGTTCCCGAGTGGAACACCGGGATTCACGCCTAGACTCATCTCTGAACGCTGAAGACTGAGTTTCCCAGAACTCCAGTCTTGTAACTTAAAATGCCAACGATACCGTAAAGTGTTTCTCCAATTCTGTGCACATTTAAGAGCTTGCAGATCACATATTTAAACTGTCTGCTAAGACCCCCACTAGCAACCACAGTTTAGAGTGAAGGGCTGTCAACACAGGCACATTCAGAACATCTGCTTGGAAGAATTAACCACAGCAGAATTATCTGAATGCATCATTTCATGCAATCATACTGGGATAATCATATATCCCCAGGTTCCACTGGGAAAGGTATCTTTATTAAGCCGTGGCTGCATTAAACACTATCACGACTATCATTATAAATTAATCCTATATTATTTTTGATATTTTCTGAGCACATAACTACTGTTCAACATACCCACAAGGACATTTCTAAGGGAAATATTACTATTGGATCTGGCTTTTTAAATTTTCCCTTCAATTTTACAACTAGAATGTATGGCAATAATACTAAAATGTATTATACTACATACCCACTGTCTGATGGAGGAATGTTGTTACTGCACAGACCTCAAAGAGCTCCATAAAAACCAGGAGATTCTCTTTTCTCTTAAGAACTGATGACTGTTATGTCTGAGACTTGGTAGAAGTTTGAAGTTAGAGTCAAAAATTAGATTTTACACATGTCTTTTATGAGCTTATTCAGGATAAGACCTTATTTATATAATTTAGAAATCACACATTTCTTTGGGGAGGGAAAATCTAGAACGACAATCATTTTCAAATCAAATGAGCAGAATTTAACAGAACATTCTACCCAATTACTAAATAATACACATTCTTTTTCAGCCCATAGAACTTTCTCCAAAATTGACCAAATACTGACAAAGAGCAAGGCTCAACACACACAGGACACTGATGTCACATCCTGCATTCCCTTTGACCATAAACAAATAAAGCCGAACATTAAAAATAGAACCTACATAAAGCATACAATCTCATGGAAACTAACCAACATACTGCTGCATCACAATGGGACCAAGGAGAAAATTCCTTTTAAATTACTATTTATATGGAAAACACGCTAAGCAAACACAAAGGTTAATTAACATATCAAACATAACTAAACAGCATAATCCAAACACAAACATGAGGAAGAATTGCTGGGTCATATGAAATGTGTTGTCTTTCATCTTAAAGTGTAATAAGATTTTAATGGGGCCAATCTCTTGGTACTGCAGTCAACTTCGATTTCGTAAAGTTAAAATCACAAGCAGACAATGGTTTTGCCCACTGGAATTCTTCACAGCGTGTTGTATAGTTTCCATTACACCATGTGCTTGAGTTCCATCACACACGGCCTCTGCCATCCATCCCGTCTCTCTCCGAAACGTCCAAACGTACAGTTTCCGATACTGAGTGAGAATGTCCACATGGACACTTCAGCTACTTCAGGAGCATCTTGAGGTCAGATGAATGCTTTGCCCACAGCTCTCTGTTTCTTTCCACATCCAACAAGATTGCCACCTTCCGACTTCCTGTCCTGGGGTCCTCCTCAATGTGTTTCTGTTTACGCTCTGTATAGTCATGCTTGTCAAGTGCCTCGAACATTCTTTCTTTCTTTCTTTTCTATGGGTTGACAATTCCTAATCTGAAAATCTGAAACCAGAAGCCAGAAGTTGTTGAGCTTTGGGCTGGCACAGGGACATTCCATATCTCATCTTAGACATCAGGTCGATGACACATGTGTTCCGTACTAAGACTAGTGAAAAAGTTATGTCTCAGACTATGTGCACATGACATGTATTTTAAGAATAAAGGAATTCTTTAGAGTTCAGGAACATTCCCAAAACGTCTCCCTAAATGTATGCAAATATTTGCAAACAGAAAAATCGGGAACATTTTCCCTTGATTTCATCTTTTCGCCTCTCATCTCATTAGACAAATGCTGAAGCTTGTAATAAAGTGTCCCTGTTATGTTAAAAAAAAAATTTCCTACATCCTCATTATACTGCGTTTTGGAAAAGGAAAAACAAAAAACAAAACAAAAAAAAAACCACCTTAGTTTGATATTTCAAACAGCCAGTTTATTATTAGCCTGGTTCCAGGCTGTGACATGCTTAAGATATTTTCTTTTTCTAATACTTTTAATCTGTATTTCAAAGATCTCCAAATGGAGTCTGTGTAACTTCCCATTCTAATTTTATAGACATTTATTTTTATTTCATCAATGTGAAGACACAGATCAGCCTGAATGTTTCCCATATTTTCATCTTGGAGTCTTTTTCATATGATCTTACTTTCTCAGAAGTAAGTTTTGTGTGTTTGGAGTCATGGTGTATCGCTTTAAGACACTAGTCTTACTCAGGTCTTCGTAACTTCTTATTTTGTGTGAGAAAATTGTTCCTCATTCTGTTAAATGCACTGTTTAATTCCACTTGCTTTCTTCTTTCAGCGGAAATATGTATTTGCTGGCTTTATATTTTCTGCATATTTCTCTGAGACTTGTGCTAAAGGGGAAATTTTCAGAATATGCTGTCTTTTTAAAATTTTTTTCATACAAGTGTTTAGTGTATCTTGGTCATATCATCTCCGACTCACTCCCACTGACTTGTCCTTGAGTCACCTAAGATATCTCCCATCTCCCTCCAAATTTCACATATTTTTAAAATAACATATGAAGTCTGATAACTGCAGCCCATGTGCACATGTGTGGGTCATCTACTGGATTTGGGCAAACTACAAATGGCCTCCAAATAAAAGGAGGTCTTCCTCTTTCAGCCGCCATCAACTACCATTAAGTCCTTAGCTAAGGCAAGAGCCCCCCACCCCCAAGTCCATGCTGAAATCTTTACATCTCTTGGTCTTGTGAAGGTCTTACAGAGATAGCCACAGATACTGTGAGCTCATGTGTGAGGTCAGCCTTCACAGGACTCCTCCACGTGCTCTAGCTGATACATTGTTTCTCTCCCTGGTCTTCTGTGATGTCCCCTGAGCCTTCACAGAATGGAGTTGGTTGATAGAGTTTTCCAACTACAGCTGATGACTTACAGCCACTTCTTCTCAGGACTTTAAACAGTCATGAGTTTCTGTGTTATCACCCACTTCAGTAAGACGTTGCTCTGATCAAGGTTGAGAACAGCATAAATCTATAAAATAAATCTATAGACACGAACATAACTAGTTAGACGGGAGTATAACAACATGATCATTTAGCAAAACAATGTTGAGGGAAATATTTAAAAGGCACCATCTCATGCAATCCAATCGCCGGCTACTCTTGAACCCCGGTGGTCTCACAGTCTCCATGGCTAGCCCCATGTAGCAACCACCCGTCTCACTATTCTCTTGCTGCAAATTCTACTCACATTCCAAGCCCTGGTAAAATCAAAACTCTAGAGGCTTGGAATTTATCAGTCAGTTTTATATTGGTAAATTCTCAACCCACAAAACGCTGGCACAATGAACTCAAAACTCAATTGATATAAACACAAGCTATACACCTAGATGGAGCAGATACACCCTAATTTTATTTAATCATCTACCTAAGAAATCCCCAATACTTATGGCTCCCAGGACTGTGTGGTTCTGGCTCTTCTTCCTCCCCTATAGGTTCCATCTTGTCTCTTCCTCTCCTTCCCTTCTTCTTTCTTCCTGTTCCTGTCTCTGTGTCTGAAACTCTTAGCTCCCCCTTCCTTTTCCCTGTCCAGTCACAGTCTTCTTGTTGTATTAATATTTAAATTATTTGGGGGAAAATTTTGCTACAAGACAACATCAAAGGGTTTTCCCTGAGGGTCTTAAGCATCGTTAGCCATGGGTTTTGACCATGTTTCCAGTACCCACCATGAACTCCCTTCTGTGCAGGGGGTCTCAAATCCATCTAAGAGGGCAGTTGGATACCCTATGAACAGTCTTGCGACTAATGCACCAGTACAGACATATTGCTTGTTAGGTCACTGTTGTAGTATTCAGGGATGGGACCATCGGATATCTTTACCTGTCTAGCAGCTTGTAAAGCACTTTCTAGTGCTATGAAAGCAATCTAGCTTAAAGAGAGTTTTCTGGTCCACTCATGATTAATTTCTCTATGTCTTGCCACTAACATATGTAGTATCTTCAGCAATAGAATCATGCCATCTAGTTATAATGGGCAACAGAAAGCAACAACAACAAAAAATCCAATTGCCTGTGTTGTTTTTAGTTGTGTTAGCCTCTAAGACCAACAACTCATGGAGAAGTAATCTGTGAATATCACCGGGATCTTAATAATACGTCATTTGGGAGCAGCATTGTTCACCCGTGTGTAATAACTTTGTTCAAATTCCTGTTTTAAATCATGCATTATTTAGCCTACGAATCTCTCTTCGATAGCATTCAGTTTCTCATTAAGTTTGTATGTACTCTTCTACCTAAAAAACACTAAAACTATCTTAGAGTCTCCACTTCCAAGAGAGGCTGAAGCTCTGTGGTAAATATCTTAGGAATGATTTGTCTTAGTTATCTGTTGCTGCAACAACAATCCCCAACAAAAGCAACTTAGTAAAGAGAGGGCTTATTTTGTCTCACAGTTTGAGGGTGCTTGCAGTCCACCATGATGGACAGCCTGAGGAAGCTGGTCACATTGCAGCTGTAGGCAGGAGACAGGGATGGATGCTACTGTTTAGCTTGCTTTCTCCTTTCTATTCAGGCCAGGACCCCAAATGTATAAACACGTTGCCCATGGTTAGGTCTTCTCACTCCAACTAACCTAACTAAATACCCCCACAGGCATGTCAGAACCTGGTCCCCTAGATAACTCTAGGTCTTATTAAGTAGAAAATCCATGTTACCCATCATAACATTTCAGTAGATCTCCTTTTCTAATGTATCATCTCTTGTGTCTTTTCATGAGCCCTAACCTCTAGGCTTCCCGGTTGCTCAGACAATCTGTACAGCTGCACACTATCTGCTTTTGGAGAAGCTATTCAATTCACTGTTGTGCCCAACTGACTTGTCAGGAATTAGCTAAGTTCCTACTATAGTCTATGCAGTCTTCCATGTGCTCTTAAAATCTTCTTTAAAAGGTCTCCATAAGGTACAGATTGTACAATCATGATCTTAAAACCCTGATCCAAACTGCTCCAAAATTCAAAACTTCTTGAAGATAGCCATGATGTCCGTGTAGAAAATTCCATTCTATATGCAAGGTAATTGCAAACAGCCAAAATACAGATGGACCAAAATATCATATAAAATTGACTTTAGGGCAGTGAGCCTCAACCTGTGTGCCACACTACACTTGGAGTCACATGTCAGATATTTACATTATGATTCATAACAGTAGGAAGTAGCAACAAAAAAATATGCCTGGGGGAGTCACCAAAACATGTGGAATTATATTTAAAAGTCACAACATTAGGAAGGTTGAGAACCACTGCTTTAGAGTATCAAAATAAGATTTATAATAAACATAAATTAACTTTGTATTTAGTCTGAAATTCCCCAATGCAAGATATCTTATTCTGTATGTACAGGTATTCAAAATCCACACAAGACTCTGAAACACTTCTGTTCCAAATCATTCCAGACCAGGATTGCCTGTTTCCCTCTTGCTGACATACTATCTCATTCTACCCCATCCGTTAGAATCCTCGGCTAGGCCATGACATCTTGAGGACAAAGGTTACAGAGGGCTTTTCCATTTATTTGTTTGTTTACAAATTTTAAAGAGCATCTGGCATGAGTCCCAGCTTATAACAAACACTCTATAGAATTTTTAAACAGATTCTCCTTGCCTCTGTACCTAGAACTCAATTTGGCAAACATATATTCATAAAATTAAATTCAAGAAATTAAATAATTAAACTTTGGGGAAATGGTAAGCACCGCAGCAGGACTCCTCGGTTATTATGTCCTTGGAATACAGGAACAAGACATTTCCTTCTCCTGAAATTCCGAGGCTGCACTAGTCTCCAGTTTTGCCCCTTCTGTCTGAGAAGTCCCCAGTAGAAGTGTGATACAGGGGGCTCTACTGGGCATCCACAATTCTCTCCGTGATCATGTATCTATCTATCCATTTGCCCCTCTAGGTTATGTATCCTTAGGACCAGAGAATAAATAAAAAGCGTGTTGACTAAATGAATGCTTAAATATCAAGCGTTCTCTCATTTGTTCTCAGACTCGCCCTGAGCTATCATGAAAGCGCCTGTTATCATTTTCTAATTGGAAAACCATAATAAACGGAATCTGGATGAATCAGAGTCCAGGAATTCAGAGAAAGAAATTTTGCAATAGAAATAAAGGCTCTTTTAAATTAACCCCCTCTGTAGACACTCTTCCAAAATATGAAGTGTCTGAGGTCAGGAAGAGAGAAGGGGACAGGGTAAAACCCTTTACATAGAGGAAACACCAACACATCCTGCGTAAGACTGGCCTTCAGACAAACCAGAGTCATCATTGTTCACCCCTTCTCTTGATTCAGAGAGCTTCAGAACATTACTGCTATCATAAATAAAGTAGTTGTCTACACGCTGGTCGCCACAGTATTGTGTCACAGTTTCTATATGCCCAGGTGTGCTTATTAATTTTATGTTAACTTGACACAAGCTAGAGTCAAATGAGAGGAGGGAGCCCCAACTGCGAATGTGCCTCCATAAATAGTCTTTCCGCCCTAAGTTGCTCTCGGACATGGTGTTTCATAACAGCAAGAGAAACCCAAGACAACAGGGAAGCCAAAGGAAGTTAAGTACCTGAGACGACTTCTCCAAACTATGTCATCAGATTTTGTGTATACTAACTTTTAGCATCTTTAGTATTTTTCATTAGAGATGTCCTGTAATACATATGATCAACGTACAGTTACAAAAATATCACATGTATCTATGTATATCCTAAGTTATTGCTATTTTTGTTCACGTTAATACATATTTACTTAATGCTTATACCATGTGGTAGGCCAGTGATTAAGACCTATGTGAACCATCTCATTTATTCCTCAGAGTATTATGAGGCAAATAACATCAATGCTATAGTTCTTAAATAAGAAGACCATGACTTAGACATGATGTAATACACCTGTGATAGTTTGCATATGCTCGGCCCAGGGAGTGGCGTGATTAGGTGTGGTCCTGTTGGAGTGAGTGTGTCACTGTAGGTATGGGCTTTAAGACCCTCATCCTAGCTGCCTGGAAGCCAGTCTTCTCCTAGCAGCCTTTAGATGAAGATGTAGAACTCTCAGCTCCTCCTGCATCATGTCTGCCTAGATGCTGCCATGTTCCCACCCTGATAATAATGGACTGAACCTCTGAACCTGTAAGCCAGCCCCAATTAAATGGTGTCCTTTATAAGACTTTTCTTAGGGTCATGGTGTCTGTTCACTTCAGTAAAACCCTAAGACAATGCTAATTCAAGGATATACCATGAATAGGCAATGTAAATGGAGTTTACTCTCTGACCACTTTTGTGTCTCAGTCCTGACTCTTCCCTTCTGTAAACAGTGTTTGTCATTGGTATCCAATGGGCTGATATGTTTTACCAGGTACTCCTATATATTTGACATCATCAGATTAAACTACAGGAAACACTACTTTTAAACACCAAAAATGGCAAAGCATTCAACCTGATAGGCAAAACTTTACATATTAATATACATATTTTTTAGTTTCTTATCACCATATGATTTCCATTTTGTACCATACATATACTTAAGACTGCTAAAGTTATTGTAAAAAATTACAGCAAACCCAGTAAGATGTCAACATTAGTTAATCCTTTTAGGAGTTCTCTAATCTCATCCTAGTCAAGCTGAATACAGATAAAAAGACAATTGTAGGAGGAGCTAGGGTAGGAGGAGTAAGGAGAGGAAGAAGAGGAGTAAGGAGGAGAAGGAAGAGGAGGAGCTAGGAGAGAGAGAGCGAGAGCGAGAGAGCGAGAGAGCGAGAGAGCGAGAGAGAGCGAGAGAGAGCGAGAGAGAGCGAGAGAGAGCGAGAGAGAGCGAGAGAGAGCGAGAGAGAG
>NW_021604567.1:16700536-16701299 GCF_004785775.1 Grammomys surdaster | reverse complement strand
AGAGAGAGAGAGAGAGAGAGCAGAGATGTAGGAGCAATGGAGAGCCATGCAGGCATGGAGAGCAGTCGCCAGTAACAACTTTTATTTAGGTTAGCTAATTGAGAAACAACTCTCTTTGTATGGGAGTATTGTTATTGAGCTTTACCAAACATATAAAGCCTTTGAGTAATCTTTAAGCATTAGAGTCTCATTTTCTTACTGGGCCCACGTGAATGGCAGGATGGTCTGGGCAATGCCCAGCCTTGCGGAGACAGAGTGGAAGATTGGCAGAGCCATCTCCCGTGCTGGCATCTCGTGGGTGGCAGGGCTGGTGTTACTGGCTGGTTGTTTCTAGCTGCGGCGCACACGTGGCCTCCAACCAAGAACCATGGCGGCTGAGCTAGGCAAAGCCGCTGTGGCTTAGATAGATAGATGACCAGCGGCCATTTTTAAATATTTACTGCAACAGACAACCACCCTAGAAAGATCTGAGGAGAAATCCTTCCCCTTATAGCAGCATTTCTCAACACTTGAGTCATGATCCCTTTGGGTCATGTACCAGATATCTTGCATATCAGATACTTATATTATGATTCCTTCCTTCTGCAAGGATCGGACCCTACAGCATCCTGAACAAAAGGACCCAGCAGCTCCAGGAAAAGAGAAAAAGCTGCGGTAAATGTTATCACTGTTCTCGGAAAGAAGGCTTCAAGGCCAGGGACAGGTGTATTTCACTCCTCTCTCTCTCTCTCTCTCTCTCTCTCTCTCTCTCTCTCTCTCTCTC
>NW_021604567.1:16695503-16700526 GCF_004785775.1 Grammomys surdaster | reverse complement strand
TTTGCTGATCCCTGTATCTTTACTTCCTGCTGGACTTCCTGGCCTGGAGGGAAATATATTCTCCCTCTTCAAGAACTAGTCTGCCCATCTGTGCCCTCTATTCAAGATTCTGGTACTTTCACTGGAACACGCCTCTACGAACTTTCACTTATCCATATACTCAAAGTACTCAACCCTACCTGGCTTGACTCTCAGAACACAAACAAGCTTAGGGGGTCTCTTTTGTTGAGCATAAACCCACATACACATACATACATACACACACACATACATACATACATACATACATACATACATACATACACACATGTACACATTCACACACAGGCACACACATACACACATTAACATACACACATTACATACACACACTCACACATACTCACACACAAAGACACACAGAGACGCATTCACACACACACACTTCCTGAAACTGTATTTTCCTGATTCGCCCTGGCTTCCTCATGGAGGAATGATTGGTGATATTTACTTCCTGTGCTTTCTCACTGACTGCTGACTCACCTTCTCAAGGCAACCTGGCTTTGGACTCCCCTTTCTGAAACCATTTGCAGGAAAATCACTACTGACCTCTTCATGGATGCTCATCGCCTACGTCATCTCCTTGGTGATAGCTTCGAGCTAATGCTATGTCTTCCCGCTTCCTGTACTGTGTCAGGGATCCACGAATGCATTTAACCTTTAGATGTGCACTCTCGTGTCACGTTTCGTGAACATTTTCTGCTTCAGTGTTGCACAAGCACCTTGTATATCCCAGTAATGGTACAGGCAAGCATAGGGAATAGTTTAGTGATTGGGGACTCCACTTGACTTGGGCTATGCATACACTCTTCTTCCAATAATAATATAATTTAAAGCCTAAGACACTTTTCTTCACATACTTACACACAAACTCCTTTTCTAAAAATGCACCTAGCAACCGGTTAGCAACACAGGATTGCCTCCCACTTTGCTGTATAGAAACCCATGAGGAATGATGGAGTAAGATTCTCCTCTCCTTAGACTGATCCTATTCAATAATACTCCAAATGGAAAGCCCAATCTGGCCTGAACTGGTTTAGGTTTCCTATGCTGAAAGGCAAAACTATGTCTCCAAGTAAACTATAAAGGAGAATCCCCTGTTTCCCACCTAATGCCTGTGCACAACTGGATATGTATGTGATTAAAATCAGATGCATTATAGAAAGGGCATACACAGTAGAGAAATTATTATATGATTTAAAATGTCAATGAAAACTGAGAACTACCCTTACCCCTTAGCAATCAAACTCCCTTTCTGTGAACCCCACAAAAGCAACCCCCACAACAGGAGCCCAGGGTCAGTCCAGACTGTGTACTTCCAATCTGCACTATCTCTTGGCTTCAAATAAATCTTCTTTAATACTTTTCTGTTTGTATGAGATTTCATCTCATTCTTGAATAAGCGGTCAAGACCCTGAAAAAGCTCAGCCCAGATCCACAACCACCAGTAACAATAAAGTGTTACAGCCCTGTCCGCCTTCGTTTCTACCTTTGCCCTTAGTGTATTTTGGATAAGGCACTGTATACTTCCCTGCCCATCTTCTGTGGAGCTGTAGCAAGCGCCTGGCCAAAGATATGGGCTTATCGCAGAGTTAAGACATCTATCTGTCATGATGTATATGTGATTATTAGAGGTAAGAGTTTATATTAAGACATCTTTAGTCTCTTCTAACACCGATAATTCATTACATAAGACAGCAAACAATTTCAAGAGGTAATTAACACGATACACTTTTCCTTGCTGAGTTAAATGTTTTCACAAAATATGACCCTTTAGGGTTCTTATGCAAGGAAGGTTCCCCGCACCGAACAAATAAAACGAATTCTCTTGAGAACACCAATCAGTTTCCCAAATCAGTCAGCTGCTTACGGAGGCTTTCTTGACTCCTACTTTAAAAGTCCAAAATGACAAATTATCTCACAGGTGCCTGGGCAAATACTTCATTGCTCTCTGAAATGTCACTGCTCATGCCAACTGCGGCTTGATTCTGCCTCATTTTAAACCAATAGGAATATGTCTTCCTGCCAGCTCACATTCCGTTTTATAAAAAAGCTTTTTTTCCTTCTTTATTTTTCCCAGGATATAATTTCCTTGATGAGCTTCTTGTCATTTCTAAACCTTGAGGAATTAAAATCTATATAATTTCATCCCACTGAGGAGCAGGGAGAAGCAGAGAAAGAACGAGGTAATGAACACTGAGCCTGGGAAACACAGAGCCAGAGGCACTTCCAGAGGTGTCAGTTACTAAATAGCCTCAAATGCTAAAAATGAGAAGAATGCAGGAAGTGATTAAAGACCTTATTATCTGACATTAATCCCCACCAAAGACTTGCAAAGTCAATGCCATTATCCTTATTTAATAGATTAATAATGGAGATTCAGAGAGGTTTAGCAATTGCCCCCGGGTTACCCAGATAATAAGTGGTTAGGCCTCCGACGTATGTTGGAGTGACCTCCTAGAATTTTCTGAGGAAAGGTAGACTTGCTTGAGCCTGCACTGGTCAGGCACCATTACTCCTATAAAAGAAGGTTAGCCCTCCGGTTGGCTGTGCACCGTGCTGTGCGCCTTCAATACCTTCCATTGAATTACTGAATGAGTAAGGGACAGGCAGTAGGATTCATCAAGTTCTTCTCTCATCAATTACGAATGGAGCAGTTATTACCCTATAGATACGGAAATGCAGTTCAAGACCTGATGTTCCAGAGCCTCACAAAGGATCTGGGGAAGCACCCATGCCCCCACACACACTGTTTTGAGAAGCAATGCCACTGCCTCCTTCCCTGTCAGCCTGACTGATGTCTCCCTCAGTCCTGAAGATGTTGCCTGAGATAATCACCCGCAGCTCAATCTGCTCTTCCAAAGTTTGTGGTACAAAGTCATATTCAACCAAACTGGTCCCCTGGGTTCTCTAAAAACATCCTTTACTGCGCCACCTACATAGAGAGCCGATGCCTCTCACTCTGAACGCCCCTTAGAAATGACTGTCCTTGCTGTGGGTTCCCAGCATCCTTTTTCTGCGCTGATATATTTAATAAGAAAGAGCAGGGTGCAGCAACGAATAGCCTAGGCTCTGCAGCCAGAGCCTGGGTTTCCATGACCAGCCTATCTATTTGCTCAGTGACCTGGGAGTATCTCCTAGGTTCTCTGGGCTTTGGTATAATTACATGTGACACAGAGACGGTGTTCCTATGTCCCTCCAAGAATACCTATTACTATTTAGTAATTCCCTTCACTATATGACTTACCCACCCAGCAATATAGTGTTTGAATCCATCCCATTTATTTTAGAACATTAATATGTAAAAGATGAATCCTAATCCTAACTTACAAATATTTAGTAGGAAAACAGTGTGAAAAGTTGCAGATCAAGATAAATTAATTGTACTTATTCTGTTTGCCCGGTACACTAGAAGTATTTAGTGTATAGCAAAACCTTTTTTTTTTTTCATTTTCTTATCAGTTTTCATTTTAAAACACTGTCATTCTTAGCCTTAAAAAAAAAAATCCTTAACCTTTCTTAAGGAAAACCTGCCAGATTAGTGGGAACATGAATTTTCATTGTATAAATTATTCCAATCAAATTCTGCATTAACCTTTAACACCTTCATCTGCCCCGGTGTTGAATCCGGGGCTAATTAATACCTGTTTAAGCATTCAGCTTTTGCCCTGGAGGCCAAAGTAAACTTGTCCACTGTGTAAGAATATATTCATTCAATAGTTAATCTCAGTAAAAAGAGACTTATCTTAGATTTATTTAAGAATTTGTGTCTAGGAAGGGCTGGGGAGAAGGCTCCGTATTTGAGAGCACTTACTGTTCTTGCAGAAGACCCAGGTTTGATTCCCAGCAACCACATGATTGCTCACAACCTGTCATAAGTCTAATTTCAGAAGGTTTAAAACCCTCTTCTAAGCTCCATGGGCACCAGGCCAATAAAGGTACCCATACATACATATGAGTAAAACATTCATATATACAAAATAAATAAATCTTAAGAAAATAAGAAGGCTTAGTGGGTACAGGAACCTGCTCTCAAAGCCAGAAGTTCAATGCCTCAGGACCCACATATGGAGCCAGCTGACTGATTCATCAGAGAGAACTGATCCTGTAAGTTGTCCTCTGATCTCTGCATGAACAGTGTGGCGTGCACATATTCACACACATACACACAAAGTAAGTAAAATACAATGTATATGCTTTTTAAAAGAATTTGTGTATAAAACAAAAGACACACAAAAAATTGCAGAATATAGAAAGGGGAAAATTCAGAGTGCCATCTAACTTAGGTAATCACTATTATTTGATGTTTTCCTCTGCTTTTTCCATGCGTAATTTTATGAACCTTTGGCTCTGATATCCACAATGTTGTATCTTCTGTTTGTCTCAATTAACATTACTGTGAGCGTCTGTTGAGGTGGTACACAATTTTATGTATCTTGCAATACAAGTGATGTGACAGTACCGTACAGCTGAGTGGTGGCTTTGCCAGCCCACTACCGATGAGCACTCATTTAGAATAGTCCTGTGATGTACACTTTACTGCATATTTCTTTCTATCCCTGTATTCTTATTTAGGTTTAATTTCCAAAAGTAAACTCATTATTAGTAGGTATAGCTATTAGCACTGTTCTTGAGGTACATTCTCTAAAAACACACATAGACACATTTACACATGCATACACACACACATATATACACATTCACACACATACATACACACTCACACATACACACATACACACAAACACATACACACACATACACACACTCACACACACATATACACACACTCACACACACATACACACAAACACACACATACACACTCACACACAAACACACACTCACACATATTCACACACATACACATACACACATACACACTCACACACAAACACACACACACAAACACACACCTACACACATACACACATACACACACATACACACATATACACACACATATACACACACTCACACACAC
>NW_021604567.1:16664924-16695493 GCF_004785775.1 Grammomys surdaster | reverse complement strand
CACACTCACACACACATACACTCACACACAAACACACACACATACACTCACAAACACACACACTCACACACACATACACACATATACACACACATATACACACACTCACACACACATACACTCACACACAAACACACACACATACACTAACAAACACACACACTCACACACACATACACACATATATACACACACACATTCGCACACACGCTCACACATACATATACACACACTCACACACACATATACACACAAACATACACACACGCATATACATATTACACACACTCACACACACACACATTCACACACATACACACACTCACAACACACACACATATTCACACACATACATACACACACACAGATACACGCACACTCTCCCTAAAATTTACTGGCAACAATATTCTAAATGAGCAACCATCTCTACTGGAGTCTTTGTATTATCAAAAAGGTTTTCTGCCATCAATACCCTTGAAAGAAAAGAGTACCTTGCTGTATTGTCTTTACTTTCCTTAATATTCCCTTTACTTTCCTTTACACACTTTTCTTTCCCTCTTGTGAGTCATCTGTACGTTACCTTTCTCCATCCATCCATGTGGACACTCATTTTCTTCAAGGCTTAGTGTTAGGCCATTCATCTTATTCATAAAATTGATTAAAAGCAACAATACTATTTAAAAAAAAAACCCTGACATTCTGCCGATGTTACAATAAGCTAAATAGCTAAGTCGTGTTTGCTATAGAAGAAAATTGAAATATTACAGAACACCTCACCGTTGAGTTTTGATATTACGTGAGGGACCATTCGGGAGCCTCAAAGACTTTACTCTCTGGGAAACTTAGCTTGGTACTGCTTAATAATAAGATCATTATTAAATCACATCTATCCGGTGGAAATTCGCTAAGCGCCTGGTAACACGCTGTTTTACATACATTATCTCACTGGAGTCTCACAACAGCCTTTGAGCCAGATGTTAACTTCGCCATTTTACAACTGAGAAAATCTGGGCTCATAATGACTCACTAGTTATCGAGCTAGTGATGAGGTAGGACCCAAAATCAGGACCCAAGTCCCCCGTGAGTACAGAGTAGCTTTGTGCTATGGAGTACCGATTATGGCAGGAGTATATATTAACTTGCAGTGATTAAAAGACTTTGAGAAACATATAATTAAGCAAGTGCATCTAGTATAGATGTGTGTGTGTGTAGACCTATATATAGTTAATATATATATAATCATATATATAATCTAGTATATAAATAATATGAATACACAAGTCCACTAGTAAAGGCGGAGCCCAACGAGTCCACACTTGAAGTTCAGTCTATGTAACTTACTAAAGTAAAGATATGCTTTTCAAACCAGTTGCTGTAATGGCAGAAGTGGCATCTATATAAAAAGAAAATTCTCAAATTAAAAAAATGATGCTTCTTTTGGGACATTATTATATACAGAACATTAGGTTGTTCCAGATAAGTTATATGTCCTAGAAATTGATCCAATTGCACATCTTCTATTTTCAGAGAAAATACAACCCATAATCTCCCATATGGCAGGGAAGTGAGGAGTAAAAGATGCCAGGCCCAATGGGAACGGCTCTGAGTAAGATCCAAGATGTTGCCCCTTCAACAACTTGACAGCACCTCCACCATGACAATATCCCCTAATATCTAATAAGTTCAAGGAGTGGCTTTCTACACTTGGATATCTACCCCCTGGTTTCTCTTGATTAAAACAGTGCCAATAAACTCCTCTATAATGTTCTAACAAGTAGCAGCTCCACTCCTGCACTGGGGGCGGGCCATGGAGTGTGGTCAGCCCCTGTGGAGGATGGAGACAGACCAGATATGCATCTGCTTTGGAGGACTCTGCACTTTTGAGGGTGACTGGGAAAATATCTGTGTGCAAATCATCAAATACAAGGCAGCATGAGATACATTGCTGAAGTCAGGTCCCCCACAGTACTTGAGGTTCACATTAAGGGAGTGTCTGGATGGAGTTACTTGGGAAAGCCCAGAAAGAAGATGGCATTTCTGGTGACAACAAAGAGCCATTCATCATTTAAAAGCTACAGGAATGTATTAGTCAACCGGGCATTGCTGCAATAAAATGCCCGACCCAAGTCACGTTCAAAGATGAAATATTTATTTAGCTTATAATGTTTTATCTTGGTGGGAGGAGTCCAATGTTCGTGGTGTTTGATTTGACATCAGCTGAGGGCTGGGGATGTGTACTTCACATGGCTGCACCATGTGTCTGAGTTAGCAGCCACATCTCTAACTCAAGAAGAGACAGGCAGACAGACAGATACAAGCAGAAACAGAGACAGTCAGAAAGACACAAAGAGACAAACTGGGTTTCCACAATCCTACTCTAGGGTACACCTTCAGTGGTTCAAGGATTCCCCATCATAATCCATCTCTTAAAGGTCCACAGAACTTCCCAATGCCACTACCCTTGAAGCAAGGCTTTCCATGTCTATCTTTGAATGGTGGACAACATAAGACTGTAGGGCTGGAAACAAGTGGGGATTTCAATGAAGGCAATGAGTATGATTTAAGCTGAAGTAGAAACTTTCCATCTTGACAACTCACTGGGAAGCGAATTCGATTATGACATGGAGTTGTGAGAACTGAAGGTAAGAGGAAATCTAAAAACATGATTAACCTTTACTGACCCAAAGGCCTTGAGATTTGATTCTGAGAAGGCAGTGGAAATTCTAGAGCAAGGAAGAAACATGACCGGAAAATGTCCCAGAAACAAAATAAATTGCCTAGAGAAGCTTATCAAATAGGTGGTGACAGAAGAAGAGGCAAAGGAGGAGAGGAGGGAGGAGGGACAAAGGAGGAGGAGGGAGAGGAAGATGAGGAGGAAGAGTGGGAGAAGGAACAGAAGAAGGAGAACGGGAGGAGAAACAGGAGGAAGGGGAGGAAGAAGAGGAGGAGGGGGAGGAGGGACAGAAGGAGGAGGAAGAGTAGAAGGAGGAACAGAAGGAGGAAAAGGGAGAAGAGAGAAGGGAGAGGAGAAACACAGAAGGAGGAGGAGGGAGAAGGGGAAGGAGGTGGAAGCTAGAAATACATTCTCGGATCTCAACCAGAAAAAGCAAGAGTCCAAACCAGGAGTGGAAATAATAGCAAAAGGGAAAGTTGAAAAACATTCTATCCCCCCAAAAATCTCAGTGATGTGGCGTTTGTCGTATAGAAGGGGAAAGGAAGAATGTTTTAAAAGCTTCTGTAACCTGATTACAGAGATATAAAACAAAGTGCTCACAAACAGACTGTTTAGAAAAAGAGATGAACAGATATGTTTTAATGTGAGGATAGTTATGAGTGGAATTGCATCCTCTCACCAAACAGAGATACGTTGGAGTCTTAACCCCCACCATCCCTGGATGGTATTTAGAAATGCAGTCATTATTTTAGATGTAGTTAAAAGGGTATAGGGCTATCACAGAGCTGTACTTTCATCCACTGTAAGGAATATCATAAGTAGAAAAGAAATACACATGGCACCCACCATGTGACAACCAGGTATGTTGGGCAGACTGCCTTACAAGCATGAGGGAGAAACTGAAGTGCTTACAATAACTGACAAGACACAGGAAAATGGAAACGCCTTCATGTTAACAACGGGGCAGAAGTAAAGTTGCTAAATGCCTATGTTTCTGAGGGTGATCTACAGATTCAGTGAAATCCCCATCAAAATCCCAATGATGCTCTCCACAGAGCCAAACAATCCTAATATGGAAGAAAGCATAAAAGACCCAGAACCACCAAAGCAGCACTTAGCAGAAATAAAGATGTTGGACACATGACCATAGTGATTCCAAATTTTATCACACAGCAATAGTAGCAACAACAGCATGGTGGTACTGAAAAAAAAAAAAGCAGAGATATAGATACATGGGAGAGAATAAAAACAATCAGAGTGAACCTATGCAGTTTCTGCTGCCTCGTTCTTAACACAGGTGTCAATTTTCACTCAAGAAATCACAGCCTCTTTTACAAACAGTGCTGGGGAAACTGGACTGTAATGACCATATGTAGAAAAACAAATCTATATTCAGATCTGCCCTGCTTCAGGGGGAAAGCGTCACTTCAAAATGAATCAAAGACCTAGACATAAGACACTGAGCTTTGAAACTATAATACAAGAGAAAACCTTTCAGATACAGGCTTAGTCAAGGGTTTTCTGAAGAAAAAAAACAGTGTATGCTAATGGAGTCGTGATCTCACAAGAAACAATGTATATTAATTTGCAAATATAGGTCTTTGCTAATCTTGAACAAACTCTTACATCTTCATTTGATTTTCATGACTGATAAAAATCCATGTAGTTGTAAAATGTCCTGTATCTCTAATTCTGTTATAGACATCATTTTAAAAGTATCCCTCTATGGTAGGAGTTGATGATTTTCAATAAATATATGTTTTTTTAAGTTGATTCAAATAAAATGTTCAGATTTTAAACAGGGCATTGTTGACATGAGTTTGTCTTTTAGTTTGCTCTTCTCTGTTCAGAGTTACCAGCAGCTTTGGGGACACAAAGTGTCTCCTCCCACTGCAGACAGATTTGTAATCTTTACCATGAATGCGGGTCACATTAATATAAGGTAAGTGGGAATTTTTTTCCTCTGAGTAAAGGAACGTGGAGACATCATACTACAGTGGTTGTGAAGAGGAAGTCAAGAGCTGTGGAAATAGATGCAGTTTTAAAGCAATGGCCATGAGCTACACTCCCAATAAAAACTAAACTTTCTTTGCACACCCTTTGGCATAAGGCATAGTGAAACAGGCACTAACAGCTCACAGCGATCTACAAATCACTAAGCATGGTCCTCCACTGAAACAAAAATAGTTATTTTTAGCACCTCGGAACAGAATCGTCAATAATTGGCATTCTAATTTGAAAGTCATCGGGACCTGTTTATTTAAATGATCTGTGATCAATCCCTGCCAAGTGTAGTTAGTTTCTCTGTCCCTCGACGTCTGCTTTGCTTCCCATTCCCTAGTCCAGACGAGAGGCTACGTTATTTTATGAGGAAGGAAGTTCTCCTCAACGATTAAATTCAGTGTTGAGTTTTGCTGCAGATCTTTTGTGGTTGTGTTTGGTTTGCTTTGGTTTCTGGATCTTGCAGGGAGGATGTGATCTCCCCATCTGAGCTGTATCTACCTCCCATGTGCAACAGGTCACGGTGTCCCTCTCAACTCACCGCTGGACCACGGTTATGTTTCCTGGCATCCTCCCTGCTAGCCACATGGGCATGCCTAACTCCTTTTGAGTGCTCAGCATCCTTGGTCACTTCAACCATGCAGCAATGAGCAGCCCCAGTATTCCTATTCTCCTCCTTGCCATTCTTAGAGAACCTGTTACTTAAAGAGGTGACGTGACTGTCACTGAATATCTCTACTTACAGGTCATTTTTCTAATCACCTTTTTAAGTTCGCAAAGTTGACTTGCCTGAAATCCATCTCCTTTAGATATCTGATTTAATTTCTTTGGTATTCTTTGTGTAAATTCTATCTCATTAAGAAAATATACTTCATTTTCTTAATTAACTTAAGTGGGCATTAGAGAAACAGCTTTCCTGTGCAGGTCAAAGGTGAGGAGGACCTAACTGCCCCACCGTCTCACCCCTCCTCACCCTCTTTCTCGCCTGTTTCTTTTCCAGGATCACCCTACAGGAATTTCTACTTACCATCTTCTTACACACATTCTCCTATCCTTAGTCCATTCTCGTTCCTACAACTCTTCCATTAAGTACGATTTTATTCACTATGCACTTAGGATAATGGCTACTAAGTTTTCATTCTGATGAGCCTATCATGAGAGATGAAATCTACCAATACTCATCCCACAGAGTTAATAAAGGGCCAAAGTACAGTTTATTCATAGTTTGAATGGCAGGATACCTGAAAATGAGACTATAAAGAGAAAGAATAGTCCTAGTCTATTAGTGGAAACGGATTTGCTATACATGACGTGATTACACACTAAAGTAATCCTTCATCGAGTGTTTCACAGATCAGGATCAAAAGTGGCAAATGTCTTATTTTGCTCCAACTAAATAAATATAGGCATAGAAGTTTGAAAAAGCAGAGTTTAACATTTCAAACTTCCCTTCAGCATTTCCCTTGATCATTTTATCTCCATGTTTCTGCAGTTCAGCTCATGGGGAAAAGCAGCCCACCGTTCACGTGACACAGGACGACAATCGTTTGCAGCGTGAGTATTCCGGGCAACACTATCCTCCCCTATACCGGTGGCTCAACTCCATCAAGTAACTCACCTGTTTGCTTTGCAAAATGTCTAAGCCTTGAGTTCTCTAAACTTTTAAAACAGAACTTTAAATAAACTGCTTTAAGTAAACTTGAAATCAACTTTATATAACTTTGAAAACTACTTTTTTTTTCTATTTGATTTTTACTCTACACAACTGCAGGTGAGAATGGTTAGCTTCAGTGGCTCCGGCAACAGGACCAGGAAACAAGAATATGGCATCTTCTCTGTGATGTATCACACAGCTGTATCTTCGAGGACCCCATACCAACTGCCAAAGGCTTCTCAAGTATGGAGCTCATGAGCTCCACTCCCTTCCCACGCTAGGATGATCGCTTCAGGTCTTGTGCAAGCAACTAGAGCATGGTCTTGTGTGTGTGCCTTCACATTCACAGACAAGTACAAACATGCACACATACAGGCACAAACACAAATGATTATTCTTGAACCTTCTGCCTTGTCATATATATATACTCATGTAATATTCTTGAAAGCACTTAAAGAATATTAGGTAACAAATAAAATAGCTTCAATAACAAAATATATGATTATATATTTTTCAAGAGCAGAAGGTCGTTTTAAGAATATTGTCAGATCATTTACTTAAGTATAAAGTGGCTCGGAGACATTTATGCATCACTAATTTTACTCCAAGTTTTTTTTTGAGATATAAAAAAAAGGTTCTCAGAGCTCAATAAAATTTCTGAAAACTCATTACCTTGTTTGGTACTGATATTAGAATCATTACGCAGGGACTGCAAGGCACCGAATAGCGCCGTCAGAGATACCGTGTTTACCCACAGACACACTTCGAATGGGGTGAGAACCATTTTTGAACATATTATGTAACGATAGCGAGTGACTTTTAAAGGATGTCAAGTTCTGCTTAAGGAGCTTTATATGAAGCAGCAGAGCGTTTACGTTACAGAAAAGTTGGGGGAAGTGAAAATCTAAGTCATCAGAATCGCGTGTGTTTAAATACGACTAAGCTCCCCAAAGCAGCAGTCCTTCATGTTTCTGCAGCAACTGTGTTACTGTTTCTCGTCTTTATTGCATTCACTTTAGTAAGTGGTGTGGTTCGTAAAGAACACAGACTCTAAGCATTAAGGTGGGATAAAGTGCTTAATTGCATGATGGGATTTCACTCCGTGCATTATTCCTGACATATATTCACCAACCACATTTACAACAAGGTGATCACATGTGTCGGAATCGCCCACAGCAACAAGTATCACACGTTTCTACCACAAGGCGATGGGAGTGCAACTCATACCCTACCAGTCATGCAACATGCAACCTGTGCTTGTGAACGAGCATTCTGTTGGCTCCATCCCATCCCGGTCTGGATGGAGAGCCTGCCTTACAGTCTCTGTATTATCACTGCCAGGGTCTTTCCAATGGATCTTACGTCACTTTCATGAGTCCCGAAACATGAACACAGGAGAAGAAATTATTACTCCTTTGTGAAAAAAGTGTCTCTAGAATAATGATCCATTGCAAACTGGAAAGCACAGTGTGATTAAAAACCAGCAAGAAAAAGAGATCATGGTTTTCCTAAGTTTTAATGAAATGGATTATTTTTATTAGATGACACAGACACTGGCCTTACTGAAGCCTATAACTGTATTGATCAGCGGAGTCAAGTTCCCTTCCTCCTAGCATACCTATGGCTGAGAAGACTTTATTAAGACTCAAAATAGTTACTTGGTTTAAAACAAAACAGTGCAGTGATATCAGATGCCATGAGAACACACGGCAGCCTTTGTCCTTTCCTGTGTGCTTCAGAAGGTCTCATAGGAAACTACTATTCGGTTAAGTGAGATAAAATAAGCATGTGGAGTTTGCAATTTTTGTTTGCAGTGTAGATACTATAGAACCTACATAGAACTTAAGAAAAACAACCCTTTGCTATAGACATTATTTATGAATGATTATATAATACTGCTCCATGTAACAGATTATTGTAATTTATATATGAATATTTCTTTTGGCAGAATTTTAGGAGGAAAAAAGGTTTTTTTTGTTCCCAACCAACTCCGGGGAAGACCAGCTCATCCTTAATTCATTAAGTACCATTTTTTTTAACCTGGTTACATTTGTCAAATTACAGGATTCATTATAGCATGGTGTAGAGTTATGGCTCCGGCCCCTTCTGTCTTAATCCTCTCCGCCTGTATTCTTCCTTTTGATTTGTGACCTTCATTACCAGGAGAGCTCACGTAATGCCTTCAGTTCAGTTCCAGAAGGATAGGTCAGATAGTGTAGGAATTATTTTACATACCATAGTTATTAACATGATTACTCAGAGAAATTATATTAATATCCAAGACAGTCCAACACTTTCAGGAAAAAAAACTGCTTCTTTATTTCCATTTTTCCTTTGGCTCAGAGGACACGTTATTAACTATTCACAGTGTAAATTCTCCACTGAAAAACCCTTTGACCAAGGAAATGCACATTATGAGGAATTCATTACGTGCATGGATCACCTTACTTTTTTTTTTACATTTTAATGAAAATAATTTATTCTCATTATACTAAATTTAGAAAATGTAACCTAGTGTAAATTAAATTACTCATAATCCCATATACTCACTAATAACTAATCATTCCGATGGCGCCTTCATTTTTTCTATACATATTAAAGTTGTTTTGTCTGTAGGAAGTTAAGGTCATCCTGGATAATGTCGCATCATGTACCTGACTTCATAAGTATGCCTCATGTAACAGCGAAATAAGGTGTGTCTATCATTTTGTGGTGGTAAGGGTATCATGGCACAGAAATATGTAGAAAGGTGTCAGATTTTATAAACTATAAATATTTCCAATTACTGAATATCAGCCATACATATCTCAATACAGATAAATTTTAAAGACTTCTTTAAATTACCTTGATTTTTTCTAGAAAGATAGTTCTGACGTTTGGCTTTTATAAACGGTAGCGATTATTCAACTCTTGTGTTGAGGTGAATAAACCATTGTACACTTAGAACCAATTCATTGATGAAGGGGCATTCAACTCATGCGAAAATCACAATGGATTTTGTAAATTAATCCAAGTTATTCTGACAATCATTCTACTAAACTATTTATTAATCCCTGATGGATTTCCAGGGCATTCTTCTGCATCTGCATATGTTTAAGACAAAACTATATTTAACGCAAATTAGATAAACTGTAAGTGGTGCCTACTGGGGCTCTTGGGCTCCATGAAGACTTTCCATACAGCTTTCATTAGTATTTTACACTGCATGTCATTATTCTACTTATTTCACTAAAAATAAGTGGGTAGCAGTAAAACTGTAATAGCACTTTGTAACAAGGAGCTTTGCCTACACAACTCAAAGTCCTCTGTGAGAATTTGGCATTGTTCCTTCAGAAGGTATAATGAGTTAATTATGTATTCATATACAATTCAATGCAAAGTAGCTACTGATAACTGCAACGAATATATAATGAGCCTCCAAAACAGTGTGTAGATCGAAGAAAGTCCTATGACTCCATGTACTCACAACCCCAAATCAAATGCTTCTAATCAATCTTACAGACTTCACAAAGTGGCTTATGTAAGGGGATGGACTGCCAGGGCAGAAAGCAAACACAGGCGAACAGGAATATCCAGGAAATGACTACAGAGATGTAACAATTATTAAAACTCCTACTAAATATTTAAGCTTGCACATCTTATTCTGCATTATTTATGCCTCCTCTTAAAACCCGGGCGTTAAGAAGTCTCTGGGATTCTAAGGGCTGAGTTCTAAATGATTCCAATCCAAGGTTCACGCCTTCACCCGACATGACTCTAACCTCTGTTGAATTGATCAGGGTGAACTTGGAAACAATGGCCAATGTTCTCAGCTGCACAGGACCAAGGGTGACGCTTCTCCCCATCAAAAGACGTGACGAGGACACTCAGTGCAGACACAGCTTTAAGCTATGCAGGTCACTTGTCAATTTTTATTTTTATTTTTATTTTTTTTTTTACACTACGATGTCCATTTTAGTATAGTTATATATGTATGTACATATACATCTCAAAACATGCATGCCTCCCCCCAAAAAATGTACACAAAGAAACTTACTTTTTGAAGATTTAAGTCTGGAGACAAAAAAGAAACGACCACAGGGAAAAATCACATCTCCCCTCCCCCTTCCCCCCTCCATGCATCTGTCGAGCCACCGAGGTCCACTTTGAAGCAGCAGGCTATGTGTTTCAAGTTTTCATATTTGAATTGTTTTTCTCCCTGAGCACAGTCAAAGCTGGCTCCCTGTAAATTCTACCCATTGAGTCTAGTTCTGCTCCAGTTAGCAAACTTCTCTTCCATGGCAGCCCTGAGGATAGCTGCAAAGAGGAAGCAAATTTCCTTTAAATTCCTTTTATAATTAGGCTAACCTAGTCCCTTGGCCCTTTCTCATATAGTGTCATCTTTAAGTTACCTCATCATGCTATTTTTACAGAATATGTCCTGGAGTTATGAGTCCGTCTGTGGGATGACTAAGAGCAGTGGGTTCTACTTTCTTTTGTTCGTACTTGAATTTGAAGCTTTTTTTTTTTTTGGTTTGTTCTAAGATGCATTATATTTTTTTATTTTTTTTATTAATCATTCCATTCATTTACATCTCAAATGATATCCCACGTCCCGTTTATCCCCTCCACCAAACCTCCATCCCACATCAACCCTCCTCACTCCCCTTTGCCTGTATGAGAGTCCTCACCCACCCACCCACACTCTCCTGCCCCACGGCTCTAACATCCCTCTACGCTGGGGCATCAAACTTCCCCAGGACCAAGGACTTCCCCCATCCCATTGTTGTCAGGGAAGGCCATCCTCTACTACATATGTATCTGGAGCCATGCAGCCCTCCAGGTACACTCCTTGGTTGGTGGTCTAGACTCTGGGAGAACTGGTTGGTCACTGGCCCACCTGGGGATCCATCATGTCTGCAGACACCAAACCCAACACTGTTGCCATGGTGTTCAAGAGTTGCTTGCTGACAGAACCTAGTGACGCTGTTCCTTGGGAGGTCCAGCCAGCAACTGACCAATGCAGATGCTTAGAGCCAACCATCAGACTGAACTCAGGGAACCTGGTGGGGGTGGGGAGCTGGCGGAAGGACTGGAGGAGCGGAGGGGAATTGCAACCCCATTGGAATTTGAAGCATTTTTTTAAAAAGGAAGACAAGTGAAGAATGCCTATTTTGATGATTGCGGCAAAGGCTGTACTTGTAGAGAGAAAAGGAAGGAAGCCACATAGTCTAGGGCTCCCACAGACCTTCTGAGCATGAGGGGTGTGGGTGTGTTAAATTCCGCTTGCCAAGGTGGAACGGACTGTAAAAACCTGACAACCATCTCACTATACAGCCTCCAGCTATAATGTTTTCAAGTCTTGTGTGAATTCCTTAAACAAACAGTGGTCCAGACACCTCTGAAGAATGTGTCGTGGCGTTGAGCAACTTGCTGGCCTGGTTAGTCTCAGGCAGGATGGATGAGGGAATACCTGGCTTCTCATTAATAACTAGACAAAATGAGATGCAAGAAAAAGAGAAAAGCGTCTAATTCTAATATCAGATGTGCCTGTTCCAGACCAATCACTATGACTGTTGGGTAAGAACCTTGTCAGAAACAGCACTGGGGGGGTGGGGGTGGAGTCAGGGAGGCTGGTTTCTTAAAAGAGCCAACTCTGTAGTGAAGACAAGAGAGAGTGACACTCTGGAACCATCAACCAACAAGAGTCGAAAACACCTGATCTGAGGTCACTGAGAAAAATGTCCACATTATATTCATCCTCAGAGAAATGTTTGCATGTCTAGAATTGTTTAACCTAAAATAAATTAAGAAATAGAGTATAAAAAGAAACAGATGAATAGCATAAAAAGCTTGAGCAGTTGCAATGCCAAATATAGAAAGAAAATTAAAATCTGTAAAAATAAAAAGGGGGGATGATATTGTTAAAAATGGAGTCTGAAGTTATACCAAGAAAAGTTGCAGAAAAAAAATAGCTAATATTGAAAAGTAAAGGAATGTTTAAAATAATGGGATTCTGACACCAAAATGAGGAGATAGAAACAGAAGAGAAAAAAAAAAACAACACTGTGATTAAAATACTAACAGATTTAGTGTCTAATGTTCCTGGACTGTGCCTGTGTGCACCTCTTGGATGTAGCAGACAGGAGTGAGTTTATTTCAGATTATTCATTACAACTGGTTACTGTTATTTGTCTCTATAGAAAACATGTTTTGGCACATGTGACTTGCACTGGACACTTTACTCATGTGACTCTTCTTAATCTTCAGAGTATAAAATGTCTGATGCTCTGAATAAAATTGGCTTTTGCATGAGGGTTTATTCAGCCTCATTTCTCCTCTCCATCCTCCAGGGACCCACCACCACTAGAGTGGTAAACAAACAATGCTACATTTGCGAGACAAATGGAAACAAGAATTTAGTTTTAAAATTAATATAGCAAAGAACTAAAAAAAATATCAAAAACTAAATGGCAATCAGAACAGAGAGGTTCTTGCATGAAGACAGACACATTAACAGATAGGACAAGAGAGAAAACCCAGTCATAGATTAGTGAATTTTAACAAAGTCAAAAATATATAAAAAACAGTCTCTTCATGAATAATATTGAGAGGACTTGTTATTTTGTAAAGAAGAATTAAATTTATCTCATACCATATATCAGAAGGAACAGAAAGATGAATTAAAGACTTAAACGTGAAAAATGAATCTGTAAAACTAATCAGAAGAAAACAGGCAAAAAGCTCTGCTACACTGCTCTGGGCAATGTTAAATATATTTATATATAATGACTCCAAAATCACAGGCAATAAAGCTAAACTAGACAAATGGGGTTATATCAAACCGAGAAGCTTCCAAACAGCAAAGGAACGAATCAACAGAACCAGGAGACACCTGTCGAGTGGGGAGAGGGTGAAAAACACACTTGTAATAAGAAGCTTCTATCCAAAAAAGATTCTAAAACTCAAATAAATCAGCAATGTGTATAAGAGACATATGCACATACATATAAAAATGGTTACTATAGTGAAATGAATTAGAACAGGATGTTTATGTTAGTGGAAACAAACAACTCAGTGGAAATTGGGCAAAGTAATTGAAACTTTCAAAACAAGATATAGGCATTAGCAACTGAAACAAATTGTTTAACAGAAAGATATTGTGTGCTTCATGGTCTGAAAGGAAACACCCATCACGGTGGGGAGGGCATGATGAATTCAATGTCCCATGTCTGTGAGGATACTCGCTTACATCTCAGCTGGCAAGTCACTTAGGCCGAAGCCACAACAGTTATAACTTATAAACTTTGCCTCTAGAGCCACTCATGTGCAAGCTGTGCCGATGTCTACCAAGTCCCCTGCAGCAGCCTCCCAGAACGTCTCCAACTGGGGACCAAGTGCTCAATAGGAAGAGCCTGTGGGATCAGTTCACTCTCAAACCACAACAACTTAGAAATAGCTAGCAGGTAGATAAAAGTACTCAGAGTCAGTAATCATCAAATTAAGACTGTAATAAGATATATCATGTCTGTTATAAACCTCGAACAATAACCTAGCATTTTAAGTCAAAACAGTCAAAAAGTAGAGCTCAGAAACAGTTTAAACAGCCACAGAGGTCTCTAGTGAAGTAAAACACACTTCCGTTAGATACTGCCAAGGACTCGTTTTGAGCTTAAAGCAAAACCATGAGGGGAACCTTTGGATGTAAATTATGGTGGCTATTGTCGCTGTCTGAATCTCCCCCAAAGGTTCATGTGTGGATGGCATGGCTCTCCAGTAAACGCCATCTTCAGAAGGGAGTCTTTGAGGAAGTGATTAGGTCATAAACTTCTTCATTGACAGGCAATTGACGGATTCAAAACTTGTACAAACTACTGGAAAATATTGGAAATACGGAAACTGGGGTGAAGTTAGAAGCTATGGGGAACCAGGGACATGTCGCTAAAAGACACCTTGTTCCAGTGCCCCTCTAGTTCCTTCCTCTTCTTCCCAGACCCTGTGAAGTGATACTCAACCTTCCAAACACACTCTCAGCCAGAAACAACAGATCCTAGTGACCAGGGACTGACACCAATGGACACTGGGGAAACTGAGGCACAATGACTCTTCCCTGTTCCAGCATTTTCTTGGGCATCTGTTGCAGCAACAAAATATCTAATCAACACAATACCATACAAAAAGGAATGGAAATGTTCAGGATATTAAAAATAGAATCTCAAAACCTTCCAAAAATTCCATCACTGAGACTACATCCAAATAAAGTGAAGAAGTCACTGTGTCAAAGAAATATGTCCATATGTAATCATCAGTCATAATAGCCAGTGCATGGAATCAACTTATGTGCCATCAATAGTGAAATAACAAAATGCACATGATATATAAACATGTGTGAGTGTGATTTAATACTATTCAGCACTGAAAAGAAGCAAAGTTTACTTTCATGAAAACATGGATGAAATAGAAGGATAGCATGTTAAGTAAAATCACCCAGACATTGAAAGATAAATGATACATGGTATCATTTATATTAAAAAATAATCAAACTTAGAAGATTAGGGTAGGGGTTTCCTGTAGTTGAGAGGAGGAGAGGGGCTTAGGGAAATACAGACTTTCAATCAGACAGAAGGAATAGCTTCAAGAGACTTTACAGAGTGACCATGGTTGACACCGAAGTTTTATACACTTACAAACTGCTGAGAATGGGTTTTAGAAATTCTCTAAGCAACAGACACGTCAGGCAGCATATCAGATAATATATATGTTAATAAGTTTGATCTAGCCTTCTACAAAATACACGTTTCAAAAGATATTGTGCAGTGTATATGTGTATATATAATTTTGTCAGGTTAAAATTTCATTAAGTCTATAAAATAAATGTCAAGATATTTTAAGCTAAGGCAGGAGGATTTTTGAGTCTTTTTTATTTTTAATCCGAGTGTTAAGCACATTAACAAAGTAAGGTGATCTAATGGAGCACACTAGAAATGACTGATACAAACCATTCCAGGCCACGAAGCACACTACATCTTTCTGCTTTGTCCTTAAGAATGTGTTGTATGTTCAATACAAAGACAGCAGGTGTGGAGATTGGACCTTCCAGGACTGATCCTGGCAAAGTGCTTCAAGGCAGATGTATTGGGAATCCAAAGTGAGCAGATGAAAGCTTAGAGATCAGAAACAACACACTTCCCACAGACACTCACCCAAACCCTGACATCAGCTGCCCCTCAAACACTTCACTTGGTGGTGGGAAGAGATGGAATCATAAACGTAGGTAGCTGAGCTGCGCTAAGGGGCCATTAGAGGGTATTTTAGGATCTCTATGAAAAAAGCGAGGATTGAACATGTCTAATAACTATTGGGACTGAGAACCATTAGAGAGAGAGGTTGGGAATGTGAAAGCAGCCATAATGGAAGGAAGAAGCTCCAGACTAGATAGGACAGGATAAAGAGCTCAGAAAAGACTGTACCAGACTTCATTAGATGTAAATCCTTTCATAAGCAGTTTTTAATGCAATACACAAAGCTCACTGAGAAGCCCAAGGCTTAACCAACAGGGCCAATAATGAATGTAGATTTGGGGCTATAGTTGCTCCTGGCATTACTTCAAGACAAAGGAATCAAGGGAAGGCGATCTAAGAAGGCTGGGTAGTAAGTCCTCGGGTGCCCCTTTCATGTTTTGTAGAGCCTCCCCGCACCCTCCCCCTCAAGGCTCTGCCATCTAGCTCTCATCTACCACCCTGAATTCTTGCATACATAAATAATTGCTTTCTCAGAAATGATATTTTGCCTATAGGACAAAAATAACTCATTGTAATGAGCACAAATCATGACCCTCAAAAGTCTCTAATTAACCCCTCAGGCTGGGTTCAGAATGGTTGCCAGGAATATTCCCACTGTCTCTTCTATGGTTAAAGCTGTGGCCTGCCAACAGGAGGGTAGAGTGGAGAGGAAGCAGCAGCCTGTTCTCTCTACACACACACACACACACACACACACACACACACACACATACACACACACAGCATGTGTCTGTGGTGCTAAAGATCACAACCAGGAGCCTTACACAGGCTGAGCAAGCATGACACCACCCAGCTGTATCTCCAGCCCTAATATGTGTGTGTGTGTGTGTGTGCGTGTGTGTGTGTATCTATGTGTGTGAGTGTGTGTGTGTGCAGATGTGTGTGCCTGGGTAGAGACCAGAGAACAAGCTTGAGTGTAGTTCCTTGGGACTGTCTACTCATTGGTTGAGACAGGGTTGCTCACTGGCCTAGGCCTCACCGAGCAGGATGGCCCCCATACCCCAGGGATCTGTTTCTGCTTTCCCAATGCTGGTATTACAAGCATATGCCCAAGACCCAGTACTGATTCCAAAGGCCTTCTGGGGATTGAACGCTCATTCTCGGGCTTGCAAAGCAAGCGCCTTACTGGCTGAGCTGTCTCCCCAGCCCCTCATACTCTTTCTAAAAGAGAGCTCTCCTGTCAAGTGAAGCATTGAAACTCTGAGTAAGTTACTGTGTTTACCAGAAAGCTATCACATTTTTTCCCCAAAGTCGTATATTCTGATTTGTAGGCAAGGATATCTTCCAAATTCTTTGCAATCATTTTCCCTTCTTAAACTGGAAACCTAAGTTACTGGCTAGTGTGCAGCTAAGGAATTAGACACACTGTCTTGGTTTCATAATTAGTTGCTGAGACTTCCTGAGCAAAGCACCATAAACTTGTGATTTAAACCACAAAAGCACATGCTGGAGAAGGAGACTGAGACCAAGGTGTCCCATGGATCCAAGGGGAAGGAGTTCCAGGATCCAATGCCAGCTGGGATGATTCCTTCTGAGGGCTGTGAGGATGGAACCCTTTTGAGACTTCTCTCATGCTCTCTAGACCTCTTATGGATGTGTGTCTTCATGCTCCCATGAGGTGCTCACAGCATGTCACCCTCGACACAACCCATGTGCCAACACGCTCTTTATCAGGGATGAGATACAGCTTACAGAGGGAACACTTGTGTAACATGTGTACAGCCCCGAGTTTAACTACAAAAAGAGAAGAGGAAGATAATCTTCGAGTGAATCTCTTTTTCTATAATGAGAGTCTACCTCGTGAATTTGAGAGAAACACAACACCCGCCATCTTGCACGCTACTGTACACACGATCGTTATATTACTTGAGATAATATTTTAGACAGATTTTCTAAAGATGAGACTAAGAGCTCCAAAATAACTCTGACTGGCCGAATGATCCTAGGCTCCATACACCAAAACCTGAAATGGTTTGAAAGGATCAAACGCCAGTCCTAAAGTAAGCAAAAGCGTACTGCAAGCTTCACCTACTGTAACATCTTCAACAAACTGTGTCCAGTTTCCGGGTGACCCCGTAGCTTCCTGACCTGCCATAGCATCCAAAAATGACATTCTCATCAAACCAGAGCCAGAACAACTGCTCTCAAGAGCGCCTACACCACCACCAACACTGCCATGCTGTTTTACCAAACGGCTTTGAAGGAAAGATGAGATACGGACATTCTATTGCCAGGATTCTTCTTAGAATGAACACAGGAAAAATTATAATTCTCTTTAAATGAAAGGAAAGTTTCCAAGTCTATTCATATTGTAAATGACAGGTTTGGGGGTCCCATTATGTAGACCTGACTGGCCTAGAACTCACTGTAAAGACCAGGCGAGGCAATTGTAGTACTTACATCACAACAATTACCAAGAGACCTCCACTGGACATCTACTGCATTTAAGGTACTCTCAATAGGAGAGACTTCATTTCTAATACTGCCTAAGTATCATGGCTGGTAAGATCATGAACCCTACCGGAGAACCTAGTACTGCCAACTTCTTAAAATCATCTAATGCCCTGTACTAAATACTCACCCCATCCCCACAGAGAAACACAGCTCTCACTCTTCATCAAAAGAACAAGGAGTTGCTCCCACAAAATGCCAACAATGCAATTAGTTAATCGAGACTTCACAGTGACATCAGCTGGCAATACCAACATGGATGAGGGAAATCTCACAAGGCTCAACTCTATATGAAAAGCTATGGGCAGTTAATGTCTGCTAAGAAAGAATCCGTTTCCTCCAGGGATGAGACTCCTACACTAGCTAATTCCAAGTGGTCAGCCCTAGTACATACATACAGACAGAGACATGCACACACACATACACACATACATACACACACACCACAGTCATACACATGAATGCACACACACACATGCACACACACACACACCACAGCATACACATGAATGCACACACACACACACACACCACAGTCATACACATAAATGTACACACACACACACCACAGTCATACACATGAATGCACACACACACCACAATCATACACTTGAATGCACACACACACATGCACACACACACACACCACAGCATACACATGAATGCACACACACACACACTACAGTCATACACATGAATGCACACACACACACCACAGTCATACACATGAATGCACACACACACACACATACTACAGTCATACACATGAATGCACACACCACAGTCATACACATGAATGCACACACACACACACATACTACAGTCATACACATGAATGCACACACACACACACCATATATACCTGCACACAAATATTTAATGCTGCAGTTGAATATCCCACTCACAGTGTTGCTGAAACCGGTTTTTTAGACTCTGCCTAAATGCTGTATGGGATTGGGTGGCGAACAAGGCTATGGAAGTATAACGAGACGGGGGTTTTTTGAATAAGTAAGATAGGTGAGGTTAATAAAGCTAAATAAGGACACCAGAGCTGGATGTGAGATTTGATGAAGCTTAACTCCCCGTAAGTCAAGATCAATGCAGGAAATTCCTTCAGAATTTGGTGTCAGAAGGGAGTTGTCTTCTACAATACCAGAGTATTTCTTCTTATTAAATAAGGACAGCTACTTAACACACCCTCATTTCTACTACATCCGAACCCCAGAAAGCCTGGAAGAAAGTGTTTTTGTGAGTTGAAATGCCCACCTTAATCCAGATTTTCCACCTTAAACCAACAGCTTGCTTAATTAATAATACCATGCTATTTATCTTTTATTTAGTGCAATCCTGGTAGTTTTAATCATACGCCAACTCAAACTCTACTGGACTAACTGCTACATAATTTAAAAATAAATATTCAGAAACTCCGTTCCTAATTATTATCCAAATAGACCGTGTTTCACTTAAACTTGTTACGACCTTGAGAGCAGGCGAGATGGCTCAGGCATGAAGGACACTTACTTCTCTTGAGAGGATCTGGGTTCAGTTCCCAGCACCCACATCAAGGAGCTTGAAACTGGCTATAACTCTAGCTATAGGATATCTACTGCCTCCTGGCTGCCACAAAACCCCACAGGCACATAAATGCATGCAGATATACACATACGGATATAAATAAGATCGCAAAATCTTTTAAAATATTATTAATATACCAAACGCTAAACTTCAAACACTAAAATCCACTGCTGAACTTTTCATTCCGAAAGTCTATTTTCTTGCCTTTTTATATATGGCAGAGTGCTACCAGGTTAAAAAAAAAAATCCTGCATGGGTCTGACAACATTACATTTATTAGCCCCAATTCAGAAGTGGAAAACTGTTAGTAACATACTTCAGATTAAGCCTGTAATGCATTCTATGCTTACTGTCACTCTACCCCAATTCCTGCCAGCTATTTTATCCTGCTTTCCAAAGCATGAATCTTTAACATAGCGTAGTAAGCCACGTGTGGTTAGGTACAAACACAGCTTGATTAGGCTGTGTCTTAGTGTCGACAGAAACAGAATGTATCTATACCTGGCTATGCCTGAGCATATAATGAACATCTGGTTCAAGAGCAGAAAGCCAAAGTTGACCAAAACACCATACCTGAGAATGACATCACCATTACCGTTGGGGATTTATAGAGAGGTCTTAGGTTAAAGTTGCTTACGCATTCTACTACTGCAAGAAAAACCTCAAACACTGCTGTTCCATTATCCCCTCTCTTACTCAATTACACTAGATGAGGAGTCAGAGGAGATATAGGAGAAGCGGCCTCATGGTGGACGTCTGCCAAAGACACTTGACTGGATGACTTAGTCCATGGGGACATTTAATGCCTGGAATCAGTTCCCCCATTCAAGTCCTCAGTGGTGGCCTTGTCCTAAAGGATGATGCCCTTGAGATGGTTAATAACAACACACCTAAAATCACTGTCCCTGGCAGTTCTGTGGAACTGTGACTACAAATTGCCACCCAGAGAGTAATATGTCCAAGTTCTAAAAACGATTAAGGAAGCATTCTGAACACTTTGCTTTCGTTCCTTTGTAATATCTGAGATGATTCAGTTCTCTTATGAAAAGTCTGGGAGCTTAAATCCAAGGTCTTCACAGGGCCTAACCTTCCCCTGTCAGTCAAATCCTTACTCACCCACGCATGTAATAAGTAATGTTTCCATAAGCTCTGCGTTCTGTAACCTGCTAAGACATCCAGGTAGTCATTTCCTGACTGCAAGAAGAACACACAGAGAGCATCCTTCCCAATGCTGCGTATCGGTTGGAATTCTCAACCACGCCCCTTCTGCAGATTAAACTTCAAAGGGTCCCCATCATAGAAATCCGTTACCAGGATTCTTCACTCATGAAAACCGAGGGACCACCAGGTTATAGACATTTCTCCTACTTATCAGTGATACATCAGAACCCCTTTAGGAATAAACCCTAGTTTGTAGCAGACTTATTCTAGAAAAAACAAACAAAAAATAACAACAAAATCAGGTCTATATACTGTACTCAAATTTACTGTCAGATTTCTGGGTATCGTTTCCCTGGTCATACAAGCCAGTTGAGAAGTTTCTCTAACTAAGCAGTTCTCTCTGGGGGAGACAGGAAGCTCTTGTGAGCTGACATGAGGCTGTTCAAGACAAGCTTGCTACCAGTACAGAGGGATTGAGCACTGACACAACTCTCCTATTTCAAACCTTCCAAAAGAATTATCTACCCATCCAAAAGCCTGTCCATTTAAAGCAGTGGTTCTCATCCTATGGTTTGAGACACCTTTGAAGTCTGAATGACCCTTTCATAGGACTCTCCTAAGACCATCAAAAATGCAAATATTTATGATTCTTAACCATAGCAAAATTACAGTCATGAAGTAGCAAAGAAAGTAATTTTATGGTTGGGGGTCATCACAACCTAAGGAACTGTATTAAAGGCTCACAGACTTAAGAAAGTTGAGAGCTACTGATCTAAAGTTTACTTGAGTCCTGAGTTCAAAACTCCACTCATTTGAAATACTTTTTAACCACCAGCTCATGCTAAGAAAGAAAATCTATTGTACTAGAATAATGTGTGCTTGTTCCGTTATTTAAGAATACTCAGTTCGTCTAGAAAGATAAGCAAAACCAATACTGTAGACTGGATAGAACCTGAAATTTTTAAGGCATGCTAATAGCTTAAAAGGCAAAACCCACAGAGTATTATTACACAGAGATATGGGATAACTGTTTAAACAAATGCACACACACCGTGTGTTAATCTAGATAGCGAACTATTCATCTATAAAACACATTGAAGATGCAGTAGTAACAAAATGTGTCAAGGAACATAATGAGTATTACTTAATTACTTCAGCTGGAAAAGGCAGGATGGCCACATCTTAAAGGACAACCATGTCAGTCTGAGCTGACAGCAACGTAATCCTCAAATTAGCTGTATAATAACTGTAGCCCCACAAGTTCCATGCCAAAAACTGCAGATAAAACCCTGTGCTACCTGGTAAGCTAACCAGCAAGCTAAAGCCTCTGACAGATGTGCTTTGTCCGTGTCGCTTTCTGATAGAGCAAGTGTGTCCTCCATACATCTTCTATTTGGTCAGTGTGACCATTTCTCATTGTCGGCTTAGAAAGCCAAAAAGTCAAGACATACATGCACTGCTAACCCAGCACTTGGGTAGTAGAGCTCCAGCCATCCTACGTCCACGGCATTCTCAGTGCATGACCACACCTCATCACTGGCCTTTACTGCCACTAAACACTTTCACTTAATTTCATAAGCAGTATGATTAGAGAATTCCCATCTAGTCTGTTGGCCTTCCAATTCAGTGGTCTCTGGAAGGGGAGTTGCACTGTTGTAATTTCCTAGACAACAATGAGAATAGGGGATATGCTGGGCTAAGATGAAAAAGTACAGGTGGATTTATTTAGGGATTTGCAAAACTACAATCCTGAGTGTTGGAATTACCATACACTGCAGTCATTTAGAGGAGCATGTCCTGGTCTTGTAATAACCGAAGATGATCTGATAGTGGACATGAAGAGACAGGAGCAAATTTGTGTGTGTGTGTATGTAAATGGATGTGTGAATGGGTGTGAAAGTGTGTGTGAGTGTGTGTGTGTATGAAAGTATGTGTGAGTGTGTACATGTGTGAGGGTATGTGAAGATGTGTGTACGTGTGTGTGTGTGTGAGGGTATGTGAAAATGTGTGTGTGTGTGTGCCTGTGTGTGAGTGTGTGTGCCTGTGTGTGATTGTGTGTGTGAGGGCGTATGTGTGAAAGTATGTGTGTGTGAGTATGTGCATGAGAGTATGTGTGTGAGTATATGTGAAAGTGTGTGTTAAAGTGTATGTCAGTGTGTGCCAGTGTGTATGTGGTTGTGTGAGTGTGAGTATGCCTGTGTGTGTATGTACATGTGTGTGAGGATATGTGTGAGTTTGTGTGTATATACATGTGTGTGAGTACTGTATACTAGCACACATGGTATACAGACGTACGTGCAGGCAAAAGACTCGTACGTGTGATAACAAAACTAATAAATGTTTAAATTTACTGCACATAAAGCAATCCTAACGAGTAGTAGCATTGCAGGACATGGACTATTTGGAACTCTTCTATAGAATACAATGGGTTTGGAGGGAGGCTTCGGTAAGGACAAGCGGTGTACTTACCTGGGGAGGACTCGTAAGGTAGCAAATGGAAAGATATTCACTGATGGTTCAAAGCAGTTCTGGAAACTTGTGGCCAGCTGCTTCTCTAAATGGAGTGATGACAGTTTAGCTAATAAAACTAAAACGACGTGGCACTCATAAACGTTGCCATCAGGAGGAGTCTTGGATGGGAGTGAGAAGGGCTCACCCTGGGTGACTGCTATGAACTGGCCTGGATTGTTAGCAAATGTGGGCATCTGCTGCCTCATTTGCTTTCACCATTCTTTGATGGCATCAAAGCGACCCTAGCTGCCCAGAGGGAAGGAGCTGACCATGAAGTGTCAACATACATTATGAACAAATAATAGCAAGAAGCATGCGCTGCCTCTGTCGAGTTTGATTCACACCTCCCTGATGATGCTCACCTCAGATGAGTCCCCCCTCACTCTCCAGGTGTTTGGCACCTTAATAAGCCTCTAATTAGCAGCGCAAAAAAAGAACAAAAAAAAATCCACAAAAACCACCTGTTTCGAGACGGCTCAATTCAGCTAAAATAAATATGTCAAAATTTAAAGTATTCTTAAATCAGAAACTCAAACTGCACACTTTTAAAGACCCAGAGGGAAATAAAAACTCTTTTTCCCAACAAACGCCTTAAGGCTGTCAACTTCCCTTGTAGGACTGATGTCATTCTGTGCCATAGATTGTGGTCTGTTGTCTTCCCACTTTCATACACTTGCAGGGATTTTTTAAAATTTTCTTTACTTCTTCAGTGACACAATTACCATTCAGTTTTGAGACCGTGTGCACTGGTACATTTCCCCTGCTCCAAGGATGCCCCTGCATGCACATGCACGCAGCACTACCTGGGCATACTGAGTTATTCTTGTCTTTTTTTTTTTTAATTTGTTTTATTACTTTTATTTTTTTACAGTCTAGGCATTACCCACTCCCAGTCTGCCCTCCCATAATTCCTCATCCCATTCCTCCTCCCCCGTCTCCTAGAAGATGCCCCCACACACACAGGCCTCCCTGGGGCCCCAAGTCTCTCAAGGGTTAGGTGCATCTTCTCCCACTGAACCAGACCAGGCAGTCCTTTGCTGTATATGTGTCAGGGGCCTTGGACCAGCTAGTGTATATTGCCTGGATGGTGGTTCAGTGTCTGAGAGATCTCAGGGGGTTGGGTTAGTTGAGACTGTTGGTCTTCCTCTGGAGATGCCCTTCTCCTCAGCTTCTTCCAGCCTTTCTCTAATTCAACCACAGTGGTCCTCAACTTCAGACCATTGGTGCTCTAAATGTCTGATTCTGTCTCAGTCAGCTGCTTTTTGGGCCTCTCGGGTGGCAGCCATGCTAGGCTCCTGTCTGTAAGCACACCATAGCATCAGTAACAGTGTCAGGCCTTGGAGCCCCCACCTTGAGATCGATCCTAAGTTGGATTGATCACTGAATGTCCTTTCCCTCACTTTCTTCTCCATTTTTGGCCCTGTAGTTCCTTTAGACAGGAACAATTCTGGGTCAAGTTATTCTTATTTTAAAACATCAATTGGGAGAAGATGTTGAGAAATTTACAGAGAGAGTTGGAGGGGGAAGTGACAGGTGGATATCATCATACTTCATTGTATTGGTACGAATTTCTCAAAACTAAAAACATTTAAAACACAGGATGATTAGGGACACCACCCCCCCGTAAGAAACTGAAACTATTCCTTACATGGGTGTGCAGACAAGCAAATTCTCCGTGACTAGTCCAGACAGTTCTCCTTTAGAAGGGCCTGGGTTTGAGAAATCAAACTCTTGATGCTCAAGTGTGAAAAATGAGCCTGCCTCTATAGGTCATGAGATCTCCTCAGAACCTCCTGGATCCCAACCTTCCCCAGATCCAGGTGAGACTTGTCTGCTTACTTCCTGTGACCTCTTCCATGCCATCAGTCAAGGTTCCTTTGGAGATGTCAGCCTCTCGCATTTCACATGTTAGAGATGATCTGTTAAAATTAGGTTGTTCAGTCTTCCAAACTCCAGGCACCACCGAAACTGAAGGCAAGAGACAATGCTAACCACAGAGGGTTTACTTAGATGATACCGTGGAAAATCCTTTTAGTCTCAAAAATTAATAATGCTCACAGATTTTTTTTTGAACCCTCGTGATGTTTGAATAATTTCAAAAACTGCTGTTAAGAGAATAAAGTCTAAATATCACTAAGCAGAGGATAGTGTCTCCGTGCTACAGTGGGGGGTCACACATGTACGTATTCTGTGGCTTTATATGACAAGGCCAGCACACACAGACTGTCAGGGTCACTGCCAAAGCCTCAGCACTTTCCCATGTCCTGCAACATTGAGAACACACCTGAGAGTTGGTCATGGCCACCGCTTGCCAGCATGCAACAGATCCTGTATTCAATCCCAACGATTTTTTTTTAAAGAAATGTGTGTTTTCGAGGCACCAGGGAGTGAGGTCTGGTGGGGTGGGGGTGGTATAGGGACATCCTCTTGGAGACAGGGGAGGAAGAAAGGGATGAGGAACTGTTGGAGGGGGGACCAGGAGGGGGGCTAATGACTGGACTGTAAAAAGAAGATTAAATAATAATAAAAAAGTATGTGCTTTAAGTGATGGCAGACTGCTTATGACTCCTGTATTAGTTTTCTAGAGTTGGCCAGAATTACAAACTAACTGATTATGTTGTATCGCCTTGAGTTTCTCTCCATCTTTAATCCCTTAACTACATTGTAAATCTTCTCCTTCCATCCACAGAGAAGTGTAGCTCTCACCCCTCGTCCAAGAAGCTTTTCTCTACCGCAAATGGAGACAATTACAGAAAACCAGGACTGGATGCAATGTGGACTGTGATCAGTAGACTGTGGGGCGCCCGGCTCCAGTGGACACCTCTGCAGCACAGCCCTGCTTCTGATCTCCTCCAGCACGCATTGTGTCACATGCTTAAAACATAAACAGTAACAAGGTCTAGTATCCAATTATTAAGTTATAGCTTGTAAGTCATAGAAATAGCTATTCTTAAGTGTAATTCACTTTAATAAAAAGTTACCCACAATGCTAAGAACACTATAGAATAAACTATTACTATTACTTTTTCCAGTTTTCTACAATGTCACTTATTATTTAAAATTCCCTTAAGCTGCTTTCATACCCTACCCAGATATCACTAAAATCATCTCATGTTACTTATACCTTTTATGGAGATACTGATTTTATATTTTATAGAGACACGAAACTATCACTTTATTAAATTCATTGCTACAACTGTTTTCAGTTGATTTCTAGAGCTATATAGTCATGTAGGTATTTAGAGACATCAGTTATCCATCTCATCTTTTACTTGTCCATTCTTAACTCTTGGACCAAACACCTCTAAGCTGTTAGCTGGAAGGGTTCATAGAAGGCAATGAACTATGTTTTCTTTCTTACCTTTCAAAATTAAAGGAAGTCTCCTCTCCTTCCTATGGTTTCTATATTGACTGTCCACTGACTTTGTCCTATGATATCTGTATTCATATTTCAGAGTGGCCATAACAAGGCACCACAGAATTGATACCTTAACCAAAGGAAATCTTCCTTGCAGTTCTGGAAGCTACAAAGCCAAGACTCAGATGTTGAATGCATAGGCTTGGTCTGAGATTTTCTTGGCTTATAGACAGATAGCCACCTTCTCTGTCCCTTTACATGATTCTCCTTTTTCATTTTCTCTTTTCTTTAGGGGAATGGAGGGGGTGCAACGATCCCATTCATCCCACAGGTATTTCTATTGTGAACAGATTCATCTCAATCTATTTACTGTTCTCATGCAATCTATAATGTATTTTAATGCAATCATACTATATCACACTTTGCAGCTAATGCAGATCTCCACTGCTGTGCTCCTGGCCTGCCCTTCCCAGCCTGCCTCCGTGTGGTATTTCTGCCGCATCCTGCATACTGCAGTCGTCCATCATCCGGGATATTTTCATAGATGTGCTCTCTAAGCTGTCTTCTCCAGTGGATACCATCATTCAATCTTATCTCTCCACGGTTGTTGGTATTTGTTTTCTGCCTCTAACAGTTGTAAATGCTTGGTCCTGAAAATGCGCTCTCCTCTCCGATGGTAAGATAATTTTACAATTAGGCCTGGTTCTTTTCTCGATTTCCACTCCTTCTCTTTAGAGGCTGTTCTCCCTCTGGGAGGTTTTTATGACTTTCTTATTGTTTTTTTCAGTTATTTTGATATGTTTAGGCCATAGGGGGCTTCATTCAATGTTAATCCTATTAGCATTTCCCAAAGGTCCCTCTCTTGTGAAATATTCAGACCAAAATAGTCTCTTTCATACACAGAAATCAGGACTCTTAAGAGTCTATTCAAAACAGCTCCCAAAGCGTGTAAGGAGACAGAAAGGGGGAAGAATTAAATTATTACCTCCTCTCTCACACCACAAACTTATTCTTAATCCTAAAATCGAGTTAAATCATTTATTTCATTTTGTAGATGAGCGTACTGAGTCTCAGAGAAGTCAGTGAGTTGTCAACTTCACATATATAATAAAGGATAAATCTCGAAGTCAAAAATTAATCTGTGTATTCCTGTCCTTTCTACAGTACTCCACATAAACTCCTAACTCCTGACGCAGATTTTCCCCACTTTGCGTTTCGCCGAGCCACTTTGAGCGCATGGAATGGTGCGAGCAAGAGTCAGGTGCCAATACGATCACAACCAGAAGAGGGTCTGCCACGCATGCGTGCACCGGCCTCCCCTCTTTCGTCAAGTGTAAAACGGTGTTCAGGCATCCATCAGGAAAATACCTACAATGTAGTACCTTCTAAAATGAGACAACTATCAAGAATCTGAAGGCTTAAAAAAAAAAAAAAGAATCTGAAGGCTTGGTTCAGTATATGTGTGGTGCACACTGTCTGCATGCCAGGCTCTACTGTATTTGCATAGAATGTATAGATAAATACAGTTTGAGAATCTAGCAAGGAAACAAGACTGTGTCGTGTGGCACGTTAAACATGCTTAGGAGGTTTCTGATGCTCTTTTCCCATGCCTTTTTGTTGCTGATATTGATCAGTACTGTTTTGATAAGGTCGCACCCTGTAGTTCAGACCCAACAGAAACTGAGTATGTATAGGCCAGGCTGGACTGGACTCACCGTGAATCTTCCACCACAGACTTGAGTACTGTAACACACATATGAGGTTGTTTGTCCATTCTTCCCTACCTCAGATAACCACCTCTGCTAGTTAGGATACATCGGTGACTATCTCATGTCCAGTATTCTGACTCCTAGCACTCACACAGACTCAAGAGGGTCAGAGCAGAACAGACCCTTCCCTGTAGGCTGAGTGTCAATCCATAAGTCCTCAGAAGATGGTGTCAGCCTGAGAGATTGCTCAAACAAAAATATGCAATCAGCTGTATAAAAAAATAAATAAATAAATGAGGAGACCATAGACTCATGTCACTGATGGAGAACTAGTGTGTTGACATTCATGATACCCAACTCTTAAACTTGACCAGTTTTGAAGACTCTTCCTGATTCTTGCTGTTCTACTGTCTGTTTTCCAAGACCTTGCTGTGGTCTGCAGCATCCTTAAAAATAAACTCTGTTCCTACTAAGAGGTTCTTAGATTTCTGTCACTTGAGTGGAGATGTGCCAGTCCATGCAGGAATGAGGCTGTCCTCCATCAAATACAACATACATATCTGCAGGGCTTCACAACTGAGCCTAGACACAGCTACTAACTCAACCTCAATGGAACTGCTGAACCACAGTATGGACAACTAAAATGCTTAGAAGACATAAAGATGGGAGGAGAGAAGATGAAGACAAAGAAGGGTGCAAAGCCAAGAAGGAACAATGCCTTGGGTTACTAAACCCAGTATCAGTTATGAATCCAAATAACTACATAGCTAATATCTGGAAAATTTAGTCATAAACACCCAATGATCACTGTCTATGTGCCTATGTATTATAACAATGGGCAAATGGAGTGGATTACAGCCCAGATCTTGGGATGTAACACTTCATGGAAGCATTATTGGTTTACTTGAGTGTACTGGCTGGTTTTGTGTGTCAACTTGACACAAGCTGGAGTTATCACAGAGAAAGAAGCCTCCCTTAAGGAAATGCCTCCATGAGATCCAGCTGTAAGGCATTTTCTCAATTAGTGATCAAGGGTGGGAGGGCCCATTGTGGGTGGAGTCATCTCTGGGCTGGTGGTCCTGGATTCTATAAGAAAGCAAGCTGAGCAAGCCAGGGGAAGCAAGCCAGTAAGCAGCATCCCTCCATGGTCTTTGCATCAGCTCCTAGCTTCCAAGTTCCTTCCCTGTGTGAGTTCCTATCCTGATTTCCTTTGGTGATGAACAGCAGTGTGGAGGTGTAAGCTGAATAAACCCTTTCCTCCCTAACATGCTTCTTGGTCATGATGTTTTGTGCAGGAATACAAACCCTGAGTAAGTCATTTAGGATTTTTGTTAACCACTGACAATTTATTAAAGCAAGGTTACACTAATGGCTAATTCTGTCAGGATAATTTCAATATTTGAGGCATTTTTTTCAAATGCTAACTTGTACAATGCTGTTACCTATCTGCTAGTCTCTATTTTTATTGTTGTTGTTGTTGTTGTTGTTGTTGTTAATTAGCCGTCCTTATTTAGTCAGCAACAGTGACTTTCCCTGTTTCTTCCTGCTTCTGTTTGTTCTGCTTTAAAATTATTTTTAACTTTTATATCATGTACCCCAATTCCATTCAGCTCCCCATCCCTTTATATCTGTCTGCTACCCTAGTAGCATGACTCCCCCCCCAAAAAAAAAGAACAAAATTTTTTTAAAAAAGATAGAAAAAAGAAAAAGAAGCATAGAAAACATCTTGATGGGGAAGCTGCAGTGTGTCACGGTGTCACAGTGTCCCACAGTACACCCTGGGTCCACACTGCCTGTCACAGTGTCCCACAGTACACCCTGGGTCCACACCGCCTGTCACGGTGTCTCACAGTACACCCTGTGTCCACACTGTCTGTCACGGTGTCCCACAGTACACCCTGGGTCCACACTGCCTGTCACAGTGTCCCACAGTACACCCTGGGTCCACACAGCCTGTCTCAGTGTCCCACAGTACACCCTAGGTCTACAGCGCCTGTCATGGTGTCCCACAGTACACCCAGGGTCCACAGTCTGTCATGGTGTCCCACAGTACACCCAGGGTCCACAGTCTGTCATGGTGTCCCACAGTACACCCTGGGTCCACACTGTCTGTCACAGTGTCCCACAGTACACCCTGGGTCCACAGTCTGTCATGGTGTCCCACAGTACACCCTGGGTCCACAGTCTGTCACGG
>NW_021604567.1:16625820-16664914 GCF_004785775.1 Grammomys surdaster | reverse complement strand
CTGTCATGGTGTCCCACAGTACACCCTGGGTCCACAGTCTGTCATGGCGTCCCACAGTACACCCTGGGTCCACAGCACCTTAACTTTCTAATGTTTGTTGCATGAGTCATTGCTCTGGTTCAGGGCCTCTGGCTTCCCTGACAACATCAATACCGGATCCTCACCAGGACTCCTCCCGGTTATCTTGTTGTTGTCCTGTGTGGTGGTGATCCTGCAGCTTTGGATCTGCAGGGTGGCCCTCAATCCCATGGGGCTGGCTCTCCCCTGCCCACAACAGCAGAGCAAGCTCTGCTGTGCTGCCCAGTTGACGCATAGGGCTGACTTTACCAAGTGCTGCAGCTAGGCTCTGTTTTTATACCCATACCACAGACGAATAAACTGGGGCACCAAGTTATCATTCTTTCCAGTCACACAGCTAGGTAAATAGCAAAGGTAGCATATACACCCAGGAAGAAGAAGATACCACACCACTTTCGATTACGATAAAAACACGGTAATGATATTGGATTTACCAGCAGTTTCATGATTCACTTTTTCATTTTATTATGTTCCTTGGTATAATTTGACTGTGTGAATGCACATAGCTGATGACCAAATAGAAATAATTTTGTGTCTTTTTAACACTATGTCCAACATTTTCCAATCTGCAGATCCTCCTTATGATCATCCTGGTATTCCTCCAGTTTATTGGGCTATAGTTTAGATACCACTGTGATGGTTTGTATATGCTTTGCCCAGAGAGTGGCACGATTAGAAGTTGTGACCCTATTGGAGTAGGTGTGGCCTTGTTGGAGAAGGTGTGTTACTGTGGTTTTGGGCTTTAAGACCCTCATCTTAGCTGCCTGGAAGTCAGTATTCTGCTAGCAGCCTTCAAATGAAGATGTAAAACTGTCAGCTCCTGCTGCACCATGCCTGTCCGGATGCTGCCATGTTCCTGCCTTGATGATAATGGGCTGAACCTCTGAATCTGTAAACCAGCCACAATTAAATGTTGTCCTTATAAGAGTTGGTCATGGTGTCTGTTCACAACAGTAAAACACTAAGACACACCCTCTTCCTGTCCAAACTCCTAGCTGTTTCCTGACTTCTCCATCTCTTTTCCTTTATGTGTAATGGGAAAATAAAAACCTTGGTTGCATAACTTCTTTCCTTCTCTTGAATTATTTCCTTGGGATAAATTCTAGACATAAGATCTCTGACACAATGGTTCATGAATGATTTGTTCTTATTCCTGGCATTTATTCAGACTATTTTCCAGACTCAAAAACCAAAGGGTTGTAATTCTGTAGGTGAGCCCATTCCCCGAGATCTCATTAGGAGTGTGTTACATCTGTATTTTAATGTTTACTCAGAAGGTATAAGTTGTGTTTTTTTAATTTATATTTCACTTCCATTGCTTACTGATGAGGTTACTATTTCTCAGTTGTTTACTTACTGGGGTTCTTAATGAGAAAATTCTCTGTACATAAGTTTTTCCCAATTATCTATTGAGAATGTAATCGTTTTTCTACCAGTTTGAATGCCTTTAAGAAAGTCATTAATCCTTTCCTGCCATACTCTGTGTGTTTTTCTCCAATCTGTTTACACTGGAGTGAGTTCTCTAACGTGCTGAAAGGCCAGCTTCTAGCACACCTGGCTCTGACAGATGAAGGTGTGACCTTGAAGACAATGTTTGCTTCAAGAGCCAAACACCTCCTTATGTTTAAATGGATCCCTTGTTTGTGTTTTATACCCCAACGGCGATGTAAACGCTGAATATAAAGAGATTGAGGTCCAGAGAAACATAAGACTGGTGTCTCTTTCTCCCTCTGTCCTCGCCCCGCCCCGCCACCCCCGTCCCGCCCCGCCCCCCCCCCCCCCCCCCGGCCCCATATGACCTCAGTGCTAGCAGCAACATCCCAAGCATCCCATCTTACTAGAAGCTCCCAGGAGGGATAGGAGCTAGTGGAAACCACTGCGTCTGCTCCTGATCTTGTGACCGCCTCATTCCAATAAACCCTCCACCATAGCTACGTGAATCAGAACTCATCTCACTTTACCCTGTAATGTGTCTGTAGGGTTCCTGCCACCACAAACCCAGGGGAAAATCTGTCCTTGTCACTCCACCACCAGGAACAGGGTCCTCACGACACACCTCACACTATTAATACGGGTGATTCTTCTACGTCTCAGATGTGCTTTTTCCCCCATACAATGGAAAGCATTATTTTGCCCAAGGTCAGAAATAGCATAATTGTACATTACTTTAAATATTATTCTATACTTATACTTAACTATTGGACTCATCAGGGACATGGTTTATTTCATAGCAATATGGGGTTTGCTATGTTTCTAAATGTTGCTGGGATATTGGTTATTGAACGGACATTCTCCGTGGTTCTGTAGTAACTCCTACACCACACACTCTTGTTTATAATTGTATCCACTTCTAGGAGTCTGTCCTAGTTATGTACACCTCTAGCCATATCTAGAAATGTAGTTTTAATTATTATTTCTAAAATACTTTATATCCAGGACAACTTCTCCCTAAACATTTTTTTTCTTCTTTAATAATACTTCTGACATCCTGTGACTTTTTTTTTTCAATATGCCTTAATGCAATTTTGTTGTGAACGGGGATATTTAAATTCTTAAATTTATAAACTGACTTGATAAAAGTGTGAAATCTTTACAGTATGCATGCTTCCATTCTAGAAGCATTTATCTATTTGTTCGTGCTTCAGTTATATCTCAAAAGAATCCTGGAGTTTGATTTGTGTAGGTCACAGCCATCCCTAATGAAGCTCGGCCCTATGTACTTTACGTCTAAGTCACCACAGGGAATGATTTTTTTTTGTTCTGACCTCTTGTTCCTTATTGTTGATACACCAAGTCTCTATCTGATAGAGCTGACATGAATAACAGCGTTCTGAAGAATGCTTCTGTATCTTTAGCAAAACTATTATGAAAACAGCTCCTGATGCCATCCCACATCTCTTTAAGCTATAGATTCCTTCCAGGAGTTTGAAAAAATGATTATTTTATCTTCTCAAACTTAAACGAATGACAAAGGCTCTCTAGGACATGACATTCTTAAAATCTAAGATATGAAAAAATTAAATTTATTTTTAAGTATAGAAATGAAATAAACGTATATGCTATTTCCTGGCCCTCTTCGTTGGCTTTGGTTTTGCTCACAGTTGTAACCGTTCTGTCTTAATTCTGCCTGCGGGCTACTTCAGATTGTCCCTGTAAGTTTAGGCTGGGAAGATTATGTGCCTTAACATGCACATTCACAAGGAAATAAACTATAGGATAACTGAACACTATTGTTCATCTGTTCTCAATTACACATACTAAAAATGGCATACACAACCTTTTACCTCTAGGACACTATCAGGCTGTCCCTTCTTATCTCACATACCTCTCGACAACATGCCGAGGCATCTGAGTATCCCACAGGAAGACTTCTGTCTCACATACAAGGAAACAATAATCATCCTCATAGACTTTAGTACTTTCGTTCTCTGGAAAAATCACTTACGGCGTAGTTTTATGCTGGCCCATGTGCTACACACACACAAGGCCAAAACACATCCAGGCCTCAGATGACTGAGGAGTAGTAAGAAAAGTTTTTGGACAGTATGTTAAGCAGTTTTTAAATTATCTCTGAGGTGCTTACTGCACCTTCCAGGGAACATTAACCACTCCCTGTAGGAGGAGCTAATGTGGGAGGAGTTAGAAGAGGAAGAGGAGGAGCAAGGAGGAGAGGAGGAAAAGGAAGAGGAGGAGCTAGGAGAGGAGAGAGAGAGAGAGAGAGACTTGGAGGCTAATGTTCACGTGTCTGTAACAGTCAAAGGTAGTTGGTATATCTAGGTTGGGTATTGGTTACACTTCTGATTGTATGGGTATCTTGTTACTGATCATTACCAAATATATAAGCTTTTGATTAATCTTTAAGCATTAGAGTTTCATCTTTCTACTGGACCCACATGGATGGCAGGATGGTCTGGGCAATGCCCAGCCTTGTGGAGACAGTGTGGAAGATTGGCCGAGCCATCTCCCACGCTGGCATCTCGTGGGTGGCAGGGCTGCTGTTTCTGGCTGGCCGGTTCTAGCTGCTGAGCGTACGTGGCCTCCGGCTGAGAAACATGGCGGCTGAGCTAGGCAGAGCCGCCACAGCTTAGATAGTCAGCTTGGCCTGGGGCCATTTTAAATAATTACTACAACCACTCCCCCTTCTCTGAGTTCAGACGACCCACTCCACCTGTGATTCAGTCCACTGATTCATAGCAATTCCCGCTCACACCTGCAGCTGGACTTCATTCCCTGTCAGTCCCTCTGTCTACCAGAGAACTTGTATGTGGAAAATGACTTGTGGGAGGGGAGTCATGTGATGGGTGTGAGGGAGGTAAGAGGGGGAGGTGGTGAGAATAGTCAGAATCATTATATACACCTGTCAAACTGTCAATCAATGAGAACACACACACCAAGAAACCCCATGGATCATCTATCTGACACTTCAGGTGCCAAGTGTTCCTCAGAGGCACCTGTGTTTGAACACTTCGCCCCAAATTTGTGATAGTTGTTTTGGAGACTATAAACGTTTATGGCGGCACTAACTACAGGGAATGGGTAAATGGGAGAGGACACTATTCTGTACTGTCCAGCCTTGCTTCCTGCCTGCTCTCTGCTTACTGACTGTCAACTGATATCAGATACCTACAATCCTATCCCCTCAGCCACAAGCTGCTGCCTCTCCCATGCCTTCTCTGCTGTGACATACTGTATATCCTCAAACTGTGAGCCAAATAAACCTCTTCTCTTTTAAGTTCCTTCTTTGTGCATATGTGTACATGTGTGTATCAGTGTGTGTGTGTGTGTGTGTGTGTATGCATGCATGCATCAGTGTGTGTGTGTACATGTATGTATCAGTGTGTGTGTGTATGCATGCATGCATCAGTGTGTGTGTACATGTGTATCAGTGTGTCTCTGTGCATGTGTGTATCAGTGTGTGTGCATGTGTGAACCAGTAAATGTATGTGTGCATCAGTGGATGTCTGTACATAAGTGTATCAATCTGTGCAGTGTGTGTGCATATATGTATTAGTGTATGTATCAGTGTGTATATGTGTGTGTGTATCAGTATGTGTCTGCATATATGTATCAGTATACATGTGAATGGGTGGATCAGTGTGTGTGTATGTGTACATGTGTATATCAGTGTGTTTATCAGTGCATGTGCATATGTATATCAGTGTGTGTATATGTAAATCAGTATATGTGTATCAATGTGTATATCAGTGTGTGTGCATGTGTGCATTTCTCTGTGTGTGTATGTGTGTACATATGTGTTCATGTATGTGTATATGTGTACACATGCATGTGAAGGCAAGGGTATGACATCAATTGTCTTCCTCCATAGCTTCTCCATCTTGGATTTTTTGTTTGTTTTGTTTATTTTGTTGGTTTGTTTGTTTGATACAGGGTTTCTCTGTATAGCCCTGGATGACCTGGAACTTAATCTGTAGACCAAGATGGCCTAGAACTCATAGAGATCTGCCTACCTCTGCATCCTGAGTGCTGGGATTAAAGGCATGCACCATAACCACTAGGACTCCATCTTGTTTTTGAGACAGGGCCTCTCTCTAAACCTAGATCTTACTGGTCAACAAGCCCAGAAATCCTCCTGTCTCTCTCCCGAGCTTGAGGAGTACAGGATTGCTGTGCTCTGCCTCTCTCCCCAGTTCAAGGATTACAGGGTCTCTGTGTTCTTTTTCCATCAGTCTTGGGGCCTGAACTCAGGTCTTCATGCTTCCTTACACAAAGCTGTTACTGACTGTCCCACGTCACCTCTGAGGCTGCTCCTTGTGTTTGTTCACAACAATGAAAACTGTGACAGACAGCACAAGGGAGACTTCACTCAGTCCTCTCTGCCCTCCCTGCCTCCACTCTGTAGCACATGCTGAATGTTATGTTATAACTGCCTGGAGAAGAGCAGTGTCTGATGCGGTTTGATCTCAGAGCCAGCACAGAACCAAGAGCCTCCATAGAGCCCAGACACCTGCTTGTCCTTCTCTCCTGTTAAGAACCGACATGTGACATCACCGAGCATCAGCACAGGACCCAGTCAACACTAGTACTACCTGCTCCACCTTCTGCAGCCTCCTGTCCTGGCTCTCTTGGGCCACTTTTATTCTTCATTCCTGTGCCTCTCTTGGCCTCCTGTAAACTCAGTGACAGTGAAGCAGTGGTGTCACTTGTCGGCCTGCCTCCAGTCCTCCTCCAGAATGGAAAGACATACGATCCTAAAGAAATGTGAGCATCTTTCCAAATGTAGAGAAGAAGGCATCAGACCAAGCCTGAAAGCTGTAAACATCTTTTAACACATCCTCCTGAGCCATCTCATCACCAGTGGTCTGCAGTGGTCTAGCCTTGCTTTATGAATGTGAATTAACTCCTTAGGAAAACCCGGCTTCTCAGAACCCTCTCTACAAATATCCTGACTCAGGTTCAGCTTAGTCATCTCGAGTTCTGGTTCACATCCTATATTCCTTGTGACATCTTCTGCCTGATGGAAAATCTTACACACTCAGCAACACCGGTGACAAAATTTTCCATCAAATGGGAGACATCAGATAATAGAGACTTGGTGTCTTCAGAACCAATGGCTAAAACTTAAAGAATATTTTAAGATAGAAAACAAGTAGATGTCATTGGCAAATGTTATCTTGTCCATAACGCAGAATGAAATGTAGCTTCTTGTTAAACACAGTAGCAAGTTGTGCATGGAGCCCATGGATACTTTGTTTCACACAGGGCTGCCCTCCGATATTTTCAATGCCCTCAGATACCGATGGCTCCTGATGATATACTAAAATACTACAACTCAAGGAGCCCGTCTCTGCAGAGCACTGTTCATTTTCCTAACATTCCGGATCACCTTTGTTTTCTATTTTCTAGAGTACATGTCAGCTTTGGTTCTTCACCCATGGGGCTAGCAGCATGCTAACAGAGAAAAAGAAATGGAAACAGAGAGCAGGAGACTGGGGCAGACACTAGGAAGCCAAAGTGGCAGACACAGTCACTTCATAACCCAGAAGAAGATGCAATATCTTATCCCTGCAGTATTCTTGGCAAAATCACTCCATGAAAGTCAAGATTTAGGGTAAAGAATCTTCTCTTGAAGAAGAGAGGAAATGCATCCTAATATTTACAGACAGGTTTTAACAATGACTTTACTGCTTAAAAATTTAATTCTAAATTTCATATTGACACAAAAAGTATTTTCTTCAGTCCAGCATATTGCCAAAACTCGTTATATACACCACGCTACTTTCAACTTAATGTTACAATCCTTTCTTGTCAACTACTTCCAATTATTTATTTTTCTTGTTCATTGCTGCAAATATTTGCACTAATTTTAAAAGCCTAGCCTCTTTGGAACTTTTTATTAAAAGTTCTGATTACAATGCCAGAAACTGAGCTAAAACATTGTGATATACAATCATTTTCAAATAATTTTGTCTCTGACTTATTTCCTATGATTTAATTCTTTGAAAGCCAGAACAAAGTTTTCTCTACAGTGCCTGGTGCTGGGCTCTTAGGTAAAATTAAAAGTTATTGTCTCTCTATGGTCAGTCAGTCTGTGGTTGTAAAATATTTCTTATAAAGAACTGGTTTTGGTGTATCAGGTTTTAGGTTTCAGTTTTCCACCCTTTCCATCTCCCTGTCTCTCCTCCTGTAATTTACAACATCTGACTTGAAGACTCAGTCCCACTCATTGTCCTCAACTCCCCACAGCCTTGACCACACACGTGAGCACACAACTGGTCTATCTTGTGCATCATTTCTTCCTGGCCTTGTACCTGTGACCCAACAGTTGACTTCCACCCTCTTTTGAAACCCACTTTCTGTTGCTTACGTGCCTGGAATTAAATACAGTCCTACATTTAACATCTCTCATTTTTGGAACCTGCTTTAAGAATTTGTGGAATTGGATTTGAGAATGAACATTGTGAAGGAAGACAGATTTTTTTTTCCCACACAGATTTCTTGGAAACACGAGGGATAGAACATCGTATATGGTCACATGAGGAACGTCAGACGATGTCAGAAGACAGAAAAGGGCAGTTAAAGACATGGGCAAGGGCCTTTATTAAAGTTTCCATGAGAAAAACAGTGAAGCAGGGTAGCTATTTTCTCTTCTTCATTTTAGCCTGCCCAGGAGCTAGAAACTGTCTATAGTTGTCTAGTAACTACTGTTAAGGTGATTAAGTTAACAAATGTTAGTGGCATTGAAGAGTCCATTAAAGCACTTAGGTAAGTTATCATGTCATGCAGGTCATTAGTGCACTCCACAGGCATCATGGCTGGACAGAAATGTTGAGTGCTTCCTCTCTGCAGAAGCTAGGACACAGTAATGGTACACATGCATTGGTGATAACCAACCGCTCTCTAGTTGGATGTATGACCCACTCAACAAGATGAGAGTCATGCCTAGTACCAGAAACCTAGCCAAATACTCAGGTCTAGTGGTGGCAGGTAGCTAGCAGTAGAACCTATAACCATTACTTTATTGAACAGATATAATCCTTAAGTACATTCTAATTATTAATTCTTATATTTTCAGATAAGTGTGGTTCTTACCACTCATCAAGAATTTCTTTTTGCAAAAATGGAGACCATTAAAGAAAACCACAACCAATCAAAATGAGAATTATAGGCCGGTCCCAACTGATACATCTATGAAACAACTTCCACACCTAAGGCTTGGGGATCGTAGTAAAAGAAGGGACAGAAAGATTTTAAGAGCCAGACAATCAGGGAGTTTGCTGTGAAATTGTGTCTCTTACTAATTTTGGGAGCTACACCCATAAAGTCTCAGTATGACTGCAAAAATGTGAGCTGAACAAGATCAACAACAGACACATGAATGTGGACAAGGGCGAGCTCAGCAGGAGTCAGTTACACGCAACGTACTACAGGCAACTGAGGAACGAAGAGAGTGGGGAAAGATAGAGGAATGAAGAGAGTGGGGAAAGATAGTGTTTCCAAGGAAGAGCACACCAACTGGTTAGTCACTACCCACTGGTGTCTGTAAACATAAAACATATACATATAAGTAACACACAATCTGAGAAGTATTAAGTTGTTTTAAGTATTTAGGGGTGTGAGTGTGTGCGAGTGTGTGTGTGTGTGTGAAATGGCAATAAAAAAAGGGAGTCCATAAATTTGAAAGAGAGGGAAAAACATATAGAAAGTTTGAAAGGAGGAAAGGGAAAGAGGAAATGAGGTAACTCTTTAATAATCTCAAAAACAAAAGCTACATCTCTTAGAAGTGTTATGGGCTCTGCGCTGACTGGTTTTCTTCTGAGCAGTGTGCCAGAAGGTGAGCCATTTACTTTATCTCCAAGTCAGTTGAATGTGGAAGGCCAGCAGCACCTCCAGGGACAACAGAGCTGAGTGTGAGCTCTCATCAGCTTATTGTTCTTCTCCCAAGACTCACCCCATACCAGGAGTGTCACACACCTGTGGGTCTCATCCATGCAAATCTGCCACCCTAGCATTGACCAGCAAGTGCTATGCCGCCCCTCTGACAAGCAGCTCCTAACCAAGCCGAAACTGCTCTGCTAACAGATCATACACTGTCTTTTGGAACAGACTGTAGATGTTCCTCCTGCTCTAAAATCACTTCCTGCTTTCTTTGCAATTAGCTTTGTCTGTACAAAACGGCACAGCAGATCCTCTCACCCTACATCAGCTCCAGTAAAGAATTATGGTCTGAGTTCCTGCTCATGACATACTAACCTAAAGATGGAGTTTATCAATTTTATGGGTGCTGGAGATATGACTCAGCAGTTAAGAGTATTTTCTGCTCTTACAGAGGACACAAGTTCAGTTCCCAGCACCCACACTGGACAGCTCACAACCGCCTGTAAATCCAACCCCAGGGGATCTGACCATTTATTCTGGCTCTGCAGGCACCTGCACTAACCACACATGTGACTGTGCATGCACAGATTCATGCATGCATGCATGCACACGCACGTGAGCACACATATACACACACACACACACACCACAATAAGTCCTTTTAAAAAAAACTGTTTTAGAATCATATCCTCAAAAAGGAAAAACAATGGAGAAACACAAAGCCATTTTGAAGAAAAGCATACCATATCTCCGGAGTGGGGAAAGTGCCTACAGGTCTAAATAAAAGTATGCACTTAGATCAGTCGTTTATGTCATGTTATTTCCTATTTTAAAGGAAGTTGGTCATTACTTTAGCAAATTAGAGAACTGACCGTGTATTTTCACACTTTCACATTTATCTTTGTCAGTCCTCGATTTTGAACCTCCATAAAAGTTGAATAATATATCCATTGCATTTCCAAAGTCCAACTTCCCTTCCTATGTCATATTAAAAGACTTCCCACCCTACATGTAGATTTAAGTTTAATACTACTTTATACCATGCAAAGTGCTTCTATGTCTGTTTTCTTAACCCATAGCAACATAGAGAAGGACACACACAAGGCTTATCTAAATGGCCTAATAATTTGCCAAATAAAGTTAGACTTGCTTACTTTCATTTGTCCATTAGTTCAAACACTGGTTTTTGACAGCTATGTGAGCCAGGCACTATTCTAGGCCAAGAAGGAAACAAAATGGAATCATAGTCCTTGGAAGACTCTGACAGGAAGGAATTAATATGCCGAAGTAAGCAAGAGCGCACGGGAGCCCAATTAAAACCATGTTTGCTGAACTTCGAATTTGCAACTACTTGCAAGACACAATTCTTCCCGCCTGATCTAAATTACACGGTGTAAAAATCCTCTTTCCCATTGAGAAGTTTAATTTCTGCAACTTAACTCTCTTTGCGTTTCCAAAGGATCTCAGACTGTTGCAACTCTGAGTGATTCAGTTGGTAACTGTCAAAATATGATTCAATAACTCTCTGTCCAGGACAGTAGTGTAGATAACCAGGGAAGACTCCTCCAATCCTTTCAAATTCACAACACACACAAACCTCCGTGGGGTGCGAAGAGAAGAGGAGGAAGAGAAGAAAAGTAGAGAGACAAGGAGAGGAGGGAGAGGAGAGAGAGGAGAGGAAAGGAGAAGAGAGGGGAGGAGAGAGGAGGGGGAGGGGAGGGGAGGGGAGAGGAGGGGGAGGGGAGGTGGGAGGGGAGGGGAGGTGGGAGGGGAGGGGAGAGGAGGAGAGAGGAGAGGAGAAGAGAGGAGTCAATTCCAACATAGAATAGTAAACACCAAAAGTTGGGGAAAGTTGATCAGTGTATACTGTGTGTACAATTTGAAATATCATGATGAGCTCCATTAATATGTAAAACTGTTAAACTGGAAGAAGGAATAAGAGAGGGAAAGAATGAAAGGAAGATGGGAGGAAGGAGATTAAGAAGAGGGGGAAGGAAAGGGGTGTGAACTGGGGCAAGTGTTGGTGTCATAGCTCAGTGATAGAGCACCATGCCAAGCACATGAAAGGCCCTGGATTATATCCCCAGCACCAGAAAAGGAAAGAAAAGACATTCAAACCTGGTGCACAACATACCTAGAGAACCCTAAGGTACTAATTAACAACGTGCACAAGTACACACCTTAAACATGACAGCCGTCCGCCCACACACATCTCCTATAGGAAAGTGTTTCAAATTGTTCAGCCTAGCTGGTTTCAGGCCACTCACTAGTAAGTTAACTAGTTCCATGTATCATTAGTAATTGATGACTTGCTCGTGAAAGTGCAGAGACAGCACTACCACAGACCTAACACAATGAATATCTTAGTAGAAAGAAATTAACAAATGAATTGTTACAGATCAATAGGTGTTGAAGAGAAAATTACAACGATAGTAAAGCTTAAATAATTTATACATCATATTGATTTTTTCATTATATTAATTATTCTTTATAGCACACATAAGGAACTTGGGGAATAAAACCTTCAAAGCAAAGAGATTTATCTGCAGTGATGTTTAGTCTTCAACCTAAATGTAAAAGGCAAACAGTGTACCTTGATAGTCCCGAATATTTCATGTTAATAAACTCAATACTTCCAATGCACCTAAATTCCTCCATGTTGTTAAAAGTTCTTCTACACAGATGCCTTTTATGGATACCATTGGAAGCAGCAATAGAGAAATCTTAGCAGAAATATTAGAAATAGAAGTCAGAGTTGGAACGTTTCCATCATCTCGGTGCTGGAACCAGAGGCAGGAGGATAGTGAGCTGAAGGCCAGCCTGAGCTACACAGTGAGATGCAGGCTACCCTAGGAAGATCTTGTCTCAAGCAAGCATACATAAAATTACAAATAGGATACCTATGGAGCCACCTCTCTGAGTGTGTATATAGACAGTTTAACACAACAGGTGAGGTTCTGTGAGAAGGAAAGAGTCCCTGATACCTTGCTTAGATTTTTTTAAGTAGCTGGACTTAAATACAGTTCAACAAGTACTTAGATCAAGGTACTTAAAATGGATAGGTTGTATGACCAGCAGAAGTGATCATGATAAGAAACAAAGGCCTGAATGCAACCTTATTTCCAGCCTGCTCAGACTTGGGCTGAACCACAAAGCAGTGAGCTGGACAGAGCACGATGGGATACTGTGGACCCACTGGCAGTAAAAGCTGTCCTGCTCTCCACTGATGACTCAAACTCCTTCCTATGGATAAAAGAACAACACACTTACATGGATCCCAACAGGAAAATGTGTACAGATATATAATTGGATATTACTTTTACTATCTATAAATAGTAACAGTTTATCCATAGCATTTGACTCTCAGAAGTAAAGCAATAACTCTATGGTTCCTGTGCCTACTAATTCTATTTAAAAATCTTCCAGAGTTTAATGCTAGAATATTTTTAATTTGTTTTTAATTAGTATACAAAGTAACAGATTTCCTTATAGCATTTTCCTACTTATTTAGCTTTAGTTGATCACACACACACACACAATCTCCCCAGTTGCCCCTATAGTACTCTGCCACCAGGAGTATGCCCGTTTTCACTTTCATATCACGTGAATCTCTTCCACTCTCATCATTGAAGCAACTTTTGTCACATGTCATGGTCCACTACCTAGTATTTTGGCCTTTACCCACAGCTACTCCCAGGCAAATACAAACATTTTATAAGATTTTGCATAGAGAGATTCTTGAATGTATGCTTTAAAGAACAACATGGCTCCTGCAAATACATACAGCTATATTTCAGAAGCCTTTCAAAATTAAAAGTAAATAAATTCAGATAATTTCACATGACATTTCTATTTCTCCCTCTCTTCTCCTCTTCTCTTTCACTCCCTACATTTCACAGAACAAATGCTCATAAATGTTACTCTGAAGACTCTCAACACACGTGAGAGACAGTGAGCATCCAATCCCATAAACACGATTTTGCAGACTACAGCCACTTTTGCACACTGCTTGTCATGCTTTAACTAATATTGCTCTATAACTCTAAATATATAAACTGCTGCACACAGATGTAATATAAAATGTTATCTACTGTGCATCCTAACACGGTTCTAACAGCTCAAATCTGTCACTATTAACCAGCTGGTTCAGGTGCATTCTGATCACATGAACCAAATTAGCATGATTATTTATTTATTTATTTATTTTAGCAAACATCTCTGCAGAGACTTTCCTTTTGTTAAATCTGTTCTTTGTCTCATTAGCTGACAAAGACTGGGGCATCCGTAAAACAATGAAAACACCTCAGACAATTTGAAGACACAGTGTAAGTCACTCCCCAAGTTCAGTCCTTCCATCCCTGAAACTCTGGGTGCCTTTCCATCCTTCTCTGTCTCAAGGTCATCCATGCAACAGATCGACTAACTAGCTCCTCTGCCTGTTAGCTTCCAAGTAGAGTTGCTCAGTGCAAGACAATGGGACAAGATGGGCAGGCAAGAGGAGAAAGTGGTCAGACATATCCTCCTAGTCCTATCTCTCTCTGCCTTGATCAGGTCCACAATTCCAGCACAAGGAGATTTCCACAGAAGCTCTTATTCATATACCTCTTCTTGGGTTTCTCCTACTGAGACAGTAGATCCTGTTAGCTACCATCATACAACAGATATAAAAACATCCGTCTTCCCTGTTGCTACTTCATATCCAGTTGGTATCCATTTGGCTAACAATCTTCCTTTGCTATTAATTAAAAGAGTCCTGGAGTTCCAATGTCCTTCCCTTTAAAATCCCAGCTGGTGCCAGAACCTTACTAATAAAGCCAGCAATGCTGTAAAATTGCAACATGTTGCAAAAGAGAAGGTATTTGTTAATAAATACATAGCAGCAACATTTAAATCAGTAGCCTGTTGGATAGCTTGTAGCCTCTTATAAATACACAAAGGAGACAGAGCCATTGCATACAAGACAAAATTCTGTTTTCTCCACTCAATGTTGCCTCCTTTCTGCTTCTGTTCTTTGGTTCCTCATCTTGATTACTTTGGTCTTTCTCTTCTTCTGTCACCATTTACAGTCCACACCATCACTCTGCTCTTTTCTCCTTCCCAGATGACCTTGATCTTTACTAAAAGGTCTTCTCAATTATGGGTGTCTTCTCTTCAGGTTGCCATCCACCCACAAAGCTCTAACTCCTTAAAACCATGTTTGCATTTCTTTACATGTCTGTTTTTGCTTTAGACATAAACCATAAAAATCCTACAGGTTTCTAATTGCAGTCTATCAAATAGGCTTGTAATTACATATCCAGAATCTTGAATTCTTTGGAATAATACTCTGTAAATTTAATGAATAAATACCAAGGAAATCAAGGTGATTGACATTCTTGTGTTCATAAGAAATTAGAATGCACAGCCCAACATAAATCTACAGTGTTAGATCAAGGGTTCTTAAAACAAATGACAGTACTTACCAATAAAAGCATGGTTAGATATTAATAATAACAATGAACTAAAAATATTTATGTGCCCACAGGCAACTAATTCAATTTCACTGCAGGACTTTTTCATGTATGAATTTAATTGTGTATGTTTAAACATTTTATTGCTATTTCATTAATTTCCCATTAGAAAAAAAGTGGTGTGCTTTGGGGGAAACACTTCGCTTTTCCATTTAACTAAGTACCCACTGAGTATCCTTAGTACCCTAGAAGTCAGCATTTACTTTTATCTTCTATGGCCATTTCTTTTGAATCACAGCCTATCTGTTAACTTCTATACTATTTAGATAAAGATTCCAGGCTCCAAAAGGATACCATAGGTTTAGCTTTCCTTTTATCTTTGCACAATGTAGGATGTCTTGTTATGACTTTCTAACTTTGTCCCTAACTCTGTCTTAAGGGCACTACATAGGTTATTAATGCTTAGCTTATAATGTAAGATATTACACTCTCACCACTCCTTATTTTTCAGAACAGAAATGGAATGCAGAACATGTGACTGATAACCCCAGGTCACATAACAAGAGACTGAACCACATTAAAATCCCTGGCATTTGTCTTTGGAATCTACACTCTCAAACTTTAGGTATGTCCATGAGTAAGACAGCAGTACTGTTCTCAGTCACTGTAAGTTTCCCATTCGATTCCTGCAGTTTATCTTGAGGACATTTTCCTAATTCATTATCTCTTACGTTGTTCCCACAACATCACATTCTCCAGCCAGATCAAGCCAGTTTAGACTCTAATATCTAGTTTGGCCAGCACTGATCACGAGTATAAATATGTATAAGATTATGTAGTTCGCTGTTCTCCACCCATCTTCTCAGTTCAACCTGATATTTTTTCTAAATTAAAAATACATAATGAAATAATCTTTCCAAAATTTAGTATATCTATGAGTTCCCAGATGAATTGCTGATGTCTCTCTTACATTATAAGAGGAGAATCTTCCAGAAATAGTCCAATAAGCCTTTTCTTTCCTTCCTGTAGAGAAAATATTTTGTGTATTGTATGGATACATCACCTGTCAATTTAAAAACCTATGGCCTATAGCTTAGACAGGAAATAGAAGTGGGACATCGAGGAGAAAGAACGGATTCTGGGATAGAGCCAGGCATGATATTTGATGGGAAGATGTAAGGAGACAGATGCATGGAACCTGAGCACAGATAACCAGCCATGTGGCAAATACATATATATATATATATATATATATATATATGTTAAAATAAATAGGATATTTTAAATTATATCTAGTCAGAGAAGAGCCTAGCTGTATGACCAAGGTATTTGTAAATATATTTTGAGTCTGAGTCTTATTTCTGGGAGCACGGGGTTGGGAGGAAGAACCTGAGCCAACTTCTATTAACTGGCGCCCAATGTAGGACACAAATCCACAACTCTGAGATTAAGCATCTTGTGTTCTACCAACTGAGTTATCCAGGCAATAGGTCTGGTCTCTTTTTTTGGGGGGGGGTTGGTTTTTCAAGACAGGGTTTCTCTGTGTAGTCCTGCCTGTCCTGGAAATCACTCTGTAGACCAGGCTGGCCTTGAACTCAGAAATCCGCCTGCCTCTGCCTCCAAAGTGCTGGGATTAAAGGCGTGCACCACCACTGCCCGGTGTCTGGTCTCTTTAAAATAATAATAATAATAATTAATAATAATAATAATAGTAAATGAAAGAAAAAATAGACCAAAGCTAAAGCTTCCCAGAAGAACAACACAAGATGAATGGCTGAGAATGAGATTTCTTTTTTTTCAATTATCATTCTTTTTTTTTAATCTTTAAAGTTTTTAATTGAATATTTTATTTACATTTCAGATGTTATCCACTTACCTCATCCCCGCCCAGGAACCCCCAATCCCATCCCCCCTCCTCCTGCTTCTATGAGGATGTGCCCCTACCTACCCCCCCACTCCCACCTTCCTACCCTCAAATTCCCCCACACTCGGTATCCAGCCTTCATGGGACTAAGGATCTCCTCTTCTATGCCTGACAAGGCCTTCCTCCCCTACATATACAGCTGGAGCCATGGGTCTCTCCCTATGTGCTCCCAGGCTGGTGGTTTAGACTCTGGGAGCTCTGGTTGGTTGGTATTGTTGCTCTCCTCATGGGGTGGCAAACCCTTTCAGCTCCTTCAGTTCCCTCTCTCTAACTCCTCAGCCAAGGAGCAAGAACCTGCAGAGAGATAGTATGCAAAAAGGCTTTTTAAAGAAGCCTCTACTAAACCTAAAAATAAAACATAGAAGTTGGGGCTTCTCCCATGGGCAAAGCACAGTCATGGCCAGCCAAGGAGGAGGAACCAGCTCCAGGTCACACATGGGCTGAATGCAGCTGGTGCAGAGGCTGATGGCAAAACCCATGGAGATTTCCCAGAGACCATAGTTGTGGGATAAACCACTTGAGGTTCTCCCAAGCTTGGCATGGCAGGTAGGTCCAATCATCCTGTGCTATTGGAAATGATGCTCTGAGCTCATGGCTTTCAAAAACTCAGCTCGAGTTTGGCTACTGCATCCAGAGTTGGGTGGAAGGTCAAAATGCCTCTTCCTGTAAATAAAGGGATGAGGGCATGGCCAGGCTCAAAACAGCATCTGAGTTAAATAACAGCAGACACAGGAGACAGAGGCAGGCAGATCTCTGTGAATTCTAGACCAGCCTGGTCTACACAATAAAAGCAGGATGGAACTTTCTGCTGATAGATATAGCTACTTACAAATGATAGTCTAAAATTCAAAATGTCACATTTTTTTTCTTAAAAATACTATGTAGGTTTTTGCTTAATAAAATAAAAATATAATCCATAATGATTTTAAAAAATAGACATCAATCTTGAATTTATATTAACAGAAAGGAAAATGTAGGTGTATTTATCCACAAAGATATTAATCTCCAAAGACAATAGAAAGAAATGGGAATTGATATAAATGTTTTCATGAATACAGAGATAATAGTTAAATAAAGCCAGGACTTTGATCTCAATACTTAAGAGACAAAGGCAGGGACAAATAGATTCCTTGTGAGTTCAAGACCAGTCTAATCTACAGAGCTAATTCAACTCAGCCCAAGCTACACAAAGAAACCTCATCTCAACAAATAATGATAATAATTGTTTTTAATTGTTCTAATTGCTTTAAATTATTCAAATGAAGGTGGTTATAAGTTCTATGGTTGAGATGGTATTACAAATCCTCTATGAGAGAGGTCAAAATAGAACAGACCTAGATAGAAAAGAGACTGCTAAATTGGATCAATCTATAATTTTTAATTACTTCAGACTGCCAAACAAAAGATATGCTATGTTGGGAAAGAGGCTCCAGGTTTGTGTTAATAGGAAAGAAAAGAAGGCTTTGGACTCCTTCCAAAATAATAAGGATCAGATTTGATAGAGGGAGACCCCCCTGAAGATCTTGACTGCAGTCAGGAAGAAATCAAGAAGACCAAACAGGACAGGTAACATGATTTGTCGATAGTGCTACATGCAAACAGCCCTAACATGGCTGAGACATAAAAATGTCTCTAAACAGAACATAAACTATACACAATGGATCTTTTTGGCTACAGAGTACTCAAGATTCACTACGCCATCCTTCCTTTCATGAATGGAGATTGATATTGCAGTTTGATTATATGACCAAACTAACTTCTAAATAAAAACAGTTGTCTTTCACTGGCTCAAAGAGCAAGAAATCATTCTTAACTGATCTGTGCACCCTGCATGTTCCATACAAATGTCTTCTTAGAACTATGTATTGCTCACAAGGTTTGTATATTGAAGAATAGAAGACCAGGAGGGCAACCCTGACAGGATTCACACTCGAGGATTCTGAGATGCTGAGACCTGCTGTTCCAGCTCCCTAATCAATCCTGCCTCAAAGTGATGCTATTTCCAGAGACTTGCTTCTAGAACAGCTTTAGAAAGGACTGCTAATCCCAGATAACCTTGGTTCATCCAGCCCTTCAGACTGTTCCAGTTGGGACTTCTATTAAGCCCTGAACTTTCTCAGTACATAGAGACTGAACAACAAGCACTACAGCTAGTTTTCTTAAAAATAACTTTTTCTAATTTTGGGGGGCCCCAAACAGGAATTCTTCACCATAATTCAACAGGAAGTAATTATAAGAAGGCCGTCATCCCAGTCCCTTAAGCAGAGGTGGATAGTTTTGGTCATTTTATGAATTATGAATATGTTGTCATTTTAGGAGATGGCCTACAAATAATTATAGTCTTGAAAATGGAGGAAACTAAATAGGAGTTAGATTCAGGGATTTATTTTCTCTTTTCCTTTCCTTTTCTCTGTCTTTTAGTCTTTATTCCTCAAGTAAGGAAAAGGGGGATACAAAATATTATAAGACATTAGGCAAATAGGGATAGATCATTGAATCTACTCCTAAATAAACATAAAACCATTTTATACCCAAAACCTTCCATTGGTAGAGATCTTTATATTTTGATGCAGAATTGAGGTTATATTTTGTTGCATTGGTACATAATTTTGTGTATTGATACAGGTTTAAGGTTTTTCTTTGTATAAGTCTTTATATTTGATATAAAATTTAAGGTTCGTTTTGCTACAACATACTGTATATTAATTTTCAACTCCTAAATAGGCATTGTGCCTATGCAACTCATTTAAAAATCACAAGTTATGAACTATTATGGATAGGTAAAAATTACAAATTAACAGTCAGATATCATTCACGTGGTTATTTTAGATACTAGTTTAGCTAATTACAATAAATTGTTTTCAAGGTTGTTCAGATAACAAATAGCTAAGAATGAACAATGTTTGACAATTCAGATGTGCCGTAAATAGATAAATGGTCTTCAAAGTCTCAGAGATCCACTGGAAATAGCATTTAAAATTGCTTCATTATTAAAAGATCTTTTGACTATGAGACAGGTCTGCTTCTGACAGTACCCCATTGCACTTCAAGGAAGATGGTGCGCATCAATACCCTCCATATGGAGCTGCTTCAATTATGGCAAGCTAGCCACTGGGCAAAGAAAATGCTCACACTTTAACTACAGACAAATCTGTTCAGAAAGGACAAACAGATGCAGGGTAGTCAATTGCCAAGCTCTGCCAAAACAGGGTAAGCAAGTACTTTGTAATTCCTGCTTCACGTAAGGCCTGTCAGATATTCTGGGCCAGAAGACTAAAGATGATTGCTCTAATACTATAGAGAATATTGAAGACTATCCAGCCAGTCAGCTGTCTCTGTCATTTCTTAATTTTTGGAAGCTGTCTTCTTGTGCTTCCTATATACTTACTCAGATATTTATTCCTTATCAGAACTCTGATAGGGTTGAAGACTAAATGGTCATGGTCTCACAATTTGGCTTAGTTGTTTAGGGTATAAGAAGATGTTCTAGGTCTAAAAAGATGTTTTTCAGATGGTAATGCAAATTAAGATAGAAATTGAGTTAGGTTACAAGTCTTTAAATAGAATAGATAATAGAAATTTTTTCCTTAATTGCCAAATACTATGGATTAGACGTTGTAAATGTATATCATACCTTATGGTTTTTGTAATTGTTATAATTGTATTCAATTTATATTTAAAAGAAACAGAACCCTCTATTGGACTATAAAAGGGAAATTGTAGAGAAAATATCTTGTGTGTTGTATGAATGCATCACCTGTCAATTGAAAAGCCTATGGCCTAAGGCTTAGGCAGGAAATAGAGATAGGACATTGGGAAAGCGATAGAATTTTTGGATGGAGCTGGACAGGATATTTGATAGGAAGATGTAAGGAGACGAATGCATGGTACCTGAGCACAGGTAATCAGACATGTGGCAAAATGTAGGTTAAAGTAAATAGGATACTTTAAATTTAATAGGATCTAGTCAGAGAAGAGCCTAGCTATATGGCCAAGGTATTTTTAAATATATTTTGAGTCTGAATCTTATTTCTGGGAGCATGAGGCTGAGAGGAAGAACAGGGGCTAACTTTACACTTTCCCTTTTTTCTTTGGATTATCAGGAGATGTAGCATCTTGCTAATTGTGGATCTCAACTGCTAACAAGTAGAATTTACACCCAAAATAACAGTCATGAAGCTAAGTGTCTGATAGTTTTCTAAAGGACCACAGTCGTGTCAATTACACCATAATTTCTAAAAGCAATCTAAAAGCAGGCATTTACTGGGCCTCTTCCAAGGCTTAATCTCTGCACTGAGCACTTCAGGTGTGTTTTACAAAGCAACAGTATATGCCACAGGAAAATTAAAAACAAATAACACACCCTAAGCTAACAACATTTGAGTACATTTCCCAACATATTGTTAAATGCCCAGCAATAACTGATATAAAGTGCCATGAGCCAATTAAAATCACCAGAGAATTTATCCATTGATATAGGACATCTAGCAAATTCAAATAGAAGGTAAAAGAATATGTATGTATTCATATATATGTACATATATATGAATATAATATAGATATATATTCGTGTGTGTGTGTGTGTGTATGTGTGTGTGTGTTTCCTGCTTAACTGCTTAAATAAAAACCCTACCCGATAATGTCTCTTAAAGTCACATTAGGTTTTGACAGTCCTAAACTATTTAATTCATTATCAAACATATATGGCTTTCAAACGCTGTAAGTTCTGGTTGTCCTTAGTCAAAGTGAGATGATAACAGTTAGCTTTGTAGAATCATAGAAGAGTCTGAGATTAAGCAAAACCACATTGTTGGCTAAATTTACCTATCTTCTAATTATCTCTCAGACATTTCTGTATCTCTGAAGTTGAGCCTATCAAAAACTCTCCAGTAACCAGCAAGAGAGGGAAAGGAATACGTATCTATTACAATTAACTACTTGCAATTTGTATCCTCACCACTCAAAAGACCAAACGTGTTTAGCCTCTTCCTGACTTGTAGCAAATATTGGTGGTTCTAGGCAGGGAACTTTAAGGGGACTTGTCATGAACAAGTTTAAGAGGATGCGGTATGAAGACAGGACAAAACCTCATCTGTTTAGTTTTACACTGCACACAAACCTTGTGGTAACAAAATTAACCTTCTCGGCAGTTCAACCTTTTTAATTAGAAGAGACAGCAAACTGATGATGCTTTCTAAAGCAGTGCAGGCTGTAATATTCTAGACTCTGAATCAGAGCACTGCAGAAGACATATATTTTAGCATGCTGTCTAAAGGCAAAACAGGATGAGGTTTCAAAGCAGTTCTGTCTGTTTGTTCCTTTGTTTTAGGACAAGTTGTGCTATGTTTTCCCATCTTCTCATCTTGTATTTATTAAGAAAACAGTGTCATTAGTGGGCCTCACTGCTTTGGCCTCTGAATGTATAAAACAGTCCCTTCTTTCCAATTGTACTTTACCGACGTTGCCTTGTAGAAATGTTTACAAATGCCGGAGAGCTGACTGGTTCATTTATAAGCTCACTTGTTCTTTTCAGTTCATAATATACAGAAGGAAAGAAGACACCTTAAATGCAGCTTAGATTTGAACTAAGCCTTCTTAAAATAAAAGGCTGTCTTTTCCCAGGAAGGAATTTCATCCCCACAGTCAACCAGAAGTTGCTGAAGTGCCCTCTGCTGAGGACAAGACCACTTCACAGAGTTCATGCTCATTGAAGACAGTTACACATTTTGTAAAGTTATTTCTCATGTTGAAATCCCACCAAGACTCATCCTGGCTTTATATTCGGGGTTAATGCAGAACGCGTCTCCCTCACCTTCGTCACCTCCCTCACCTTCTTCTTTGGAGTACTGAAGGCAGTTCTAACGGTTCTGCTCATGCTGCCCATCTTCACAGTAAATATTACCAATGCTTTCAGGTGCTGTCAGTCAAGATGAATTGTCATTTGCTTGGAAGCGTTACTTCAATTGAATGCAAAGACGATGCCTGAAGGCTCCTTTCTTTCCTGCTTGAACACCATTGAAAAGCCTGTGATCTACCTACAACACCCTATTCTCTGATCTCACACTCACCCAGGTACACACACACACACACACACACACACACACACACACACGTCATGGAATTGGTTCTGTGGTACAAAGTGAGTCACAAAACCTTATTCTGACCACAGTGATTGGCTGAAAAAAAATAGTCATAAGGTCCAAGTGAATTAATTGGAGTTAACTTCTCCAAGATTACAAATTGGAGCCCAGCAATGGCCTGCTAACCTCTTTCCCTGAGGAACATTTAGACATGAAAACCATCTTCCTGTCTCATTTATTGAGGTGCTTTTCTAGGGTATGCACAGGATGTGAGGAGAAAGATCCCAGATTTCCACTACTAAAACCATCTCCACACTTTCCTGCTCTGTTGTATACTTACATACTTAGCAACTCTCCTCAAGTTGAAGTAGGTTTATATCACTTGCAGCCCATAATACTATCTAGTACCAAATTCACAGGACATCAGTCATCCTAGTAGATAGATCAATAGAGCATGAGTAATAAAAGACAAAGATCCCCTCCTCATCCTACAGAAGGATACGGAAGAGCATCTTTGAGCATTGTATAAGAAAGATGATGACACCCACTTACCAAGGTTAGAGCTACCTTTCCTAACAGGCAGGCTCACACAAGATTGACACTCCTCAAACTCCATTCCCAGACTATTAGAACTCCTGACATATTAGTAGGTTTAAGACAGTCTTCTCCATGACACATGGACAGAGAAGTTACAATAGTCAAAGCTCTGGATACAATGACAAAATGAAGACTTGAATCCCTGAAGGACACCTCGGGAACACCATCTCACCTTCTCAGTGTTAGAATGCACATCAAAACTGGGGAGTGAATTATCTCTGTGGTGGTTTTTATCTTGTTGTATTTTGTCATAAAATGCTGTGATTCGATCCATACTCAACAATGGTAAAGAGAATCCTCCTAAAAGACTGAGTCATACAGATAAAGTGGAGGAAACACGGTAAAAAGGAACACAGACTGAGGAGAGCACTTACTGGGACTTGAGTTCAGAACCCCAGCGCCTGTATGAAGCCAGACTATGGTGATATCTGTAATCCAGCATTCCTGTGGTGAGATGGAAGGCACAGAAAGAAGAATCTAAAAAGCTCACAAGTCAGTTAGCCTGGCATAAGCATCTGCTAACAAGAGACTTGACTCGAGCAAGGTAGAGAGGCCAAGAACTGACACATGAGTTTGTCCTCTGACCTGCACAAGCATCCCATGGCATGTACATGCCCGACTCATGGTATGTACATGCCCAACCCATGGTATGCACATGCCAAACCCATGGTATGCACATGCCCAACACATGGCATGCACATGCCCAACACATGGTATGCGCATGCCCAACACATGGCATGCACATGCCCAACACATGGTATGCACATGCCCAACCCACGGCATGTACATGCCCAACCCATGGTATGCACATACCAAACCCATGGTATGCACATGCCCAACCCATGGCATGTACATGCTCAACTTTCTTATGACCCCACACACACACAGAGGATTTTTGTAAAGAAAAGAATGCATAACTCATTGAAGAAATAATGAAGGGGAAAATGTCATATGCAAAAGAAAAAATCCTTAGTAAGATGATTTTAAAGAAAGAGAAGCCATCTTCCCTTCGGTTTCCTATCCAGTTCCAACTAGTGTCTTTGTCAGATTCACCTTTGAACCGCCCCAAGGTCTCGATCCTTCCTAGGCCTATGAAATCCATATGATGTGCCCTTCAGTTCCCTTATGGTCCCTCAGAGTCAGCTTTCCCCCTTCTGTCTCTTGTCCAAGTGTCCTGCCCTCTGCTCTCACTACTCAATTACTATAGACATGGGTATTAAGTACTATACACCAGCATATTGTACTATATATACATACTATGATATACATCCTATAGATTAGCTATTTGGTTCTCATAACAGCTATATGGGACGTCCTAACTATTATTTACATTACAGAGTAGGGGAGAATGTGTGATGCAGACTTGGGAAGAGTGTAACTTACTCCTAGTACAGAGAACATGCGAGATCCACTTTCTCCCAACTCCAGAGTCTTACATTTATCCATTCCGTGATCCACAAGGGCATTGATCCTTAAGACAAAGGGGGAGGAGCTGCCAAGAGGACCAGGAGCTGAGTGCCCAGGGAAATAAAACCAACAGGCGTTCCTTCGCAATTTTGCTCAGAGTCAGCCCTATTTGAAGTAGAACCTTGTTCCCATTATGTAGCGATAGATTATCTGCCATTTTGCATTGTGGAAATGTACCCTCCATTATCCAGGCTAATCTTGTTGACTGTAGGATGCTGTACACAGACATTACAATGACAGACAACTAATTCAATCTTCTCTGCTAGCGAGATGCTACTATTAATGTCTCCTCAATTCCTTCCCTATAGCTTTTGATGCAGGGCACTCCACATACATCACAGCTATTCCTTCCTACAGTATCTGGGAGGAAAGTCGTTGAGACTCACTGGGGAGAAGGAGACAAGGTAGGAAGGAAGACAGTTATACAAAGAAACACAAAACGCCACAAAAACGGGAAGCAAAACAAGCCCACGCATGATGATGACCTGATAACTTGTGGCGCAAAAAAAGAAATGGATGTTTGTGATCTGTTGGTAAATTAAGAACATTATTTGCTTTAGATAGAAACCGCATGTTTAAATAGTCAAGGTGGGATTTCCCTGTGTCAGAGATGAAGAGAGAGTGCACAGCTCCTAGAGAAGAAGGCTTGTGGCCTGTGCAGGGCCTTAAGAGCAGAACCATCACCCCACCCAGCCAAAACCCAACCACTCCACATGTCCCATCCTCCTCAAAACCTGTAAGTCTCCACATATCCACTAAGACATTGCTTTGTTTTGTTTTGTTGTTTTGTTTTGTTTCGTTTTGTTTTAATACTGACACTCATTGAAGGTCACCGGGGGATTTGATGTCCTAATGAAAGACTCCACTTTTACTACAATGGACAAAATGAAACAGGCTGTCAAACTCTTTGGGATCAACCAGGAATGTCTAATGTCCAAATCAAAGGCCATACCATGGAGTGATGTGTAGCAGAGACAATGTCACTGAAGTGACAGTGCTATGTAGTGGGGAGATTGAGTGTAATGCTTACTTTAGAAGTTTTAAGCTGAAACACAACGGTGGGTCCTAAAACAGCATACTATAAAAATATTTACAGGTGCAAACCCCTTCAAACACACTAAGGGGGGAAAGACTATCGGTCTCTTATTCTAACCAATTTCTATCAAACAGAGACAGGAGCATCGGGGAGATGAAGCATTTTAAAAATCTGCCAGAGTAAAAGGGAAAAAGTCCTATAGTGAAAGTCCGCTCGTTCTCAGGGAAATGAAGTAGAATTAGATGCTGCAGTCGTGGCAAATTTCAGAATCTGGGCAGTTTCCAGTAAACAGAGCTTCTCCATAATGTCAAATACAAAAAGCTATCTGGTACCAGCATATTGAGCTGACGTTTCCATTCCCATCCCTTACACCAAATTGTTTGAAACCCTTGAGATAAAAACTTCAATAAAACTACTGTTCTGATCTTTTAATATTTTATTCCCTTGAGCATGTCAGATTAATCTCCAGATGGGAATGGGCAGAACGAGCAACCAACCATGTTCTTAAGCCCCATGCTTCTCTCAAAAGGACGATAGTGTAAGCAGCCGCGTTGGCAGCAGAGACTTCAAACTTTCTCAACCCTCAACAGCATTCTGTTGTAACCCTCTAGCGCTAGCGTTCCTTTTAGTTATTAGATCTTTGTATCCACTCAGCACACAGCCGGGCACACAGTAGGCATTTAACAAATACTGTTTAAATAAACTGTTGGAATGGCTTAAGGGAGAAGCCGCTGTCTTACTAAGAACAGCATGACTCTGAATCCTGGCATTACACAGCAACAAGGACAGTCTCCAGAATTAGGGTTATCACAGTGGAGCACGAATTTGCGCGTGTGTATCTTCAAAGCAGCATCAAGAGGATTGTTCTGTAAGCTGGCAAGCAGCCACCGGAGAGCCACTTATGAGGGGATTATGCTCCAGCCTCACTATGCCTGAAAAACTCTGTGTCTGCATCCCCAGCTCCCCCTATTCTTTGGGTTTCCACCACATAATTTAAGTTCAAGACTCGACCTCTCTGGTCCAACCCAGATTCTAGCTATTCCATGGCTGTTCTTGAGTGTCTGCTCCAAATACCTCACCACACGGTGCTAGGCACCGAGCAGAACGCACATCAGGATGGCCGTGGACACACATCTGAAGGTGACAGTGGGTGGCAAGAAACAGTGGAGCATTGGGAAAGAAACCAGCTCAAGACCCCCGTGGTATGTAGCGGTTTCTTACCCTTCACCCAAATCTCTGCCCACTCTTTGGAAACGCTGCCAAACAAGGGAGCACGACGCGGGACTGGCGGGGTCGGGACTTGGGGAAGGGAGTGGGGCTCAGGAAACCAACAGACGCCAGACGGGACGGGACAGTACCTGGTGTGGCTGTGGTTGCGGGGACAATCCTTCTTCTCCATGATGGCCGGCACGCAGTTGGTGAGCTCGGTCCAGTCGGCATGCAGCCCGCAGCTCCAGCCGGTGGAGAAGCGGGAGAAGAGCCAGGTCTCCTTCTTGCCCGGCCGGTGGCAGGTGCACTTTTTCTGGCCAGCCTTGCAGCTGCATGGCTGCTCCAGGCGAATGTTCTTCACTAGGTGCCGGCCGAACGTGGTGCCTCCGGTCTTCTGGATGTGCAGGAACACGATCACGTCGCGCCCTTTGATGTTGAAATCCACGAAGCGGGTCAGGTCCTTCAGGGTGAAGTTGAAGCGCGGCACGAACCGGGGCAAAGAGCCGTTTTCGGGCGCCTCGGGGTCCGGCTCCTCCTCCTCTTCCTCTTCCTCCTCCGGGTCCCCCGGATCCTCATCTTCATCCTCCGGAGCCGCGACTCCACGAGACCCCTCGGGCGGTCCCCGGGGTGGCGGTGGCAGCTGGGGCCGCCGCTCCCACTCATCCGGGGATGCCTGTGCCCGTCGGGCAGGACTCGGGACAGCGGGCGGGCGGGCCTCCCCGGAGCGGAGCTGCTCCCCGAAGTTGGTGCAGGAGCTGGTGCAGGAAGGGGACACGTACTGGTACATGATGACCACGAAGAGGAGAGTGAGCACCGGCGTCAGCAGCCACTTGTTGAACCTTTCATCCATGGTCCCGCTCTCAGGCCGGCAGGTGAGGTGGCTGCGGCGGCAGCGGCGCGATCGGGCGCCTGCTCGGAAGTTTCGGGGACTCCGGGGCGCGGCTCGGAGCCCGCCGCTCCTCCATGCCCCTGCCGCCGAAGAGCGCGGCTGTCTGGCTGCCCCGCCGCACTCCGGAGCTGGCAGAGCCGGGGCCTACGAGCGGAGCCGGGAAGACGGGCGCCGGCGGCGGCGGCGGCTGTGGCGTGGGGCTCCTCGCGATCCCTGGGGCGCCGGGCTCCAGCCGGCTCCTCTCCCGCACGGGCGCGGCGCTCTCAGGCGACACGGAGCATCCCGCCGCCAGTCCGCAGACGCTCAGGCGCTGCGGTGCAGGGTTCGGGTCCCGGACCTTCCCGGGGCAGCTGCGGTGGCGAGCACAGGGACTGCATGAGGCTCGCCAGGGCGCGGGCCAAGGGCGAAGGCTCGGCCGGACCCCGCAGCCCCAGCCCTCCGTATGCACCGCGCCCCGCACCTTCTCCCGCGGGTCCCCGGGCGCCTGGAACCCGCCGCAAGTTTGCAAAGCCGCCCCTCGGCGGCGGCGAGCAGGACGCCTCTGCGGAGCCGCCTCCCGGGCGAATCGCACTACTGCTCCGGGTCCGCCCGCCCAGGCGCAGGCAACGCGCACACACTCGCTCACGCGGGCTGGCACCGCCACAACCCGCCAGCCGGTGTGACAGGAGCCCTGCTACCCGCAGCAAAAAAACCTGCCCTAGGTACGGAGCATGCGCCAAAGCCTTCCTCAGCCCCGGAGGAGTTTCCAGGGGAGGAGTCCACGGCTCCGCCGGGCTCTCGGGAGGCAGCTGGGGGTGGGAATCCCTTCAGCCTAGAGCCTAGGGAGATCTGGCAGAAAGGCTACCACGGAGCGAGAACAGGCCCGATGGAGGGCGTTGCTAGCGATGATCTGATTCCTCTAAATTGCAACATTGACAGCTTTCTCAGTATGAGAGTGGACAGAAACCTGGTTGGACTTGTTTGCAGGAATAACACCCCTTTGGCAGGAAGTCTCACACAGACTAAACAGGGGGCTGCTTGCCCCTCCTCGGTAGGGCACATAGGTTCCAGACCTCATTCACTGTCTCCCCAGCACACTCAAACTGATGCTCAAGTTTGTTCCAAGATTCCTTAACTATAAACTTAGTAGGTCCAACGCTACAACTTTATTCAACCAACAACCACTAAAAGCCTGCCCTGTAAAGAGCTTTGTGTTTGATGTGTACTCCATTTCCATGGCTCCAGCACGTAGCCCTGCAGGGTATAAATCCTAAAATCCATTCCATTTGCACAAAGTGAGCTCTTCAATGGTCAAGGCTCGCCTTTTCCCACTCCAGTGAAAGGCAACACGCAACATCAGCTCACCTTACCTTCATTGCACAGTGAAGTCCTCCTTCGTCGCCCACAGAGGTTTTCTTTAAACTTCATCTTTCGAGTGTGCAAACTTTAAATTTGCCCCAGAATCCAAACTTCACTTAAATACACTTTATGATTTTCAGATAACAAATTGTGATACCATCCAATTCACATCAATCTGGAGTACCAGACCCACAATGTCTAGACCAGCTATGGTTGATTTCCAAGCTATGAGTGGCAGTGTGTTGACATTTGGAGCAATGCAGTGTGAGTTCCTGACCCAGACTAAAGGTATCCCCACTAGTTACCCAGCGGTGGAATCCCATGCCAAGTACATCAGCCTACTGTCTTCTTAGAGGCGCTGTGCTTAGGGGCGGGACTTGTTTCTTCCTGAGAGAGCTGTGCTGGCTTCTTCTGTCAAGTCCCCACTTAGACAACCATCGCTTCAAATCCAGATCTCCTTCGGGAACACCAAAGCTCGCTCATCAGAGGTTATTTTTATTGTTCTAGACAGGTGGAGTTCTCAACAAAATGTTCCTCCTCTGCTTCTACCCCTGGTTTCATCCTTATGAGCAACTGCGGTACTGGTACTGAGTGTTGTTGACCCTGTAGAAGTCTACATTCCTAAGGAAGGTGTTAGATACAATGACTCCACTGAGGTACTGAGTGTTGTTGAGCCTGTAGAAGTCTACATTCCTAAGGAAGGTGTTAGACACAATGACTCCACTTCTCTAAAGCTCTGTGAACTCTATTTTCTCTCACTCAAGTTTAAATTCCTGTTAATGATGTCATATGACACTCCAAAACAAGAAATTGTTCTTTTTAAAAGCAGAACCCAGCAAAACCCAGCAATTATTTCCTAGATGCATCGAATTGACAGGGACTTTTTTTAAAGGCTGGAGATTGATTCCAGCCTTAAAATGCACACACAGGTCCTAGGTTTCGATTTCCAGAGCTAATTATTCTTAAACCTGGATGTGATGGCCAGTGCTCCTAATCTCAGCATCTCTGCTAAGGAAGCAGATTCAAGAGACAAACAGATGACTAGGACTCTGGTAGCCTAGCTTAGCCTACTTGGCAAGTTCCAGGCTAGTGATAGGCTCATTCTATTGAGGGACATCAAGCTGTCCTCTGGCTTCCACATGCACAAGCACACAGGAACACATGCTGGAGTGGGGTATTTCACTTCAGGCAATGATAAAAAAAATAAGCCATTATGCCTTGTATTCTATTTTATTTGAGAATTATCCCATTTTCTAGAATATTCTTAGTATCTCATAGCTAAGACGAGCCTTTATACCCAAATGAGTAGTGGGAGTGTAGTTGGTAATCTGCAGAGTGGAAAGGTACTTTCCTACCCACCTTCTCATTTGCTCCTCAGAGCATCCTCTAAGGAGATTTGAAGAAGAAGAAGAAGAAGAAGAAGAAGAAGAAGAGGAGGAAGAGGAGGAGGAGGAGGAGGAGGAGGAGGAGGAGGAGGAGGAGGGATAATACCTCGTTTCTGAGATGAGAAAACTGAACCAAGGAATGCCAGGTTAGAACAAAGTCAAATCTAGAAACTTCTAGCACTCTGAAATCCATTCAAATCACCACCCAAGAAATCCACAGAACAAAGACACAGCTCACAGTTTCCTCTCTCCCCTCCTGAGACCCTGTGAGGCAGGAGGCAGGAAGAGACAACAGCATTACTACAGAACAATTAAGTTATTTTCCCTCTCCCTATGGCTTGCCAGGCAAAGCAGAGCAATTTCACATCCTGCGATGTTTTGGTATCTAGTCAGAGTTTCCAGATAAACAAGGGAAGGACAGTACCAATCATAAATCAACAGCATCATTATTAAAATAGGTCATTTACAAGAATTTCAGAATAAAATATGGTAGAAAATATAATAGCCGTGCTGTTCATAACTTATGTGCCCGTAAGTATGACTGCCCTCATAACAGCATTCAAAGAGCATTATCCCATAACCTATAAAATCTTTTCTGTTATTGTTGTTTTTACTGTCAGTAAAATAGTTAACAGGGTGCCACCATTTCCTTGAGATAATTGGAGGAAAAACAATGCATAGATTCAAGGCAATTGCATAGATAATTCAGGCTGTGCTCAGAAACTCGTGTCTAATGATAGGTAACTGTGGTTGGATAAACACTGTGTCTGTCCCAGGTGTGATCTCTCTAGTACCACAGCAGAACTTGCTGTAAACTTAATCAAAGCTCTTAAATCCCGCAATAAACAGGCTTCCTTATCTACGAGGGCAGACCTCGAATTCTGCTGAAAAAATGAATAGAAACTTTCTAAAACTGAATGCTCCCCAGGTGAAAGGAAAAACATATTTGCATTTAGCCTACTATAGTTACTCCAGGATGACACCAGCTGGCAATTGTTTCTGGCTAACAGATTGCAGCTACTATGATTCCTACATAAATTATTAAAATAATAAAAGTAATGTTTTCAAAAAGCTTTCTTCCACTTCCTCTGCCAGTCTAGCAGTATGCTTAACACTTAGCTGTCTGTGAGGCAGTTTGTTCTCCCAGTTTTATGCCTTAACAGGCTTTACTGTGATTATTTTCTTGCCTGCGTCTTTCTCTACCTCCACTTTATATTTTTTCTTCCTCTGTTCCTTCAAATACTCTCAAACCTGTTACCAGCATTGCATTCCCCCCTCCAGGATTCAAACTTTTGATTAGAGCAGTCCTCTTTTAATCAAATTCAATTTGGAGATAAAATTGCATCTCATCTTCTTCCTTTTCCTGTTGGCATAAGAAACTGCCTTTGAGAATGATGAGGACATTCTGGAGAAATGAGTGATCCCAACTTCCCAGAGAATATCATTGGATTCCCTGCGTTCACACACAGGGATGCAGAGATGTGCACACCCTTCAAAGCAGATGGTAAACAAAATGGCTCCTGCCTCTGTTTGGTGATACGAATCTCTCTTTCAAAAAGGATTCAGGGCTGGAAGATGGCTCAGTAGTTAAGAGGACTGAATGTTCTTCCAGAACTAGGTTTGATTTCAAGCACCCCATGATGTTTGCAGCAAACAGTCTACAACTCCAGTCCCAGGAAATCCAAGCACTTTCTTCTGCCCTCTTCAGGCACTGCAGACACAGCGGTGCACAGACATATGTTCATATACATACAATTTTTAAAATGAAATAAAGAAGAAAAAGTGTTCTTGTTAACTGAAATGACTTCTTTTTTGATTTTGTAAACAAGCCCTGTCCCACCCAACCCAGACCCTTGGTTAAGCTGTTTGCAAGTAACACTAACTTTTTCCTTAGGAATTTATTAGAAGCAGTTGTAGAGTCAGCAGCAAATCACAGGATGAATTATGATCTATAATAAATGTACTCCAGTTCTCTACATCATTGTGACTTTGAGGTAACTGTATCTCTACATATTGCATTTCAAAATTCCTATTTATATGAATGGTTGATTTTTTTTTCTTTATTGTATAACCTTCTTCACCCACCATAGATAGCAGCTTGTCAGGGAAACATGGAAACTGCTATCTGTATGCATAATATATATTCATTAACTCAGTATAATGTAAGTAAATGTACGAGTGTTTTCGTAGTAGACGTGCAGTTATTTCTTCAACAAGAATTTGTTGAGCGTTTACCATATTGCTTCAGAGGTTTGTGCTACACCATTAACAGAGACCAGTCAAAACAGGCCTTTATGATCCCTACATACCCACAGAGATGGTAAGTGATGAAGAAATAGATATAATTCATCCATTTACACCAAAACTATATACTGAGATGCATATATAATGAATGAAGTGCCAGGTACATTTAGATATTTGGCTTATATTGGGAAGCAATGAAGATGACAACGTTTGGCCTCAGGGATTTAAATGCCATAAAAACAAAACCAGTACAGAAGAAATTAGAAGAGACTGGAAGATTGGTCATATTAAAGCTGGTGGGGTATTATAAACAGTTAATTCAGAGAGGAGAGAAGAGGGAGACCAGGAAGCATGTGAACTATGTACAAGTAGTCAATTGGGCTATTTTATTTGTTAGGATAGACTATAAGTGGTCAAATGTAGAAACAGGAAAACTAGTTAAGTGACCATTCCAGTAGCCAGAAGAGAGAAGACAGTGTCTCCAGTTGAGACAGGGAAGTAGCAGAAGAGGTGCTAGGAAGTGGCCTGATGGTTTGTGTTTTTAAGATGGAAGAGTGCATACTCTATGATGAGTTGAAGTTTTGACAGCTCCAGCACTGCCACGGTACTGAGCTCGGCCTGGGGGATTAAAGGAAGACACAGACTCAGGTCATTCGTTATGAGAGAATGCCAAACCTTTTACTGAGCAGGTTCAATATATACCCCAAGCCATGGAAGGAAAAAACACAAGCAGGAACTCAACTGAGGGGCAATGCGATGTCAAGTGTAAATTCCCTTCTTGGGCCACCATGCCTACATCAGGATGGTTTGATCTTAGAAAAACCGCAGGATGTTACTTAGTAGACAGCAGCACACGGAAAGTCTCGGCCAGCCCTTCGGGGTCCTACAAAGTTTGGGTAAGAAAGAAAAGGAAGAGCTGAGGATGCCAACAAGACTCAGATTGAGCAACTGAAGGATGCAACAGGACTGTTACCAGTAGGAAGCCAACCAATATCACTGCAAGTGCTGGAGGACCGACAATGAGGGTGATGGTGAGTGGCTGTCAAGTGGACAGAGAAAGGAGTCTCGGTTCCTGCAGCGGATTCTAGAAGTCTAGGATGAAGCAGGCGTCCAGGAACAGGGCTTGAAGCGCAGAACAGTAAGTATGACACTCTGCAGTTGAAAAGAACTTGGGAGGCATTAGGTGAAGAAGGACCTTAGCTGCGGAGATAGAGGGTGTAAAGAAGCCAGTGAGGGATGAGTGGCAATATAGCTCGTGGGCTCTGGGAATAGATAAAAGAAGCTTGACAATAAAGCGTGGCCCCCCCGTCAAGAAGCCCGTGTAGTTGTCCAAGAAACCGAAGACTGAGACTTGGACTAAGGAAGCAGGGGTGAAGAAAATAATTTGCCAAGTCACAAGTCTGCAGGTGTGGAGGGGAAAGGTGTGGATTGCCTCATTTCCCAACAATGGAACAGAAATTTCCTGCAGAATCACGCTGTCCTGAGGAAATGGAAGCTATTGGATTCAAACTGAACAACCATGTCTTTGTTTAGGGTGTGTAGGGTGTGTTTAGTCAAAGTCAAGGCCCTCCCTCACTCTTTGGCTTTCGCCCAAATCTAAAGTAGGGTCAGAGAGAGAGAGAGGGAGGGGGAGGGGGAGGGGGGGAGGAAGAGGGTGAGGGAGCGAGGGCAGGAGAGGGTAGTTGGTATATCTAGGTTGGGTATTGGGTTACACTTCTGGGTATCTTGTTACTGATCATTACCAAATATATAAGCCTTTGGTTAATCTTTAAGCATTAGAGTCTCATCTTTCTACTGGGCCCAAGTGGATGACGGGATTGTCTGGGCAATGCTCAGCCTTGAGGAGACAGCATGGAAGATTGGCAGAGCCATCTCCCACGCTGGTATCTCGTGGTTGGCAGGGCTGGTGTTTCTGGCTGGCCGCTTGTGGCCTCTGACCATAGAACATGGCGGCTGAGCTAGGCAGAGCCGCCACAGCTTAGATAGTCGGCATGACCAGCGGCTGTTTTTTTAAATAATTATAACAGGGTCATAGGGCATCTCTCCACTGGCTGAGGGAGCCATGGTTTATGGAAGCTTCCGTTTTCTGTAGCGATCCCCGAGTCCCACCTGGACTCGCACGCAGTACCTGTTAACCTTCATCGGCCTTCCATGGTGAGATGGGAAAGTTGTTCGCGAGCTTTTCTTGCGCTCTGATGGTCTTTTCAGGGCCTCACTAGTGACCCAGTGATTTCCCCACAAGCAGATGCAGCCCTCTTTACCGAACAAATGTTTTTTGTTTTTTGTTTTTAACTTTAGAACACATAAAAACATTTGCTGTACTCCTTATCGACAGGAAACTAAAATGCGTTTAGTGCAGCCATGACCTTTCGTGTGTTTTCCTTTGACTGCATTGCCACAAACAGAATTTGAGTTAAAGAGCATACATCGTTAAATGTGAGTAAAGACTGTATAACGTTCTCTCCGACTGTACTAATCTAACCTTCATGCATGATTATTTCCCACTACGACCTGAACTTTTCTGGAAAAGCAAACGAGACGCTTCAAAAATGTGCCATGCTCGTGCAGGGGCCGTCGTTGATCGTCTCTGTGTCACTCTTTTTTAGTATACTGAGGAACCATCCACGTGAACAAATGTTTTGAAATAGTCCCTTTAGATGGGAAGGAAACAGAAGAGGGCACTAACTCAGGAAGGCGGGAAATCGGCTAGAGGGGGAAGACAGCAGAGACGAACAAATGAGCTATGAATAAAGGCATGGCGGTACGAAGATTCCACAGTGAATCCCACCACACTGTATGCTAACTGCGACTGTTAATTTAAAAAGTATAAATAGTAGGAGAATAGCTGGTGGAGAAACCAAATAAGTCGCTGGACTCAGGGTGTGGAGGTCATGTTTGAATTCTATATTAAAGACAAAAGTGTGTTAGCTCTAACATCAGGTAGCAAACAGCAGTGACCGCTCTGTATGCGTTTGTTGACAGAATCTGTGAAACACCAAGAAAGCAATTGGCAGGGTCTAAAGGACAAAAGAGGCTTCGAATAAAAAGAGTAATAGAAGCAGAACTACTAAGTAGAGAGAAAATATTCCAGGGGTGGGGTCAGTAAGATTTAGTAGCCAAGGGTGAAGGGAGTGGAGGGAGAGGGACACTGAAGACATCTCAACATGCTCTGGCTCACAGAGTGTCTCAAACACAGGTATCATTAATATGGACGGCAAAACACGTATAGGATTAGGTGCAAAAAAAAATCAGTATGGGTAATTATTAGTTCTCTTAGCAAATTAAAATGTTTGCATTTTCCAAATGGGTTTAAGCTTCAAAACGTTTACATTTCATTTTAACAAAGAAAGCTTTGAAAGTACTCTTCAATTTTTTTTTCTGCAGCAAGAGAGATAAACTTAGTTTAATTATAAGCTTGGGAAGGAAAGGTCTAGATAGAAGCCCATTTTGTAAAGACTATGTTCTCTGTCTTAATGTTTCATATGGTAGATCAGGATATAGTGCTCCTTGCTTCTACACTGGCCACAGATCTTATTTGCCTTTGCCTCTTTCTACTACAGATATGTAATCCATGTATGTGGATGTATATTTTCAATCACAAGAAATCAAATATCTAAAGTGGCTTCTAAGGGGTGTTTGGGGCAACTGTTCTTTGCTCCATTAGCACAGTGGTTTTTCAACGGCAGAGATAGCAGATGGTCTGTAAGTTCCCTGAGGACAGACATTAAGTAAAACTCTTACCTTGTTACAACTGCAGCAGTCTGCATAATGCTTTGCACCTAGTAGGCATCTGAGGAAACATTCCTCCTCACGTGCCAAGAAGGTGTTAGGGAGGCGGCTCGGTGGCTGAAGGGCTTGGCCTGCAAACCCGAGGGCCTAAGTTTGATCCTTGGTCCCATGGAAAACCTGGCATGCTTTTACAAGCACAAGAATCCTCGTCCTGGGAGAAGAAAAGTGGGGAAACCAGAGGAAGATTCATAGAGCTCGCTGGGCAGCCCATCTGCCTGTCTACAGGAATTGGTGAGCTCTAGAGACAATGAGAGTCTCAAAAAAAATGGAGATAGACAAAAGAAGCCATCAATAACAAGCTCTGGGCAATACATAAACACATGCAGAAATACACACATGCACATGCACACACACACACATATACACACACATACACACACACACATACACACACATGTATGTACACACATATGCACACACATATACACACACAGGCACACACACACATGCACACACACATATACACACATGCACACACACATACACACACACGCACACACACATGCACATACATGTATGCACACACATATATGCACACACAGACGTCAATAAAAATTTTAAAAAGTAGAAAAAGAAAAATGATTGTAAAGGAAGCAAATGTATATTCCTCCTCTGAACTCACCAAGTGACTTCACAAGCTCCCTAGGGTGCCTGGCTTCCAGACCCTGAGAGCGCTCACACCTTATCTAGGGAAGTGAGTTTGGACTCCTTGGTAAATCATTCAGTGTGTTCTCACTCCTGATAACAGGCTTTTTAGTGTGACCTTTCCCTACCATTTAAGCTGATGCTCCCAAGGAAATGTCTGATAAGGTATAACACACAGAAGCAAACCATATACATATATGTATATGTACATGTATATATATATAAATATATATACATTTGATTATCAAAATGATCAGTTGTCATCTTCCTTATAACCATGTTACTTATCTGACAAAATTCATTATATTCTAAATGTTTAAGGCGAACAAACAAACAAATCAATAGTTTCATGTAATTAAACCTGCCCTCAGAAACCCAAACCAGCATCCTAAATACAGATCAGCAGTTTGTACCCATTGTTATCCAATTAATTAATATAAGTATTTGTTTTTAAAGTCATGCTGTGAGATTCATGGTTTTTATGCAATTAATTCGTAATTGTTCTCCAGACACCCGAATTCATTGTACTTTTTTTCTGCACAAAATGTCATCTCAGAGCAGTTGTTCTTTTGTTTCCTCCTCCTCCATGGACTGTAGAAATCTACTGCACGTTCTGTCCTGCGAATTGCCTTTAAGCGGTTAGTGTTAGTTCTTCAGAACTGTTGCTAGTTAAATGTTGTTCTTGTGCTTTTATAAGGCAACAATACATCACCGAAGCATCTAAGTCTAAGGTGCTGTCCTGATGCAGTAGATGTAAAAACATCTCATTCCTCTGAAGAAAAGGAAACTGAAACATCTGTCGTTGGAGACTTTGTTGTTAGAAGTTCTATTTGCTAAATACCCAGGATGACAGACAGGAAGAGATGCTTGTGTGTTCACAGGGTGGCCACTTACCAAATCAGCAACCCACAGGGTGAGGAGACAGTGATGGCAGCCTGGCTAGAACCCGTACCAGTTCACTCTCCTAGACACCACACACACACACACACACACACATACATATATATACACATACACACATACATACATACACACTCATACACATACTCTCACATACGTATCACACAGACACACACAGAGACACACATAACACACTGACAGGCATCACACACTCACACATACATACACACACTCATAGACACACACAATCACAAAGACACAGAGAGACAGAGGAGAGAAACAGAGAGAGACAGGCAGAGAGAGAGAGAGAGAGAGAGAGAGAGAGAGAGAGAGAGAGAGAGACTCTTCCATGAGGCAGACTGTATTGTCCACATGCTGACTCAGCCTTCTCTTCCACACCCAGCTGAAACACCCCTTCTGTAAAGGTCTGGACCTGTATTTCTCACAGTGCTCATCATCTCCTCCACCTCACAGGTTCCTGGAGCTGTGTGACTGGAGCTGTGTGACTGGAGCTGTGTGACTGGAGCTGTGTGACTCGATTACCTTAGTGTGTTTGTGAACTATCTTAAGTGAACTCCTTGTGGAGTGGTATTCTTCTTACATTTTTATTACATCCGTCTGTTTCTGAATGTCTGTGGGTGAGCTTGAGTGTGTCACAGTACCCATGTGGGGTGTATCTCAGTATACATGTGGGGTGTGTCACAGAGCATATGTGGAGTGTGTCATA
>NW_021604567.1:16597060-16625810 GCF_004785775.1 Grammomys surdaster | reverse complement strand
GGGTGTGTCACAGTGCATATGTAGAGTGTGTCATAGTATACATGTGGAGTGTGTCATAGCACATATGTAGAGTGTGTCACAGCACACATGTGGAATGTGTCACAGCGCATATGTGGCATGTGTTATAGTACACAAATAGAGTGTGTCACAGCACACATAGAAGTCAGAGACCATTTGATTCTCTCCTTTGAGCATGTGGATTCTAGTATGAAATTTTCTTGATTATTGATGTGTGTATTGATCCATCCGATAAAGGCAGGATTCCAGGTTGACTCCAATGACCATTACCCTTCTCTTATCCCTTCCTACAGAATGTCCACAAAAGGAACTGTGGTGTTATGATATGCCCTGGTCTAATCAGATGAGACCGTTCAAAGCAGAATGTGACCCCAGATGGATTCAGAGGAAAAAGTTAGTGAGATGCATTTCTGCTGACCTTAAAGTAGAAGCTGGAAGTGGCCTATGGTGGGAGCTTCAGGCAAAGAGCTGAGGGCACATTTGGGAGCTGGAAGTTATCCTCACCAGAAACCGGGAAGAAAACGGGTCCAGTCACCAACATCAAGAAACCGAATTCTTCCTAAACCTGAATGATTTTGGAAGCAAATTCATCCTCAGCACCTTCACATGGGAAGTCAGTCAAAATGAGATCTCGATTTTAGCCTTAAGAGACCAGACCTTAAGTGGAAAGCCCAGCCCTTCCACATCCAGACTTGTCCCCTGTAAGACTGTGAATCCATAAATGATTTTCAAAAATGGATTACTTTGATGGTCATTTGTCATATTTAAATAGAAAAGTACTAGCTTAGCACCCTGTGCCTAAGAAAACAATTGCTGAGTTGGTGTTTCATTTGAATTAGTGAAGGAGAGGATGAAAGAAAAGAAAGAAGGGAGGGAGGGAAGGGGGAACAGGAAGGGGAGGGGGAAAGAGCATAGAGGAGGAAACAGGAGACCAGGAGATGAGCTGGTGTTTCCTTGCCGTGACTGGTGGGCCTTTCTGAGCTAAAGGAGTGAAGCAGACACATTATGCTGGGTTAAATTAGTTTCTTTCTGATCATGTTTCCTAATGTCCATCCCATCCCTCATCCCTAATCTTCCACGACCCTTTGTCATCCCTACCTTGACTCCGCTCGTCTGTGAGAAAAGAAAAAACACGGCCTTAACAACTGTCAGCTGGTAGCTGGCTTGGGGCTGCCAGCAAGGCCACAGTGGTCTCCTAATGAATATAAACCACTTCCCACTGTATTAACATCGGCTGGGACTCTCCACTGTTACAAACACGACCGAGACAAGGCTACTTCATACACACGGTCAGAAACAGAACAGAAACATAGACAGAGATCTAAACAGAGGCCCCCAGAAACTACGAAGTGAAAAATACAATCCCCCTCCATGAATGATTCCACTTACAGTCAGTTCCCCATTCCTCCTTAGCCTTAAATTAGTTCCCATAACCATGGAGATCTTCAGTTACTCAGGGAATCCCAATCCAAACCCTGATTATTTGAGTTCTTCCCGAAATAACTTGTCACCTTCCAATCTCATCCTATGACTTTCTTGATGTCTTCTTAAGGCAAGCCGTAGTTCCCCTCTGTTGTGAAGTATTCTTAAGAACAACAAGACATAAGCTGATCTTTGTTTTAGTGTGTTTCTGGTGATCCCTGCCTTAGTGGGCCTCTGCAGAGCCGTGGTCGCCTATGCTCGTCTTACATTCAACACCGTGAATATTTAACGACTCATTTTTAGGATGTGTTAGTCAAAGTATCTGACTCCAAGAGTTTGCATCAAGTAGTCAAGTGCCCTTGTCTCCAGCGAGAGCACTTGAGCCTTGTCTAGAGCCGGCTTTGCTTGGTGGTGACACGGGATCAAGCCAGAGTGCTGCTGATCTGGTCCTACATCACTGTATAATTTTTGATTTTCTTATCTTTCTCTCTACTCAATCCCCCTCTCCATTTCTCTCCACTAAGTTCTGAAGCACAGATCTTGTTTGGATTCTGCCTTGCCCGTCTTCCTGCATTATAAGATGGGCAGGGGCTGAAATTCCTTGAGTAAACAAACATCAGACCACACAAAGCTTGTAAATTGGGATTGAGGCCAAGGCTGGAATGTAATAGCTATTGGTTTTATTTAAAAAGATGTAAAATGTACCTATGGGTTGTGCTAAGAAAAAAGGCATAGTGGACTCAAGCAAGTGGAAGGGTGGTCAATAAGATATGTGGTTGAGGCAGACTTGGGTTTGATGGACACCTCAAGGTTTGTTCCAGAGAAACATACAGGGAAGAACCTGGTAGGGATTGGAGACAATGAGTCTTTGGGTGTTGATTACTCTAAACCAGAAAATCTCACCTTCTGATAAACAGTAACCGTAAATGCTCTCTCTCGGGAGCGCTAAAACAACTGCTAGCCTCCAGGCCATATTCCAGGCTTATTAAATAAGAATCTGGGGCACAGGAAACAATGTTTTAAGCAGTCCATGTGATTTCACTGTCAAGCCAGGGCTGAGGATCACTGCCCAAACAGAAATGTCCAGCCTTCTCCTTCCCCACCCCATCGCTGTTTGCCTCTTCTTTTGAATAAAAGGTCCATGCATGCAGGCAGGTACTGATACCAAGCTGACTGGTAAGTACTTAAAGGGCCAATGTGATCATCTTCATGGTAGATAATAGCACTACGTTCTGGTTGTGTCTTTCAGGATTGGATGTGCGTTTCTATTTCTCCATGGTTCCCCACTCCCTTTTTAAATCAAGTTGACAAGCTACAGTGTGTATTCACTTCCTCAGGGGAATCCATACTCAGAGACCACACTCTTCTTTTCTTTGGGTTTGCATTAGTACCTAGTCTGTGGCTGACTCTCAATAGAGGCCTTTATATGACAGACAGAACAAGACCTGATTTCTAAATGACTCTGCCTCATTTTTTCATACCCCACCTCACTCAGCACCACACAGAAGGCCCGGTAACTTGTACAGTTCCATAATCATTTGAACTCTGCAATCGTTCCCTTTATTCCTCCTACAGGTTCTCAAAACTACATTCCAGTTCGTTCCTCTGTCCACCAATTCCTGCCCTGCCTCTCAGTCAGGACAATGAATGAGCACCCCCATGTGGTCTTGGGTCAAGATGAATACAACTCCCCACAAAAATCAACTTAATGGACAATACTTGTATTTTATCTTTAAAACATCAGGTTAATGCTTTATCTTATTACATAAAACATTCCATAATATTTTCACGTGCTTAAAATGTTTTTGGTTATTCTGTTAGTACTGAATGATACTCCAAGCACCTGCATTTATCTCCTGGATTTTGCAGGATCCTGCCTGTGCTGCCACTCTGATTTCTAGTACCACATTTCAGAAGGAGGCTACAAAGTTGCACTACATATTTGTATCATATACGCAAACATGTTTCCAACATTTTCTAAATGTTTCTAAAATCTAACACCTTAAGACACAGAATACCTGTCCCTGTGAAGCCCCCTGCTGGTTCCCTCTGAGCTTCCCTTCCAGCTCAGAGTGTGCTACTCAGAGCTTGAGTTTGCACTCACATGCTCTGCTTTTTGCTCACTTGCTTGTTTCCAGAGCTGGGGACTGAACCCAGGCCTTGACTGAAGCTATGCAGTCAGAGATACTGTTTTCTTTCTTTTCTTTCTCCCTTTCTTTTCTATTGAAGCAGTACAGAGACCATGTGCTTCAATCAGGGGGCTTCATGGGTGGAGGAGGGTCCTCACTGCTGGGGTTCACAGAGCAGGCTCCACAAAGGCTGGACATGTGCTATACCAACTGAGCTAGCTCTAGCCAAGTTTTTAGCTTTTTTGCTTTCTCTCTAGTTGCTGTTTATGCCTTTCAACAAGGCAGTTCTTTAATCTTCTTGGGTTTGTACCAGAGGACTCAGCGGAAACACTTCTAACCTCTTCCCTGGACTTGCCTTTCACCAAACCATGTTTTCTAAGATTCAAATGCATGGTGGTTTGTAGCTATTGTTCATTTATTTTCTTTGGAGTCTTATTATGTCTTTCAAACAGTGTTTCAAATCTGAATTTATTTTTTCTTCACAGAGGACGCAGAGACAATAAGAAAGCTAAGAAACAAAAGTACAAACGTAAGGAGCCATTCTCTCTGAAAGGCTCTTTCTAATTACCAACCCGGGTTATATACATTTCTTAGATCTTAAACAATTAGCATTGGACAATTCCTTGAGAAAAAGACAGCAGCATTAACCCTGCCCTGTGCATTTTTTTTTTTTTTAGGGCTTTAGAATGTCACTTTTGCTGCTTCTCATTTCCAAACAGTTTTATCTTGTAAAGACATCTCAAATGACAGAAAATCTACAGTAATTTAGTTACTGAAATAAAAGATAGTATTCCTGGGCAATGTTCAGAGTTTTTCATTGTTGAAATGTTCTATTACCAACTTTAGCTTCCAATATTGGACTATGGGAAGAAAAAAAAATACCTACAAAATACCGTGGATTAAAGAGAAAATACAAGTAAAAAAAAAACCAAACAATGACAAAAAGATGCTGCATTTGATGAGTGAAGCATGCATTGTTCCATGGATATCTAGTGAGCATACTCAAAGTGTAAGACATGATTGATGGCGGAGTGCTTAGTGAGTAGCATAGAATTCCTGCATAGGAAGGGCTCACACACTACCTGCTATAGAAAGCTGACTTCCAGGAAAGGCATGTCATTTTCCACATTGTCTGTGATTACCCACATGAGACAGGTACAAGATTAGTCCACTGAGAGACTAGATGAAGCCTTTAAGTACTGCCCAAGTTGTCCAAACCCCTACCTGGATCTATGAGCTTCATGTGGTACTTTTGGTTCTGACAGTGGGTTCTTGGGAGAGCTTCACTGAGCATCCATGTACTCGCGGGGCTGTGAGACAAGACAGTGGGTGATTGGGGACCTGGAAGAATGACAGATTGCAGAAATAGAAATTAAAAAGATAATAACTTGAAACCGGAAAGTCAGAGAAGGCTTCAAGAGAAAGGGGGCCTCCAGGCTTTGGAAGACTGAGAGGGCTCTGACCCACAAGTAGAAGGAAGAAATGGAAGTAGCTCAAAGCAGAGATGTGTACAAGGTGCAGAGTTAAGAAGGAGAGCAGGAACAGGACCCAGCGACATGTGTTGATATGATAAATAAATTGCAGGTGCATACACACATATACACTTACACATGCACATTGCCTGTTCAACACTTTGGTTGGAATTACAGGTAAGACAATGACATCCTGCATTCCCTGCTAATATTGCTTGGATTTACATAGAGCTTGTGATGTTGTTGTCCCCTTTCTCCAAAATCTGTATCAGTTAGCTCCATCCATTCTCAACAACCCCAACCTGGACCTACTTCCATTACCTTCTCCTATGCACTGCTGGCAACTGTGCTTAGGAAGCAAAAATTCCACAGTAAAACAAGCCAAGCTACACAGTCACATTCTTCTCTAAACCAGGCTCCAAACTGTATTTCAGTTCCAGCCATACTAGTTGGAACATGAAAGGATGAAGCTATCCAGGTCCACAAAGTACTGAATCACACTCACATATGTTGCTTTTGTATTGTTATCTGACCTCAGCTTCTAAATTCCAGATAAGTAACCTCTACTAACTTTTTAGGTTTGTTTTGAAAATGTATTTTATTCTATGTGTATCTGTGTGTGCCTGCGTGTCTATCTGTGCACCTTGTGAGTGCAGGTGCCCACAAGGGCCAGAAGAGGGCACTAGATACCCTAAAACTGAAATTACTCTGAGTGCTGGGGATTGAATGTAGGATCTGTGTAAGAGCAGCAGATGGTAAACCACGTCTCCAGCCCCAATTCCATTTTGTTATGCCACAATCCTACCACTCCATTTCCAGTAACCTCTACTGTCCATTAATTTCTGCCACATACATTACTTCTTGTTGATTTTTCCCTTGGGTAAAATAGTCAGGCAGGCTATGTTTTGAATATTCATGGTTCAACCTGTGCGATGAAAATGTAGAACAAGTAAAACAGCTGTCAACAACTCTACAAATTCTGTCTCTTGGATTAAGACCATGGGATGCACCTGCAGATGAATGTGGTTATGTCTTTCTTTTTCCTTTGCACATACCTATTAAGCAAAGAGATATTGTAGTCATTGATTGCTACAGAGTCTGTTAATAACCAACAGCATCAGGTGCATGCAAGTAGAAGATGGTTAAGCACAACCTGCTGCTGCCAGGAACCATCCCCTGGAGCCTCTCCCAGATAATCGTTTACTCTTACAAATACGCAAGACAAGAAAGTTAGTGCAGAACTAATGTAAAACCCAGGGGGCAGAAAGGAATAGGAAACTCAACTACTTAAGCCTCCTGGATCTCTGGAGAAAATCACTTCTAAGCAATTATAGTACATTTTGTTAGCATCGTCTCCTCCGTAGCCAAGAAACGGAATTTTTTTTTAACTAATAAGCAAATGAGAAACCAGAAAGAGTAAAATTAGAAGAGCAAACCTTGCATTATGTGTGAGTTAAATCACAGTCATATTTCTTTCCTCACTAAAATCACTTACCAAAGAATGAATACAACTATCTGGAAGTAAGTAATTTCTAAATTCAAGAGTTTTCCATAATGTGAAATACTAGCCAGCTGCTACAGAAGCCTTGTCATGGCTGCTTAGCACTAGTGTTTCCCCTTTGCCTTGGCTTGCTTTAGCTTGGTTTGGTTTGGTTTGGTTTGGTTTGGTTTGGTTTGGTTTGGTTTGCCTTGGCTTGGTTTAGCTTGGTTTGGTTTGGTTTGGTTTGGTTTGGTTTGGTTTGGTTTGCCTTGGCTTGGCTTGGTTTAGCTTGGTTTGGTTTGGTTTGGTTTGGTTTGGTTTGGTTTGGTTTGGTTTGGTTTGGAAGAATATCTTATTGAGTACAGTTCTGAGAACAGTGGTTGTGAAGTAACTACTGCACTGTATTACATTACAACCTTGTAACTATTGCAATGTGTGCATTGCAACATCGTAACTACTGCAATGTAGTCAATGCAACATTGTGTCTACTGCAATGTCTGCATTGCAACATTGTAACTACTGCACTGTGTGCATCGCAACACTGTGAACATTTCTTGTCAGCTGCCATTCTTAAAATGCCATTTGCTGGCATAAATTGACTTATTAAGAGTTCCAAAGATACCTTGGAATTTAGGTATCACCAAATAACATCTATTTTAGGGGGAGGAGCAGAGAGAGTGTGTGAGCATTTATATTAGCTAACCTTAGAAAAGTGACTTTATCTGATTGCAAGAAAAGTCAATGGCATCTTGATGGAAACTGTTGAGCAATTTATCACCTAATCCATAAATAAATATTCTCTTAGGAGAGGAGCTGGGTCATGTGCTATTTGGAAACATTCGTGGTATCTATAGGAATGTAAAACTATAAAAGATATAAAGGGACGGTGGTGTGTTGATTTTCTTTTTAGGACTTTGTGCAAAAAAATGAATGAATATAACTAAGTTCCAGTGTTCACCTTGAATTGACAATCAGGCTCACGACTTTCTAGCTTATGTGCCTTCAGCGCTAGTTCTTGGAAACAGGCTCTGCCTCTGGTAATGACAAGTGATCTTAGATGCAGGAATAAAAGCATGGTTGCTTCTATGAGAGGAAGACCACCCCCCTATCTCGTGATGCCGTTGTGGGGAATTGGAAGAGTTGAAGCACCTGTACCTGCTTTGGTCTTCTGCCTCACATCTGGGGTGGCCTCTACAACTTTACATTTTCTTGGTGAAGGGTGAAAAGCTTGGAGAATAATCCACATAATATTGGAAGATGTCCAAAGACACGGGAGTGTGCTTGTTGGCTTGCTTGTTGGTTTATTTGGGGTTGAAACAAAGAAGACTGGTGAAATATAAGTATCAGTTTCTTTCTACTAAAAACAAACCAAGAAACCTTTACTGGTCCCTCTTCTCATTCAGAAAACAAGCTCAGTTTTGATATTTAATTCTATTTAGTCAGTATCACCAGGGTCTGGGACACTTCTGGAAATTCCTTGCTCTAGTTCATTTTATGAGTGTTGGTATTTTGTCTGCATATGTATCTGTTCACCACTTGTGTGCCTTGTACCCAGGGAGGTCAAAAGAAGGCGTTGAATCTCCCGGGCCTGGAGTTACAGATGATGTGAGTTACCGTGTGAGTGCTAGAAATCTAACCCAGGTCCTCTGGAAAAGCAACCAATGATCTTAGACATTGATCCATTTCTCCAGTCCTAATACTTTTGTATCAGATCTTTGATTGATATAATGTGGCTAGTGCTGAAGACATATATGGTAGATCAAGATTTTCTTGAGCCTGGTTGAAATTTTTTTTTCTTTTTTTTTTCTTTTGGTTTTTCAAGACAGGGTTTCTCTGTGTAGCCCTGGCTGTCCTGGACTCACTTTGTAGACCAGGCTGGCCTCAAACTCAGAAATCCGCCTGCCTCTGCCTCCCAAGTGCTGGGATTAAAGGCGTGCACCACCACCGCCCGGCCTGGCTGAAAATTTTGAGAGAAGTACTGTGAAGCACAATGTGACTGTGAGAGTTTTCCACCCAGGTCCCAGTTCCCTGATAACAACTCAGAGGTTTATCTTTATGTACAATGCTTATGGCCTCATGCTAAGCTTGTTCTCCATCTAGTTAATAACTTATTTAACCCACTTAAACTATTCTATGTCTACCACAAGGCCAGTTACCTCTCCTCAGTTTCATATGTCCAACGTCCTCAGAGCTCAAGTCAAATCTTCCCATGCCCAAATAACTCAACAGAATTCAAATCTCTGTACCAGAACTCCCATCTTCTATCTCCTGCCTTTTGCTAATAGGCCATTATCTTTTTATTGATCAATGATGCTTCCACACAGTACACAAGAGATTCTCTCCACAACACAATCCCGAGCTTTCTTTTGAGTAATTTTTAAAAGCAAACCACTTCATCATTGCCCTCTTGTATGTTTTCTTTTACTTTTACTTCAGACATGTGCGTGTGTATGTGTGTGGTGGTGGTGGTGGTTGTGAACACTTCCAAGGCATAAATGCAGTAATGCATAATCTCTATGTTTGAACTATCCTGTAAAAAATCATAAAAATTAGATGTTAAAACTTTTGTCTCGTTTGCTAGTAGAGCACTTCAGCAAGATATTCATATTAAAATAAACTTGTTTGGGAATAAATCCTTCTTTGTTCCAACAGATACTATTCAGGGTAGAATATAAGGCCATTAGCAGAGAATTTGTTTCATCTTCAGTCTTAAATATTCACACATAATCCTCAACTCATCTGGTCTATTTGAAATTCAAATAATAATTTTGTGTAATTCACAATAAGCTGAGTGTTTTTATTAATTTTTAATTACTTTTAATTGTGGTAGAATGTACATAATGTAAAATTGGTGTGCCCTTGAATAAGTCACTTGGCCTCTCCTGATGCTTGGAGCTCATTAATAGAATTCCACACTGATGACTGTGGCCTAGCTTTCCACAGCCATTTTCACTTCATAAGCATTTCATAAATGTTTTTCATTTAACAGAGTTCCATGTGTTAATCAGGAATTCAAGTGAACTTTCAATTCTATAGATTTTTGGACCAGATCTTTGGAGTTACAAGAGTTATCAAATACTTGCTTTGGGATGTTGGTATAATTATCCTAAGATTATAGCTTCTGCACAAAATGCAGCAGACATGTCCCAGATATAGAAGAAACTCCCACCACTTCAGGCATCACCCCATCACAGCAAACAGCTCACGTGTCTAGCATTTCTCATAAGCATTCATTGTAACAGCCCCACTCCTGGTTCCAATTCATTCTGATGCTTGGGCTGCAAGGACCACAGAGCTGGTTTATTTTGTGTTCTGGGGAAATAAGGAGAACGTGAGGGTTAGCCATGTGGAGCCTACAAGTCATAAAAACCAGAAAGCATGGCACAACAAACACACAGACACTAATTTATTTTCAAGGGAGGGTTTAACAAAGTTGCACATTTGTTTTTGTTTGTATTCTATCTATTTGCTGGTTGTTCTTGATGGCCCTTTAGCTGCTCCTGTAACATTTCTATAAGTTCCTGTTCTTCCCTGGTGGTCTCTGACTCGGATGGCTGTCCTTTTTCTGCTGATAAAGACACCGTTCATATTACTATTAGATAAAGACCAAAACTGGCAGCCTCGTCTACACGTAATAACCTTTGAAAGGATCTACTTTTACATACAGTTCAACGTGTCTCTCAATGGGAATGTGATTTTACTCATCGTAAGACTGGCTTTACCTAACTGCTACCTTAGAGGAAATAGCCCATGGAGGACTTCTGGTATTTAGATTTGCCAGCCTGACACAGTCTATAGTTATCTGGGGAAAGAGTCTCCATGAACAATTGTCTAGCTCATGTTGGCTTGCGGGCATGCCCATAAGGGATTTCTACTGGGCTAACTGAGGTGAAAAAACTCACCTGTATCTGGACAGCATTGTCTTCTGGACTTGGCCTAGAACTATGAACAACAACAACAACAAATAATAATAATAAATGAACTGAGCAGTAATCATGCATTTGTCCCTCTCCTCTCTAGATTAGAGATGTGATGACACTATCTGCTTCAATTTCCTACCTTGGCTTCATCACAGTGACGACTGTAACCAGCAATTATGAGCTACCATAAACCCTCCTGCCTATGTCACTCAACATCAGGGCATTCCTCAAGGTGATAGAAGTGAAACTGTGAAATATCTCTGTGCTGTTCCCCTCGTAACCCCTAGGCTTCTTTCCATTGTCTGTGGTAACTCTGTTCCAGGTAGCGAATCGTCAGCTTTCTCTGAATCTCACCTTTACAATCTGCACAGAATACAGCGGTTCTGTGCTCACCCATCCCTTGTGTCTGCCATAGACAAGGAGGAGGATTCATGGTCCAGCCTCATACTGTCTCATCCTGTTCTACTTTGCTTAGCGTGGGGAAGGTCAGCCAGGTTATATATAAAGAAAACACTGAAATGTAAAAAAAAAAAAATAATTGCAAAACTTGGAAATCTATCCAATAGTTTGAAAATGTAAATTGTGAAAGTTAAACAATTCAAACATATATCATAAATCCACTTTGCCAGAGCTATGCACTGTGAGATAAATGTAACATACAATTCAGTGGTTCATAGCTATCTGTATGTTAATGTTATTTAGGGAATAATTTTTAATTACCTAAATTATACATATTTAAATCTGCATGCTTATTATTTTATTAGTTCAGTTTTAAGAACTATATATGTAGAGTGTGTGTGTATATATATATATGAAATATTTTAATGTGTATGTGTCCTAATTATAATTGAACACAAGGGATGCCCATAATGATTTAATAAAAGGAAGGGAAAAAATCCAAGCCCAAAGCAATAAATCCATTTAATTATGTGTGATATCTTGTGGCTACAGTTGTTATACACATATCCATTCATGTGTGCCTTTTATATTCTGTGTCGATTTTAATCTGCTTCTTTTGATGTTTTATAATTATGTCTACATATAAATCACCTCAGTTGAGAATTTTACATACTCATATTAATGCAAAGGATATGAGATGTGCATTTGAATTATTGAAAGTAGTTTTTAGATATTTGTTACAGTTGTGTCCAATGTGAACGATCTTGTGGACTCGGTGATTAAACGCCTGTAACTTAAATCGCCTGAATCTTAAATACTCTATTTAAAATCATGGAAATGATATGTTGTTATACAGACCCAATATTTTTGAGGAGAAAGTATTTAACTCATGAAGGACTCTTTAGCTTAGCAATTTGGGATGCTATAATCAGAGAGTGATTCATTGTATTTCTCAAAGCATAAATCAAATACTGATTGCCTCGTAATGTTCAGTTTTAGCTACAAGCGAACTGGGGTTTTTTTGTTTTAGTGCATTTGGAATGCATGAGAATTTGTTTCTAATAGAAGTGTAAGGCTCAATCCTAATTTAGTTAAAGCCGAGTATAATATTAAAACTCAGTCAATATGCCCTTCCTCTCAGGAAACTCTGCACTCACAAACTGCAGTGATAGATTGAACAGAAGCAAACAGAGGGATGTAGCTGTCGGCTTTCCCTCAAGCCTGCTGTAGGCTCCATTTACGGCTTTTCCTCGAGCCTGGTGTAGTCTCCACTTATGCGTGGCATGAGAGAGCCATCTACAGAAAGTTAGGAAAAGAACTTTCGCACAGTGAGAACACAAAGGCTGCAGGTGCACGCTTGTGGACAAAGACTACTTGATGCTGATAGTTTGAACATTGATTTTATGTAGCATGAGCTTGGAATGAGTGCAAACAGCGAGAGCTAGCACTTAGGTCTCGACGTCGCTTTTCATAGTAATAAACGACGTTGGCACTGGCCTCGACTACACACAGCGAGCACTGAGACGTGAGCATCGTGGCTATGGCTTATTTTTGAATTCGTGCACTCCACAGTTGAGGTGACGGCCGATGTGACATGTCCACTGTTCTGAGTTAAGGATGCCCAGGTGGCCAGTAAAATATTTCTCGGTGTTCTTATGAGGATGTTTCTGGAGAAGGTTGTCATTTAAATCAGGCTGAGTGAAGAAGAAAACATATGATCCAGAGTTGGAGAAATGGGTTTTAAGAGCATTTGCTGCTCTTGTAGGGGGCCCTGGTTCAGTTCCCAGCACCCATGTGGCAGTTCAGAACTGTTTTAAGATGCTCTCTTCCAGCATACGTGGCCACTAGGCATGCAAGTGGTACACATAACACACACAGGTGCTCACTGAGCAAACGAGATGTGAAAAACAATCCTTGAAATGCTGCACTGTGAGCGGATGTTAATTTTCCCAACTGCAAGGGATAGTTCCTGACTTCTTTTCCTAAAATGGGGCACTCATATTTGTCTACCTTTGGACACTGGTTCTCTACTGGTTCCAGCCCTTCAGACTATTATACCATAGCTACACATATTTTCAAGCGTTTGCCCAACGTCTGAATCAGAAACGCTATTTTCCTGGGTCTCTGGCTAAGAAATGAGCAGACCGTGATATTTGTCGGCATCCATAACTATATGTCAATAATCATAATAAATCCCTTCTCTTATGCACATATTATTGGTCATTTTCTCAGGAGAATGCCAATTATTTTATCTTTCCTCTGGTGCTGGCAGCTCTTTGTTGGCTCCCTGACACTTCTTTTGGCAGAGTCAAGGAAAGGCAGCATGTGAGAATCTTTGTTTAAACGACTATAGTTATAATTTAGTGACTACTCATCTTTCCCTCTAGCTTGACTGTACTCCTTAAAGGCATAGCTTTTGTGTTTGCTTTTCATTTGGTATGAGCTAGCTGATTGGCTGGCTGGCTTGTCACTCAAATACCATTGACAGCCTTAGAATGTGGTGAAGGTTCTTTACAAGTTCAGTGAGTGAATCCTCACAGCACACAGTGTGGAGTCATCGTCCTATTGTGCCTAAAGCTAAAGTGATCCAATCCTGGGACAATTTGTCTAGGTATGACAATATTGCTATGAACTAGCACCTACATATAAACATTTATCATAAAAATATACCATAAACTTCGCGTGGCGACACACACCATTAATCCTAATGTTCAGGAGGCAGAGACATGCGTATGTCTGTGGATCTGAGCCAGCCTTGTCTATATAACAAATTGCAGTCCCGCTAAGGCTACATAGGAAGAACAAAGAAAGTGACAAAAGGAATCGAGGGAGGGAGGGGAGGAGGGAGGAAGGAAAGGAGGGAGGGAGGGAGGGAGGGAGGGAGAGAGGGAGGGAGGGAGGGAGGGAAGGAGGGAGGGAGAGCAGTTCTTCCCGCCACCCTTGCTCCTCTGGCCCATCTATATAGAAAGCTTGATGCCACCGATGGGGCAGAGATGTCGAGTGGTGTTACTATAAATGAAAGCGAATCCTTGCTGAGGTGAGGGTTGTTGTTCCTTTTCTGTGGCCCCGTTCATCCAAAATACCTCTGAGCGAACTCTGTGGACCAAGTGCTGTTTTAGACCCTGGGGATTTAGCGCTGAAAAGAGCAAACCCTACTCATGGGATATAGAAACAGGGACAAGGGAATTTCCTTCCTCCTAAGTCTGCATGTTTATTTGGTTATTGTGCTGGAAGAATTGTTGCGCCTGCGCAAGAAAATTAAACTGCAAATGTGATCTGGGGAATCACTGCTGAGAAGAGGGGATGCAGGTCACTTGTAAACACTTTGAAACAGAAATGACACCAAAATTAGATTAAATGTCTAAATTCCCTCCAAACTTTAAAAATTTTTTATTTCGAAACGCTTATATCATGAAAAGTAGTAAGTTCCAATAGAACGATAGAACGTTCATTTAATTTCAACAATTTTTAATTTTTGAGAATTTCATAAAAATATATTTACCTTATTCCCATGCATCCTTCTTCCCTCTCCAACTCCCTCATGTCTCCATGACTCCAAAATGCATAATCTCTCTAGAATTATTTTATATATGCAGAGAGAGAGAGAGAGAGAGACATACCCTCACACAACCCACTGAGTGTAGTGCTTCTTTTATGTCCATATGTTTAGAGTTGGCCACTTGGGATTGGATAATGAGGGTCTTATGACAGAGAAAATGGATTCTCCCACTCAACAGACACTGTTAGCCTTTAGCACTTTAGGAGTGGTAGCTTGTGAAATTTCCTCCGTTCCCCTTGGCATGTTGATGGTCTTTGCATATGTCTTGTTTAGCCAGCCAGGTTGACGAGATTTCATGGGGCTGTATCCCTATCATGTCCAGAAGACACTGTCTAGCAGCAGTTGTCCTGGTCCTCTGATTCCTAACAATCATCCTGCATCCTCCTCCATGATGCTTGCTGGGCTTCAGATAGAGAGCAGAGTGTAGACGGACCAGCTGGGGCTGAGGACCCCACACTCAGTTACCTTCTGCACTGTAACCAGCTGTGGGTCTCTGACAAAGCTTCCCTCTGCTACAAAGAGAATTGTCTTTGATGAGCAGTGATAGCCACACATCTGGAGTTGTAAGTAGTTACAATGTAGCTAGGAATTAAATTGGTTTAGGAAAATGACAGCAGAAGGTTCTCAGCTCAGGTCTGTGTCCTCTCCAGCCACATGCAGTTAGCTTACAGGACCAGGGATGGATCCCCACCTAGTGAGCAAGCTTTGCAATTTCAACAATTTTAACATCCTGAGAATACATGCTTTTGCTAAATCATTTGACAGTGTTACTTTACAAAATTGTATTCATCTCCTAAAAATCTGGTTGTTTTATAATACCTTATAGTAATCAATTCTACAATCAAATCTCCAGGTCATAATCTAATTTTCACCCAGCTCACCATCAAACATCCTTAATAGCGTCTCTGGAAAAAAACAATAGAGATCCATTCAAAGTTCACACAGTTTATTTTGTTGGTTTAATTCTTGAATATCTTTTTAAAATCGTTTTATTTGGTACCTTGCTCTGATCAATTACCTAGCTAAGTTGACCAGAATATTTTTCTTTGATCATTGGCCTTTGTCAGAGATGAATAGACAGGATTTTTTCTTCTGTCACAGTTGAAAAGAAATACTTTTAAAGAATAAACTTAAGATTCCTTTCTTATAGAAAGGAATTGCCTTACGTTTAAGATTTAGATGAATAATTGCTATCATCCTAGCTGAAGTGGGTTCGAAGTCTGGCACGATGCCATTGTCACAGTGACAAAATGCTGATGTCTTCTTTAACCTCTACGAAACCACAAATGATGCTTCCCTCTCAGCAATTAACTGTGGGCTAATTGGAGATCACTCTCAGGGCCTATTAACCCTGGTCAACAAAAGAAGAGCTAAGACTCTGTGGAGCAACTCAGACTTTCCAGTGTGCTTTTAAACATCTTTAAAGGGTTCATCTTCAAAGAGCAATCCATGATTTTTATCTCAAAGCCACAAATGCAGCTATCTATACATACCATCTCGGAGTTCTCAAAAAAACACCTCAAACTCAGTATATTTGAAACTTATCAGGCTCCCCACCCCCGGGTTAGTGACTATAACTGTTCACTGGCTTGTTCAGGCCACGGTCCCGAGAACTATCACTCTCACCTTGATCTCTTTCCCGTATCCTTCCCCCAGATGCCAATCAACAAAGAGCTGTCACTTCTATGTACCAACACCTTAAGTCTTGTCTATGTCCTTGCAACATAAACACTGTAACTCGGGGTGTCTGATACTGGACTCACTCCTTTCCCCTAAAACAAGCCCCAGACTTTTGATGAGTGGACTGCCCCCTCCCCAGTTGGGTTTACTGTCAGAGCACGTGTCTGCTCCTTCCTGTCAGTCCTGAGTCTTGCATCTTGCTGGCATCTCTCATCTGCACTGTCTCTACCTCCCCTTCCCTGAGTCATAGATCTCAAGTTTACTCTTCATACAATGGCCTGTCGGGTGTGCTCCCTAGAATACCTCCCAACTTAAAGCACTTTAAAAAGTAGCACAGAATTTCCACTCAAAAAAAAAAAAGAAAAAAAGAAAAAGGAGAGGAAGGGTACACTTGTTATGTAAGTTATATTAGTGGTTACATTTGCAGGGAGAGGTGTGTTCACAAACAAGAGAGGGAACGGTCACATGAACGTCAGAGGCATGAAACATCTATTTACACATATAAATAGGAGACAGGAGTTTTGTGTATATATTTTCTTCAACTAAGAAGTTAAATTTTAACCAATTATCCAGTTATCCTTCATACCCTTCATATCCTTCACATCAAGATTGGGCAGCTGCTTCACATCTTTCCTAAGCATCTCCAAAACAGTGAGTTTTGTGTTAGTCGTGTTTTGAACCCAGAGTGTTTTGGTCCAAAGCATTAATCCTAAACCACCAGCAGGAAGCCATGAACATCCATATTAATCACTGGCAGTTGGGATCTCTTGATTTGTTTTTTGTCACTGTAGTAATGCACTGACTGACTGCCAGACATTTTCTCTTCCGATGGGCAACTGTTCATCCACTCTGGAATGATTGCTGTCAGCTCTGTTTTGTCACACACATGTTTAATGCCTGTATGAGGCATGTTAGTAAGATGGAGAAACACTATGGTGTCACTGGCATCAATGTGCTGATGCAGGCTCAATTGTGTGCCAGCTGGGCAGCTGGGATCACTGCTCAGCTCTCCAGGACTGGCTGAATTGGAGATAAGCAAAAGCTAAACGCTGAAATATAAATCCAGAAAAAAACAGCAGAGAAATGGGTAAGCAAGAGATAGCTCCTAAATCAACAGCAGAAATGATTCTGACGTTTCAAATTACGATGACTTCAAACATAAATTTTAGGTAAGGCTATGGCTTAGAATTCTCAGTAGGATTGAATACCAAGTCCACACCAATGTTCCCACCAGTTTGGGAAATTTATGAACGAAAAACTCTGCCACATGTACATTAAGGTTTGATATGAAACTTAAGAGACAAATTTACAAAGTTTCATAGTTAACTATGAAACTCATTAATGTCTAGAATTAATATAAAATGCAATATAATCTACTACAAATTATGGTACATTACAAAACAGGACAATAACTTATAGTTTTCTATTTTCAAATGTCATGGCTTGTCGTAGCCTAGGGTATGCACAAGGCATTTAATGAGGATTATTTTATTAAATGTAATAGTGTGGTGCATTACTGTGAGTTTTGAACCAGTAAGAAAGAAGTTCATTTAAATGTGTACCGTTGCATACGTTTTTATTTTACAGCTGGATCACTACGTCTCCGTCAAGTGACTATACTGGCATTTTTATCTTCATTATTATCATATATGTTAACATGTTCATGAAATATACTAAAATGCTTACGTCCCCAACCCCCGGAATTAGCAAACTTTCAGCACACTGATTCTCTGGCCAGTGTCAACGGAGCATTGAACCTCTAACTTCTGAGAGCATGGCGTCACATCTAGCTCCATCATCGGATCTCAGTTGTCAATGTCAGTTAACTGTCAACTTGACCGACACAGACTCACCGAGAAGAGACTCAGTTCAGAGCTGCGTAGGTCACACAGGGTTGTAAATATGTCTGTGGAGGACTATATTGCTAATTGATACAGGAGGGTTCAGCCCACTGAGGACAGCACCATCCCAAAGCAGAAGACTCTGAACTGTATGAGACAACCTAAGTCCTGCCAGTCTGAGTCAGCAAGTGGAGGTCCTTCTGTTTCTGCATCAAGCTCCTGCGTGAGATCACGCCCTGACCTCTCTCGCCTGGAGGTGAGAGCTGACATAAACTCTGCCCTCCTCTAAACTGCTTCGGCCAGAGTCTTTTCTTACAATGCAATGAAACTATAGCATGTCTCCAGTGCCCAGCCTCTCTGAGATGCTTCCGAGACATGCAGATTCCTGGGCTTGTTATGCAGGTCTACTCTCCTTAGACGGTTCCATCTGAGATATTCTGCATGCCATAAGACTCAGAAAGTAAATTCCCCAGGAAGTATGGGATAGAAAGGCCTGTTTAGACTCAGGTAGGACAGCTATGAGGGAGGGAGCAGACCACCGAGGGAAGGTATTATGTGAAGACAGGCCTGCAAACAGCAGGAACAGTGTAGAAACCCAGGATCATAAAAGGCAACAACCTGGACCATCTTGGGGTCTGCTCAAGTTCCGATTTTCTCCAGGACAACTGCAATCTGGAGGAAAGGATGACCTTTGAGCAAACCATTCAGTTCTTGCAAATAGGGCCCTGTGCCTCTAGCTTAGTACCTGGAAGGCATTCACACTGGATCAAAATGAATGGCATCAGACTAACAGTGGAAGAGAAAACAGTATGAAGGCTTACCTCACTCAGGATGATATTTTCTAGTTCCATCCATTTGCCTAAGAATTTCATGAATTCATTGTTTTTAATAGCAGAGTAGTACGCCATTGTGTAAATGTACTGCATTTTCTGTATCCATTCCTCTGTTGAAGGACATCTGGGTTCTTTCCAGCTTCTGACTATTATAAATAAGGCTGCCGTGAACATAGTGGAGCATGTGTCCTTGTTATATGTTGGAGCATCTTCTGGGCATATGCCCAGGAGTGGTCTAGCTGGGTCCTCAGGTAATACTATGTACAATTTTCTGAGGAAATGCTAGGCTGATTTCCAGAGTGGTTGTATCAGCTTGCAATCCCACCAACAATGGAGGAGTGTTCCTCTTTCTCCACATCCTAACTAGCATCTGCTATCATCTGAGTTTTTTAATCTTAGCCATTCTGACTGATGTGAGATGGAATCTCAGGTTTGTTTTGATTTGCATTTCCCTGATGGCTAAGAATGTTGAACATTTCTTTAGGTGCTTTTCAATTATTCGAGTTTCCTCAGTTGAGAATTCTTTGTTTAGCTCTGTACCCCATTTTTAATAGGGTTATTTGATTGTCTGGAGTCTAATTTCTTGAGTTCTTTGCATATATTGGATATTAGCTCTCAATCACAAAAGAACACACATGGTATGCACTCAGTGATAAGTGGGTATTAGCCCAAAAGCTTACAATATCCAAGATACAACATGAGTAGTAATAAAATACTCATGGAGCAAATATGAAGACAAACAAAGTGTGGAGCAGAGACTGGAGGAGGGGCCATCTGGAGACTGCCCCACCTGGGGATCCATCCCATGTGCAGTCACGAAATATAGATGCTATTGTGGAAATATGGATGCTGTTGTCAGTGCAGACTGACAAGAACCTGATATAGCTGTCTCCTGAGAGACTCTGCCTGAGCCTGACATATACAGAGGCAGATGCTCACAGACAACCATTGAACTGATCATGAGGTTCTCAATAGAGGAGTTAGAGAGAAGACTGAAGGAGCTGAAGGGGCTTGTGGCCCTATGTGGAGAGCAACAAGAGCAAGGAAATCCTTGGACCCTGAAGGCTGGATGCTCCAGTGGAGGTATTCGAGGGTGGGGAGGCAGGAGTGTGTGGATGGGTGGGGGCACACCCTCACAGAAGCAGAAGGAGGGAAGATGGGAGGGGGGAAATGGGGAAAAGAGATAACATCTGAAATGTAAATAAATAAAATATCCAATTTAAAAAAAACAGTAAGAAGGAAGTGAGAGAAACAAAGAAATAGGAGCTGGGCCTCAGAATGCAGTAGAAACAAGAAAAATAAATGAAAAGGTTTATAGAGTCGGCTGATATTGCAAACCTTCTCACCTTCTCTCTGTTTCTGTGCCCCGTTCTAATATCTCCGACTGAAATATCATGCAAGCTGTAGAGTCCCCTTCTGATGTGGTGCTCGGACTGTCTCCATGCTTCTCTCTTTCTCCAGATCCTCCCTCCTTCACCCTAGAGCTGAAGTACGAAGACGAGAAGGCAAACAGGAAAGATGACTTTTCCAGATTCCTCTAGAGAGCCAAGAATAACAGAATTGTGGCCTCTGAAACGGAACACGTTGTTTAATCCTATGCACATCAAATGCGGGGTCAGGAGACTTACGAAAATGGCATAGCTGGTGTAAATGTTTTTGTCTCATAATACTTGATGGCACTCAATATTAGACGTGATTTTTAGCACGTCCAGCTGCAGATGCTAGAGAGTAACGACTTCACAGTAGATGCTGACACTTCCTTAGTTGGGATTATAGCACCGTTTGAAATAAAGGCCCTTCTTAACTGCAACTTGACTTTCAAGCAATTAGGACTGACTTTCTCCAGTTAATCTCATAGTACGGTGGTTATTTTAAGCTTGAAGATACAGACTTGTAGCAGACAATCTTTTTATTAACATTGCCTTCCAAACTGTCTTTTGTCTTCTAGAATTTCAACCCATGTCTTCTTTCCGGATTAACTATTTCTTCAGAAAGATATATTTGGAGAAAGGATAGGTGAGTTTTGCTGTGAGTCTGTACCTCGATTTCTGATTTCTTAGCCACAGAATCCCAGTCTTGTCAAGAAAGAGAGGGAAAACATCAAAACTGCAAAACTCTATTTCCAAGGACTCATCAAGAGAGAAGCGATCATGGAACATGGAGCCAGCTAATAAGTTGACATTGTTTCTGAGGACAGTTGTATTGAATACAATCAGCTTGGTCAGGCAACCATGTGTTATCCTCTGGTTTTATCTTTCCTTTTTTTCCTCCTGGAAACATTAAGGATGCCTTGAGATACAGTCACCAGCTATGACCGGGTTAAAATGTAAACATGGCCAACCATGACTGTGCCGCTCTGAACTGAACGCCATAAACACTTATTTCTAGTTTGAGGGGGACAAGAGTGAGGTTCTCTCACTAGTTTAAGCTGTTCTTTACATAACTGTCAGAAGAAGCCTATCTTCTCTACTGTGCTGTCATTTTTTTTTCAGTACTGAACTTTAACCCAGGGCTTCATGTTGGCTAGACAAGCGCTCTCTCCCTGGGAGCTCTACCACCAACTCTTCATTGAGGCTGTCCTTCAGGAAGTGGCCAGGGGTCAACTTAGGTCAGTCTCTTAAGTTGTGTCTTCAGAATGATGAGTGAAAAGGGATGGAGGTCACTGTCTAATCCTTACACCATTTTGGAAAGTACTATCTTCAATGCAGAAGTTAGCTTTGAAGTTAATTCTAAACATTGTGCTTCAAGACAACTTGATCACTTGAGAAATTAAAACTAAAGCCACAATGATACATCACTTCACTTTTGGTGAGGATGCAGAGACATTGGAATCCTTCTACACCTGCTCCCTTTTGGTGACAATGTGAAACAGTACAATGACTAAGGGAAACAGTGTGGCAGTTTATCATAAAACTAAAAGTTCAATTACATATGGTGCAGCAATCCCACTTCAGGGTGGAGATCTGAAACAATGGAAGGCAGAAGTTTGAGGATATTTCTATACTCAAATCCATGATAGGGTTATTGACAAGTACTAAAATTTGGAAAAAAAAAAGTTTCCATGGAACGGATGAATCCATTAAATGCTACCGTATTGTAACAGAATATTGGTCAGCCCTAAAAGTGAAGGCAATTCTGAAACAAGCTGAAGCACAGAGAAAGCTTTAGAAAATTACGCTAAAACAAACCAGTCATAAGATTCTGAATGATTTCACCCGTGTGATTATCTAGAGGAGTCGGATAACAGACGCCCAGAGCACAGTGAGAGGGTGAAAGATGAACCACTGTAGTGCCAGGGAAGTGGTATCGATCCCCCCAAAAAACAGACAGGAGCCCATCTGATGATCTCACAGCAGGGCCTTTATTCTGTTCCAGCTAGCTTGGGCCCCCAATGTACTTCTACCATCACTGCCACCATGCTGGATGGCTTTGGTGGTGGGGGAGCCCCGGTTATCTATTGGGGCAATACTTTATAGCAAGCAGCAAATGGGTAAGTGTGCAACCATCTAATTGGAAAGCTATTGTGGCCTTTAAGATAATTGACTGGTGCTCAGAGTCGTATCATAAACTTAATTTCTGCTTCCCTCTGCATTGGTGGTCATTAGGGAGGAGGTGGGCTTGTAACCTGGGGGTGCAGGTTTGTTGGGGGATTAACCTGGACATGCTGGTCTTGTTGAGGGTGTAACCTGGAGACACTGGTCTTGTTGGGGATTAGCCTAGAGACTGGAGCTAGGCTTCGGTTTTGTTGGGGGGAAATTTGAAACTAATGTTAGGTACCAGCCTGTTAGTTTACCTGAGTTCAGACTTAGGTCAGGTTCCCTAAAATGAAGTCCGAACTTAAAAGATTTGGCCTCTCACTGTCCTAGAGACCATCTGCACAGCTGTGAGGACACTAACACTGTAGACTACAGACATCAGTATCAGTATCTTTCATTTGCCTGGTGTAATTGTCACCTGGAGACTTACTGCCTCTGTCTGCATGGGCTTAACCCTGAAACTTTCCAGCCCCTGTGAAATCTTAACTAGACCCGGAATGTTTTCAACCTCTGAGACTTACTGAATAAGCTCACCTTTTCTTGTTCTTTCTGATCTCTGGCTGTCAGGTTCAACTCAGCCGTTCTGACTCAAATTCCGGTCCAAGCTGACTGATCCAATCTACCTTCTCTCTTGCCCTCTGACATTTTGCTCTGCTTAGCCTCAAACTAACTGTAGCAATCTGTTAAATTTTCTGGCTCCTTCTCACTCTCTGACTTGTTCTGTCTTTTCCTGTGTCTCTCTTCAACGTGTCTCTGTATGACTCTCCTGGTAAAACCACCTTCTTTTTTTCTCTCTCTCTGTGCTCTCTTAAATAGCTTCTTCTTCCTCTATTCCCATGAGAGTTGGGCATATTCTGTTCTATCAAATCTTTCTCTGATTCATCACTGTGTCTGCCAGTCAATTAGGCATCATGTTCAAACATGGCTGCTTCCTTCTACAAACTAACTTTACCTTCATTGTTTGGTATTAAACATGTGTACTAAGGCTGAACCACACCACAACTAGAAACAGGTTTTTTTCAGTAAATAAAAAAATCACAGTTCACACTCTGATCAAATATCCTACAACAAATCTATATGGTTAAAATAACCGATTTCATCTTTCATGTATCTTGCCACCAATAGTAAGTACTTTGACCTCACTAGCTATGTGTGTAAGCATGGAAGGTAGTTGTTAAATATCAAGTTTCAAGTTCTCACATTGTCACTACCTGCTGTTTGAAGGCCCCGTAATGAACTGCACATGCAGGCACGCACGTCACACGTGCTATAAGACACGTCTTTAGAGGTTGGGTGGCTCAGTTTTAAAATGCCAGCTTAGTATACACAAAGCTCTGTTTCAATCCTGGGACTTCAAAAACAAACAAATAAAATGGAGTTGGACATTTGTAGCTTATTTTAAATAAAACGTGGAAAGTTATAAAATTGGATTTGCTGTTCCTTAGATTTAAACACTCTCAACCATTATTCAGTTGCTTATAATTTTGACATAATCTTGCCTAGGAAGGAGACGTGACAGATTCCTTAAGTTTATGAATACTTCCCAACAAGAGTAAAGGGAAGGATACTCTTGCATATTTAAAAATTCCAATTAAAACATGAAAATAGGGTCTACTTTACAACAAAGGACATCTAAAAACAAAAGGGGTTATACACTTCACTTAAACTTAAGACTTCATTTCAGCTCAGAAAATTAAGATTTTTATTATCTAACTTTATTCTCACACAGCACCATTATAGTCACTAAATGAATGTAGCCCACTCTGTACCTTAGGAATTCAAGATGATTTATTCCATGCAACACGTTTCTTATTATAAAGAACTCATTAATCACTTCTTCCACATAGAATAAAAACTGCTATCATGAATTTTACATTCATAGGACTCTGAAGTGACTAACCTTGGATTTCATTTTCCTAAAAAAAAGGGAAATGCTAACAAATGATTACATCTCTGAAATGTGTACAGTTTGTGGCCAACCGAGAGGTTATTGATTCTTAGAACTTATTGATCAAATTTTATAATTTACTGAGACTTCAGAGTCCTTGGCAACTTTACTGACTTGAGTGTGCTTTGTTTTTTGCTTCTTTTTTTTTTCAGCTGGGTTTTTCTACCTGCACCAGGCAATCACATAGAGAAAAAAAAATGTGAAGGTCACCCACTCCTGTCCTCTTATCTTCAGGCAAAGAAACAACCCTGGAGAGATGGTCTCTGTGAGAAAATGTTCTAAAGTAATTTCAGTTGCTAGGAAAATACTATAAGAGATAAAATGTGTAATTGTGTGAATGGATGGTCAATATTAAGTGAATTTCATTCTCTCCAAAAGAATGGTGTAGCGTATGTACTTCTCTGAATTCAACAGAAATTAGGATTCTTAGTATCTAACTTTAGTTATTAGCTTATTAACATCTAACTTGAGTTTATTATGTCCTTTAATAATATATTGCATGTGACTCATACGACAAGTAAGTCTTTTTTTTTTGAGTAAAGATTGGCGTTGTATGAGACATGCTGCCATTTAAGGCTGGCTCTGGTCAACATCTAATTTCCTTCTATCCCACATTTCAGCCAAGAATGAAGAATGAAAACAAAACATGTTAACTATTCACAATATACTTTTCCTCAGGCTCCATGACTGGAAAGCACGTTCACTGCCCTTAGCTTCCCGTTTACCTACCAAGGACTACCACGGACCTACCGAGGCCTTCTCCATACTTACTGATCCTTAACCTAAATTGTTCCAGAAGTAAGGCGTGACTTTCTCAGAGAAAAGTATCCACAGTAGGGAAATAAGTACGCTGTGCGTTCTGGTCCTAAAGTGAAAATTCAGCGATGTGACAGCTGACCAAAGACTCACGGGGAGAGAAATCAGTAGCGGAGGCTCCACTTCGGCATCGAGATTCACCGGAGCCTTTTTTAAAACAGCATCTTCTAAAGAAAACTAAATGCACTCTTCATCTGTCTCATCCGTGTGTGTGTGTGTGTGTGTGTGTGTGTGTGTGTGTGTGTGTTGGCAGCAGGAAGAGATGGGATATACCCACAGAGCAGAGGTGTTCATAAATGGGAAGCAATGTCTCTGTACTCCTCCTGAACTATTTTCCCCACTTTTCTCTTATATTTCACTCCTATCACTTACCGACTTATTTTTTTCTTTTTCTATTCAGCTGTAATCTTTTGAAGCAGCACCTCTCAGTCTTGTCAGTACACATGAATCACCTGAGCCTTACAAGGGGCTGTGAGTAAGGGTCACACACTTCTGCATCCAACTCCAAAAAAGCCAGCGTGGCAGGCCTGAGATGCCACCTCTGAGAGCTGCAGGTGACCACTGAATCCTAAGGGTGGGGCGAGGTTCAGCCCTCAGAAAGAATCAGCCAAGGAGGGAGTGAATGGGAGAGTGGGAGAGAGAGTGAGTGAGTGAGTGGGTGGGTGGGTGAGTGGCAGCACATCCTCATAGAAGCAGGAGGAGGGAGGAATAAGATAGATGGTTTCTGGTGGCGGCGGGTGGGGGGGGGTAATGGGGAAAGGGAATAACATCTGAAATGTAAATAAAATATCCAAAGAAAGGAGAGAGAGAGAGAGAGAGAGAGAGAGAGATCCACAGAAAGCAGGGAAAGCCCACTGCTCAATAAATCACAGCTCTCCCAGCATGGCACACTGGAGTCGCCTGCGCCTTTTTACGTCATTTCTGAGGCCTAGTCTCGCTCCTGCTCCCCCGAGGTGATTCTAACGGGAAAACCGGCTCTCACCCAGGGGTCCCTGACCAGCTGGGCTGGGGCAGCTCCAGCCAGCGATAGATTGGTATGGAAGGCCAGGCTCTCCGAAACCCCGGGCGGCAGACCCTCCGAGCATCCTCGCGGCGGCCCTGCAACCGCCAGGAGGCCGGCGTCCAGCCGGGGGCTCCCCAGATTGCGCCCCTGGACCTCACCGGCCACGCATGCGCACGCCCACGACCCGCCGAGTAACGGACTGCAGCTCCCCCCACCGGAAGTGGGCGGCGGGGCACCGGGAGGAGCGGGCCGCGGCGTGGCGTCTCGCGCTTTCCACAGCGTGCTATGGCGCGGGCCGGATCCGCGAAGGCGCCGCGGCTGCTCCTGCGCTCTGTCGCGCTATGGCTCGCCCTGCTCGGCGCCAACACGGCGACCGCGTCCAAGGCGGTGACCGCACACTTGGCTGCGAAGTGGCCGGAGACCCCGCTGCTGCTGGAGGCCAGGTGGGTGGCAGGCCAGGCGAGCGCCGCGGGGAGTGGCGGCGGGCGGAGGGACCCGGCATCCCTGAGACACCCCCTCCGGCAAGATACTGCTCAGACCCCGCGTCCCTTCGGACCAGGGTCCCCTCAGATCCTGTGTCCGCCCAGTCCTGACGCCACTCCGAGGCGTCCTCCCGCCCGACCCCAGCATCCTCTTAGATCTGCGGTCCTCTGGAGCCAGCCCGCCCCCCTCAGCATCCGGACCCGCATCCTCCATCCCCTCAGACCTGGAGGCTCTCTGATCGGGTCCCTCCAGCGATCTCACACCGGGAGGGTCACTGCACAGCTCTGCCACTCACTCCCCACGCGCCTACGATTTTTAAAATTTCTCTGTCCCAAGTTCATTCGTGTTCCTGCGCGTCTCGTTGACGTGGAAGGCCAAATGTGGCGTTTTAGTGCAAGAGCTTCTGCAAAATTCTAGTCAGCAGATAGCGCTTTGGAGCACAATTAACAGTGGAGAAGGCAGCTTCTCAGTTACATCCTTCTCCCCCAATATCTCATCCAACGGGATTTGTTATTCGTTCTGTGTAGTCACCTCGAAGAAAGTAGACATAGGTACTGGATTTTGATCTTTCGTAATCCGGCAAACAGAAATAGGAATTCTGTTTCTCATGGTGGCACACCCTTGTAATCCTTGCGGATTAAACGAGTTTGTGGCTAGTCTGAAGTTACAAAAGAGAAACTTTGTCTCCGTTTAAGTTCTTTAATATTGACCATAAGCAGTTTTGGAACTGTTTTTTATGTATTTCCAAGACAACATCCCATGGTTCTAGAAAATAAAGGAAAAACTCCTCACTATATTACATTATCTTTATTTGATGGTACACAGCGTTTATTGACTAAAAGATTCCAGCTCAAATGTGTCTGCCTTCTCTTAACCGACACTGCCTCCTGACAGTGCCTGGACTGGACCCCACACTTGGTCCCCATCAGTCAGTATTTATTTTTATTTATTTATTTATTTATTCTCTCCTAAACTATATCCAGACTGCAATTTCCTCTCCCTCTCCAACCTCCCCTCCCCCCTAGATCCTCTGCCCCTCAGTTTCCCTTCAGAAAAAAGCAGGCTTCTCAGGGATATCAACTGAACATGGCATAACAAGTTACGATAAGACTATGCACAAAGCCTCACATCAGGCCTGGATGAGGCAACAAAATAAGAGGAAAGGGTCCCAAGAGCAGGCAGAAGAGTCATGGATACCCTCACCTAGTGTTAGGAGTACCTCACGAACACCAAACTATACAATGGTAACATATATGCCTAGTGCAGATCCACAAGGGTGGGGTGGTTGCTGCTTCAGTCTCTGTGAGCCCTTATGAACCCCGCTGAGTTGATTCTGTGGGCCTTACTGGTGTTCTCACCCCCGAGGCTCCTACACGCATCCTTGTCCCTCTTCTGTGGGTTTTTATTTTTTTAACAATTAGCTGCATTGTTAAAGTTTTACTTTTCATGAATCCCAGATTATCGCTTCTGTAGAATGTTCCTTAAAGCTTTTGACAGCCTAGTCTGAGCCACATTTGACAACCTCATTACTTGTGGTAGGTTGAAAGGCTCCTCCCACAAAGACACGTCCACATCCTGGCACCCAAATCTGTCAATGGTCAAGTTTTTGCAAACCTTATTGATAATATTAGGTCATTTTAAATTATCTTAATGGACCCCAAGTCCAGAGTCATGACACATAAAGACGCTTAAGGAGAAGAAGGCCATGCAAAGCCAGAGCCAGAGATTGGAGGTAAGTAGCCTCAAGTCACAGCATCTGGAGCCAATAAAACCAGCAGAGGCGAGCAATCTGTTCTAGAGTCTTCAAAAGTAGTAAAGTACTGTCCACACATTGACTTTGGATGTGTGGCGTTTAGAGTCATGAGAGAGTAAGTCTTTATTTCTTAAGCCACCTTGGTTTTGGCAATTTGTTACAACAGCACTGAAAAATTCGTGTAGATTTTGGTACTGAAAATAGAATCTCAATGCAACAAGAACCTAAAACTGAGAAGGAGCTGTGAGTCTGGGCTAGAAGAATCCTGAGAATGTAGAAAAGGTCTATAGAACAAGATATTGGTTAAAAAACATGGGTATTGAAAGTAGTTATGGAAAGAGTTCAAAAGGGATGTATTGATGTATTATTGGAAGCAAGAGAAAAGGCAAGTCTTGTTAGATACTGACAGTGCTGGCTAACTAGTCTTGTTATATACTGACAGTGCTGGCTAACTAGTT
>NW_021604567.1:16593576-16597050 GCF_004785775.1 Grammomys surdaster | reverse complement strand
ACTGGCTAACTAGTCTTGTTATATACTGACAGCAGTACTGGCTAACTTAGGTCCAGCCACTTGTGAACACCATCTTGGAAGCAACAAACTTGGACAGTTGTCCCAGTTACCTGAGGAGATTTTCAAGAAGTGTTCACGATGCTACCTTGTAGCTCTTCACTGCATAGGCTACAGAATGCAGAGAGAAACAAGCCATGGGAAGATGAGGCTACACTTTGTTGTTTTGAATTTTTCTCAGACTGATATATTGGGAAGGGTGTGAAACTTGGAGAACTATTTATCAGTGTGATCTGGAGAGATGGCCAAGGTCAGATCAATGAGGAAGTCTGAACACCGTTCGCTCAATAGAGGGAGGCGACTCTGGCATCTGTCCGGCCACTTCAACTGCAACTGCATAAGACGGCAATTCCAGAATACTTAGACAACTGTCTAGAGCAGGGCTATAGTGAGAGAGATACGTGTAATCACATACTGTCTTATTAATGAGTCATACCTTCACCTATAGCTACACAGAACAGATTGGGTTTCCCACATCTGATTCCTAAATAGTCTAAAACCCAAAAATTGTTAGTGTGAACTTGACTCCAATGGAAAATTCTATACCTGATCTCATGGGACAGAAGCAAACCACAAGTATACTAAAAATGTTGTTTAAAGTTATCTACAAGTTATATGTATGTAAAATAAATTAATTACATATTTGGGGTTTGATTTCTTTCCCAAACTAAGCATTCTGCATATGCTAAGATTCTAAAACCTAGAAAAGTGTGAACTGCTTATGTCCCCAGGGATATTCAAGCTGTGTGTTGCTATTTGGCCAATTGAATATTAAACGTGCTCCTTATTTAAAGTTCTGTACCACCCCCAACTTTTTGTTATGTCCTGTTTAACATTGTCTCTGCTTTTAAATCTTTTACTCTTTGTTTTTAAGTCTTCATTAAGATGGACATTTTAAACATGTTTTCACTCTCTTCTACACTGAACAAAATAACACTTCATTGTATCTATATGGTCTTAATTGGCTTTATTTTTTTTCCCCAGAAACTCTTGAAAAGTGAAAGATTATTTGGGCTTTAAGCCAAAAGTCCTTGTACAATTTAACAATTTCCTGTTCATTTTTATATTAGGGTTTTGTTTTAAGTAATATTGTCCATGTAAATAAGCAGTAAATAAAATTACTATTTTGGCTTCGGAACTACTTGGTTTTTATTTTAAATATAATAATATTTTATTCTTTGATAATTTCATATATCCATCCAATGAATTTTGTCCGTATCTACTCACTGTCCTCTCAAATCCTCCTGCCCTGCTCTCTGCCACTCATGTCCTCTCTTTTTTTTTTTTAAAGTAACCCTGTAGGCTTAGATTTTTCAAAACTTGCTTTAATTATGGTTCTTAAACAGTTCAACCTCCCTTTTAGCCCACCAGCCACCAGAGGTAGGGGGAAAAGGAAGCTTAGTAGGAAATGGTGTTGTGGACCTGTTTAGAAATAATTCTTTGGGACAATTCCAGTCTTTCTTGTCAGCAATCCAGTCTACTAGCAAACCACCAAACAGGAATCAGCAGTGGCTGGATCCAGAAGAAACCTCAAGGCTCAGTAGATCTGTGGATGTGGCAAGAAGCAGTCAGAACACGGCCAGAAGTTCACTGGTGTGTTTCACTCTATGAAGTCACAAGTTATAATCAGCAAAGAAAACAAGGTGAACCAGTTGAAGAACATTGACAGGGAAGACCAGCATCGGTGAAGCCCAAGGAAGATTGTCACCCACTGTCTGTTAGGTTATACTTATACTTTTTGCAGACATCACACACCTCTCAAGCTTCTGCTCCAGAAAAACATCACATGCCCTTTCTCCAGGCAAGTTTCAGAAAAGCACCACATCTGTTCTCACTGAAACATCCTCTCATAAAACAGTTTCCGGAGAAAACATCACATGACACAACTGAGTCTCCAAGGAAACCAGAAATTTCCACTTCAAAACTCACTGAGTATAACTAGCACTACTAATATATACATGGCTGTTCTTCCGTTGCCTGAGCTTGAACAACCTACCAGGACCCGTACCCCAAACAAAGCTGATTCTCCTTCCTCTAGAAGCCATCAGTTAACTGCTAGTAGCCTTTCAGCGTGGGTTGGGGCCTTATGAGCCCCAATCCTATCCCTGTTAGAATGTTGGCCAGTGTGATCTTATGCAGGCAGCCACAGCCACTGTGAGTTTATGAGTTCAGTAGCCTTGTGTCCAGAAGACAGTTTCACAACAGAGCTCCTCTGCCTCTGGCTCTTCCAGTCTTCCTGTCATCTACAGTGTTCCCTGCTCTTTCAGGGAGATGAGATGGGATGGTCTCTTGAGGGATGAACTCGCCACAGACACATCCTCTTTACATTTTGGCCAGCTTTAAGTTGTTGTATTAACTTCCTCCACTGCACAAAGCTGCTCTGATGAGGCTCTGAGAGCTATGTTAACCTGTGGGTATAAAAATGAGTTTTTAGAAGGCAGCTTGATAGTATATCCATTTAGCAAAACAATAATGGGCTCCCTTCTAGGGCCACTAACATTCCCCATTAGATGTTCTCCCCAAGGTTTATAGTACCAGACATGAGCGTCCACCTGTCTAGTGGGCCTTACAGCCAATCAGAAAACAGCTGATTACTCCCACACATTCATGCCACTCTTGAAACAACGGGCATCCTTTTCCAGGCTCGCCATTGTTGCAGTGTGCAGAGATCGCAGACGGTTAAGACTGTTGATGAGTTCTCTCCCCTGATGGTCTGCAGTTTGATGTTTTCATGTCTCGTATCTTTGTTAACTTTAGCTATAGGCTACTATATATGACTTTTATGTAGTATTTATAGAACCAACTTTGTTAATGAACAATAAATGATCTCTATATTTACTATTTTCCTTTAATGGTCTCATTTTTCTTTCATTTCTAAGTAGTTGATAATAATAAGGAAAAGCCAAAAGTAATACACAATGTAATTTTTGGCATATATATATATACATATATATATGCATGTATGTGTGTATGTATGTATATGTATATATATACACACACACCTGAAATTACTTCAGGTGAAAAATTTCAATTTATTTTCATATTGTGTTACAGTAAATACATATCAGTAATTTAATATTATTTTCAGAGGTTTTGTCATAAAATACTTTGTTCTATAGTGAAGTTTATACTATCTAACTTATTTTTTGTTTTCATCTATTTATGGATTTTTTTAAACAGCGAATTTATGGCAGAAGAAAGTAATGAGAAGTTTTGGCAGTTTGTGGAAACAGTAAGAGAATTAGCAGTTTATAAGCAGACAGGTAAGTGATGTGAACATTTTAGCATATACAATTTATACTTATGTACAGGCATTAGGTAATAATTCAACATGAACACTGATTGGTTAGTGAATATGAACAACACATTTGAAGGTTGGGTGTGTGTGCAGGAAGGTTGGGTGTGTGTGCAGGAAGG
>NW_021604567.1:16573681-16593566 GCF_004785775.1 Grammomys surdaster | reverse complement strand
GAAGGTTGGGTGTGTGTGCAGGAAGGTTGGGTGTGTGTGCAGGAAGGTTGGGCATGTGTGCAGGAAGGTTGGGTGTGTGTGCAGGAAGGTTGGGTGTGTGTGCAGGAAGGTTGGGCGTGTGCAAGGGAATCCGGGTGTGGATCACCAGCATTAGGAAGGAAGCAGTATGGTGGTACCCTTGTCATCTCAGGGTCAGGCTCCTGTGATCTCATTGTGATGCAAAAGGATGAGAAGGCCAAGGTCATTCTTGGCTCTATACTGAGTCAATTGTCACCCTGGGCTGCATGAGACCTTGTCTTAAAACAAGGAAAGAAAACAACCCTCTCTAAACTTGAAAAGATGTTTCAGTGGAAACCGCACTGCCTGTTTTTTTATGTCAACTGGACACAAGTTAGAATCATTTGTACAGAGAGAACCTTAGTTGAAAAAAATGCCCCAACTCAGATAAATCTGTGGGCAAGCCTGTGGTATGTTCTCCTAATAAGTGATTGGATGTTACCCAGTGACATTGGGTTTTACCAGCCTTGGCCGGGTGTTCCTGGGTGTACATGAAAGCAAGCTGGGGTTGGGCATGGTGGTTGAGGCTATCCTAGTATACTCAGGTATACTTAGGCTACATAAGCCTAGGCTACATAACTGAGAAAAAGAGGAAAAAAGGAAGGCTGCTGGAGGTGTGGCACAAAAGAGAAAGATTTAGGGAGCAAGCCTGTAAGCAGCTCTCTTCCATGGTCTCTGTTCCACGGTGTCTCTACTCCAGTTCCTGCCTCCAGGGGCCTTCACAGATTCTTGTCCTGACTTCCTTTCATGAAGGACTGTGATCAGGACACATAACTGAAATAAACCATTTGCTACCTATGTTGCTTTGGTCATTGTGTTTTATCACAGCAGTGGAAATGCTAAGAAACTATTGTAACCGTTCATTTCTAAGATCCAAAACCCGTAGGAAAACTCAAATAATTAGTAATTGTTGCATGTTAAAGAAAAAATCAAAATTCCTGGGTCACTTACCTTAATTTCTTTGGTATGCTTTTAGTTTTGCACTGAGATTGTTTTCTAGGATTGTTTTAGGAGGCTTTAAAAGAACATTAAGACTACAGCAGAAGTCAGGGAAGGACAGAGGTTTCTCCTGCCTCCTATCCTCATTCACATGAAGAGCCTCCTTACTCAGAGTTTCTCACCCGAGTCCACTGTCCACTGGCCTCTAGTGACACATTAGTATCATTTAAAATCTGTCACTTAGACTCTTAGTATTGTACATTCTGTAAGTTTGGACAAATGTTTACTGGCCTCGCTGCATTTTTATTGCCTGTGTATTTTGATTTTAAGCTCTTAACGAGATTTCCAATAATTACCCTTAAAAAGTCAGGTATATTTTCATATCATTATCTATAAAATATAATTCCTACTTTTGTATATGCCAAAATGTATATATCTATTAACATATATATTTTTAGAGAATATCAGAATATTGAGGCCATTATAGCTAGGTTATAACAACAAAAAATAAAGGGCGAATTATTCTAAAGAAAAGATTGTTTTGAAGTAAAATAGATGATATGAATGTAGAGTCCCATAAAAATTAAATCTTTAACCATCTAGACACAGAAGACTTTTACTCTTTGAATAATTTTACTTTTACTCAAATGTAAATGGAAGATAGTTTTAAGTATTCATTGGTTGAAGTCTGTTTAGCTTAAGTGACTTTGAAGCTTAGCAATTCTTGACTTAGATTCTAAAAATAAACAGATCAGATAAACCTTTGATGGTATTTTAGGTAAAATATTTGTAAAACATAGACATTTTTATTAAATTTGTTTATCCACTTTACAACCCAATATCCGCCCTTCTTCTCTTCCCAGGACTCCCTTACACAAGTCCTTCCCCCCATTCCACCTTCCCCTTTTCTTCTGAGAAGAGGAGTCCCACTTAGGGTATCCACCCACCCCCACACCCATTCCCCCACATCAAGTCGCTGCAGGACAAGGTGCATCCTCTCCTGTTGAGCTTAGACAAAGCTGTCCATTTAGGGGCACGGGATCCACAGGCAGGCAGGCAACAGGCTCAGGGACACCCCCGAGCCAGTTGTTTGGGGGACCCCCATAAAGACCAAGCTACTCATCTGCTACATATGTTCAGGGGGTCTAGGTCATGCCTGAGCTCACTCCTTGGTTAGTGATTCAGTCTCTAGGGGCCCCCAAGGATCCAGGTTAGTTGACTCTGCTGGACTTCCTGTAGATTCCCTGTCCTCTTTGGGTCCCTCAGGGTTAGCTTTTCTATAAAGCATTATTAAATAACTATTATTTTTGTATTAAGAGGTGCCAGCCACAGCTTAAATGACTGTACCATAAGGATAAGTAAACATGACAGACACACGTTATGTTTCATAGTATGGTGGAGTCAGCAAACCAGCCGTGCGCACAGGCAGGGTGAGCGTCAAGCCACTTTGCACGATGTGAAGACACACAGAAGACAGCCTAGGCAATGTTTGGAGCACAGGTGCTTGAACATTTTCTGGCTGTGACTGCTTTTTATTCGAGAGATTTTTACATGACTCCAAGCATGTGGCATGCAAAATAGGTATAGAACCAAAGAACCAAAGATTTGACCAATAATAAGTCATAAGGAAATTGATTTCAAAACAAATTAGGCATACAAATAATTTTACCATTTATTAAAGATGAAAGATAATTTGAATTTTGAGTTTCACTAGTAAAATGGTTGTGTTTGTTGTCTCACATACTATCCAAAAATATGTAAATTTGTTACTTACATGAAAAGAGTGACAATAAGAAAACATTGTGTTTTAGAACTGGGAAAATAGCTCAGTTAGTAAAGCAACTTTCTGCTGAAGCATGAGAACCCAAGTTTGATCCCACAACACATGTTAAAAAAAAAAAAAGCCTGTGTTGTTCTGTAGTATCAAAGACAGGAGGATCCCTAGGGTCCCTGGCTAGCCAGCCTAGCCAGCCTAGCCTACTTAGTGAGGCCAACGACAGGGAGAGAGACCTTGTTTCACAAATGAAGGTGGACCATAACTGAGGAAGAATGCTCGAGGCTGCTCTCTGGTTGCCTCCTGTGTGCATGCATGCACACACAGACATACAAACATTGTAGTCTATTGCCCTGGCCCATGGGGTGATGAACTAGGATCCAGAGGACCCGGAAGAGAGAACTGGAGGACAGGTGTACCCAAAGGGCCATGGCTTGTCTAGAGTCTGATCAAACTGTAATTTTAATTTTTCACACAGGGGTTATATACACATAGAGGCAGGATGTGGGGAGAGGGAAGACGCAGAGCAGAACAGGTCACTATGACTCTGTCTGTGATTCATCTGTTCTTATCTAAGCTGGTACTTTCCACCAAGGATACCTATCTACAAGATTTATGATTACTTGTTCTTATCTAGGTTGGTAGTTTTCCACCAAGGCTACCTGTCTACAAGGTCTATAGCTATCTGTTCTAGGGTTAGTATTTTCCCACAGAGACCAAGACTTTGTGTCAGTAGACATGTATGGCTGACTTAGGCCTTCAGTGTTTAAGCAAGGCTGCTCCCAACAGTCTATAACTGTAAGTGCATAAAATGTATGCTAAAGCATGTCAGTTCATAACACTCAGTAGCCTAGAATCTGAGCTAACTGTGTCAGGAAGTATTCATTGCCATTGCTTGGGTAGCAGAGTGCTCAGAGCAAGGTATAAACCACACTCAGGTAAAGTCTAAGTATCGTGGCAAGTGTTATCTCTTTGAAGACACTAAAGAATGAAGAGAATGAGGCAGTGGATGACTTTATGGCATAAATGTATGGTTCATTAGATTCTGATAGACAAAACTTGAGTTCTTTTTTTTTTAAATTGGTTATTTTATTTCTTTTTTTTTCAAATCAAACTTTTTACTTTTTCACACAGGGGTGATATACACAAAAAGGAAGGATGTGGGGAAGGGGATGACATAGGAGTGTAGGTGTTCAGGGGGAGTACAGATATCTTCCAGAACAGAGTGTTAGCTGGGTGGAGGTTTAGGGGACAGGTCACTAAAACTCCGCCTATGATTCACTTGTCCTTTTTTTTTTTTTTTCTCAAATCGTAATTAATTCACACAAGGGTTATAAACACATAAAGGCAGGATGCGGGGAAGGGAATGACACCTGAGTGTGGGTGTTCATGGGGAATACAAATATCTTCAGAACAGGATATTGGCTAGGTGAAGGTTCAGGGGACAATTCACTATGACTCTGCCTATGACTCACTTGTCCTTATCTAAGTTGGTATTGTCTGCCAAGGCTACCTATTTACAAGGTCTATGAGTACTCAGGCTTATAAATTTCCACAAAAGCTGCCTGTTGACATTAGCTTATAGCCATCTGTTTCAATGTTTTTCCACTAAGACCCAGGACTTGGTGTTAGTATACATGCATTACAGGCCTATTGCTGATTTTAGGCCTATGGCTGATTTTAGGCCTACAGTGTGTAAGCAGGGCTGCCCCAGACATCTCCTCCCTTCTCTAAGTATTGAAGGGCTGTGGCAATTCTAAACTTGCAAAGGCGGGGATAGAGGCCTGACCTCCAGTGTTTGAAGGGGACTTTGTAATGGCTCCAGTCCCCCTGTCGTCCAGTGAGGCATGAGGGCCATACCCATCCCGATGTCTTTTTCCTGGAGAGGGGATACTTTTGACATCAACCCCTATGCAGTCAGGCTTGTCCCTCAGGGAACCCAGATAGATATTTTTATCTTTTATTTATATTCCCTTGCAGTGCTTAGCCTCGCAGCCTAAGCAAGAATTCAGATTGCCTGTCAGAGGGGATTCTGGGTGGCCCCTCTCTGCTTGGTCTAGGGGCAGAAGTCCCCCCTTTTGGGTTGGGTGGAGATGGGTTTTGGAAACACCCTGTATAAAGTAACAACCTCATCTTGAGTCTCGTGGTCCTCCATAGCTAACTTATGATAATGTATCTGAGTAGGTTTTGCTACCAAGTTATTTATCTGTTGTATCACAGAGTTAGTCCGCCTATTTGAGGGCCAGGGACCAGCAGAAAAAAGCAAAAAGAACCCAAATAATGGTCCCAAGATGGAAGGAAATAGGGTTGACAACCTTGGAGAGGCTGCAAACCACTTCTTGTACCAGCATTCATCTGTCTCTTTCCCTCTCTGATTTTTCTTAGGGCCTTCACTACCTATTTGATGCTCTCTTTAACCCTCCTTGTCTTGTCTATGTAAAGGCAACCTTCTTCTTTGAGGGCTGTACACAGTCAAGAGCTGTACACAGCCTTTTCTATTGTACTAGAGTAAATCAAGTCCAATAAGGATCTTTGCAATTTTAGGAGGTCTCTTCAGACGAAGAAACGAGGGGTTTCTTCAGAGTAGTGATGAAAACTTGAGTTATTGATGAAAGTCGCGTTTGAGGTGTGTTTCTTGGAATATTGTTGACATGCTGATTATACTTGGCTCACTGAACCAAATGGTATACTGTCTCTCTTACCAGTGGTATTCTGCTCGATATACTATTCTCCAGTCTTTTTCAACTGCAGATTGGATCTGTAACTCATCCGTGTAGTAACCCATATGTTAGAATATATTGAAGTGCATTTTCTTAATAGATTTTAATGGCAAGATTATTTTAAACTTATCTTGTTGATTGCTCAGAAAACACTGAAATAGACAAAATAATGTTTTCTGTAGCAGCTTACCCAAACTTAGAATATGATAATTTGACATGGATTCAAGTAGTTCTATAAGTGGGATGTGCCAGAAAACTGAATGTGAAATGCTAACATCTTTTTCTTTTTGCAGAATCAGATTATTCTTACTACAACCTAATCCTGAAGAAAGCTGGACAGTTTTTAGACAATATACATGTCAATCTCCTGAAGTTTGCTTTCTCTATAAGGGCATACTCTCCAACTGTTCAGATGTTCCAGCAGGTATAAATATCCAATAAAGATGCATACTTAGTGAAGATGCATATCATAGTATATACTAAGCTATTTAAAGTGAACATCATTGGTTCAAAACAAATATATATTTCATTCCATAACATGCACATTATCTCATTACCATTTCTGTCATTGATTATGGTTGAAAAAAAGAAATATAGTCTACTGGAGTTAGGAAAGTGTGAGGGCACGTTGCCAGTGAAACTGCTTATAAGTTTTATAGAATTAAAAAAAAACTTGGATACATGTTTCTCCTAAGGCAAGGTTTACATATTACTTAAATTCTACTCAGAAAATATTTTACCTTCATTAGAACAATTACCTCATAGTAAAAGATCCATTATTTTAGCCAAGGTAGCAGTTGAGTTGAAGGACTATGTTCTAATGCTGAGCTACTGGAATCACATTGTCTCTGGGGTTGTAGATCGCCGCTGAGGAACCACCACCAGATGGATGTGCTGCATTTGTGGTCATACACACCAAGTGGACCTGTAAAATCAGTGAGATTAAAAAGCTGCTGAACAAGGCTGTTTCAAGGTGAAGTACTGTGGGGAGAGTCAAGAGAAATGGTTTGTGGGGAAGAGAGTTGGAATAGAAATTTTAGTATTCTAAGACGTTGGACAGAGTTAGCCAATCCTGTTTGTATCAGTGTTTGTATGAAACTTTTTATGTCCTTTAGCCCATTTTAAGGATAAGAAAAAATCTATGTTGCAAGTAATTTTGAAGACACTAGGAATGTTGGTCATTATCACTGTGAGAGAAGGAGTCTGCCCTCCCTTACTTCCTTGCATACTTATCAGACACTGTGTAAGGAAACTTTCCAAACATAGTGGCTTAAAGTAGTGACTACTCTCTGTGGAAGCTGAGCACCTCTTTCACCTGGTCTCCTCCTGTGTGTGCCTCAGAGCCTGAAAAGGGTATGTAAGTGATGCTAACTAGCTTTACAAGTAGAGGTAGACATCACAAGAAGTGTAAATAATCCAGCATGTGTCCAGGACAGGAGTTGTCATAACTGTTGGAATGGTTGTGTCAGCCTACAGAACCCCCATGCTTCCTGAACCTGTCCATAAGAAACTCAGTCATAGTTCTTAGTATTAACACTAATCTTTAATGGAGGTGTGCTTTTGTATGGCCTTGTACGTATTTGGAAACTTTTCAGGGAATATGAACTGTAGTGAAAGTTATTCTAATTAAATATAAATTTAATTGATTAAAATTATATTATTAAATATTATTTTATTGACAATGCAACATATCAGAAATAAAGAATTTCTAATAGTCAGTTTTAGATAAACCAAATTTCTTTTTTTTATTTTTACTTTCCTATTTCTACAGTTACTGACAACATGAATTCTTTGGTGGCAGAAAATGTCAAGTATCAAGGTGTATACTGATACACTTGTTGACTCCCACTTCCTTTGAAAGTTTGTATTTTGTTTTTATTTTAGACCCAGGCCTTACCTATTTGAACGAGATCATAAGTTTCCCACAAGCAGTGAGAACTTACCAGTGGTTATTCTCTATGCAGAAATTGGTACAAGAGCATTTGCTGAATTTCACAGAGTATTGTCTAAGAAGTCAAAAAATGGTAAAATCCTGTATGTCCTCCGCCACTATATTAAGGTACATGGTTCATTGTTTTTTGTTTGTTTTACCAATATTTGTAATTTGTGGTTTTCTCTTCTTTTCTGACCCAGACTAAAGGTTTATCAATTTTTTTTGTCTTTTGTATTTTGTGTTTTGTATAACATTGATTTGTTGATTGTTTTTGTTTCTATGACCTTTCCGTCTCAGCAGTGTTCTGTTCCATATCTGGTGCTCCTTTCCCAATCTTCTTTAGAGTTTTGTTTTCATCTGCACGTCTGGTTTCTTCGTGACCCTTGGGTTGCTGTGTTGAGAGCTTCTTCCGTTGTTGCTGCTGTAGCACTTACTGTTAAGCATCTGTAAGAACTGTGTTAGTTTAGCTCAGGCATTTTCAGAACATCCGATTCTAAGGGAACTATGGACAGAACCTGGGCTGCTCCAGCCATTCCCTTCATGTCTCAGGATGCTAGGTACCGAGAGAATAGCGCAGTTATTCTAGGAATCACACTTAAAAAAACAGGGTAACAGCTGTGGTGCACAGGCCATCTGGAGACTTGGCTATCCATTAGGCATTTACTACTGAAATGTCTTTCCAGTCTCTTCTCTAGTCTCAGTGTTTAAATTTTATTATATGATTTTAGTGAAATTACTGCTATTTACTAGAAATGAGAAAATCTTGTTAAATAATCTTAAATTTTTTAGTACACTAGAATACAGATATTTTAAATGTCTACAGTCCATATGAAGATAAAAATATACAACAGAAGCCTAGGTCCATTGAATGTATGTATGCTTTGTAAATGTTAACATACTTAAGTCATTAGTTCATGTGCCTCCAGGCCAAGCATTATTTACAGAGCAGTAAGATAGAAACAGCCCTTTTTTCAGAAACCTACGTTCTGTGGCCAATGGTGAAGAACCTATAGTTAATATGTATTTCAGTGGAAAGGGAGTTAGGAGAGGGTCACATGACGGGAGCAGAGTGTGAAGACAGCACATTCTAGGGAGCTGATTCCATTAAACTCGTAATTCTCAATTATTTTCCTTTCTTTGCCAGAAGAATATCATCAGCACATTATACATGTAATTCTCTACTAGGTGGGGCAACCAGAGATAGGAGCTACAGTAACAGAAACTGGATGTAGGAGATAAAAGTATATATTTATCTTCTGTTCACCAAGTGATGCTAAGATGTCCCCTAGAGGATATGCCCATCTGTTGAGGCTCCGTCTCAAATACTCTCTGGAGAATATAACCAAAAATATATTTCTATATTAGATGATACTGTCCATGAGGACGCTTTTACCATTAAATAATAGCCTCCTGCTTAATGACTGGCGTCTTCTATGTTCACAGTAGCTGTCAATCCTGTAAATTGATCAACATGTCATTGTAATGAAAACACACTTCCTTATGGTTCCTTGTGACCAGATGCCTTTTTAAGGGAGAAGAAGAGAAAGGTTTTTCTTACCTTTTTTGGCCTACAAGTGCTTCAGTTTACAAATCCAAACTTATTGAACCGCGATTCAGTTTTTATTTTAATGCCTTTCAAAAGAAGAAAGTACATAGGAATTTAATAAACATTTTTCTTTTATTATGCAGGAGCCTATAACTTTAGTACTGATAATAGAAACTGGTCCTGTAGAATTCCATTTCCTTCATGAACTCTGACAGGGCGTGTGGCCTTACTTCAGTTTCCGAAGCCACTAGCTGCAATGCTGTTGTAGGGTAGCTGAATGAAACTGAAAGCTCTTTAAAACATTTCAGCTTTTTCGTGTTAGTGTATTTGTAAATAACTCAGTTGCTACATGCTTTCACTGCAGTGTTCCTGAGTTACATTTTAGTGTGAGCAGCAGTTTTAAGTACTAGATATCCAAAGGTTATTCATACATGTTCTGATTGGAAGTAAAACAGACCAGGAGATAGGCACTCTGCCAATATACTTAATTTTAAGCCTAAGGAAAGCGTTAGGGAAGACAAAAGAGGTATGCAGGCATATCGAACCGTCGCTGTGCAGACTTGTGTTAAGCAAAGACACATGGTGCTTCTGAGAGTGCGGTGCACAGACTGATTAAAACCCGCTTCCTACCTGGAATAAACCCCAAATGCTAGTGGTTGCAGCTCAGCCAGTAGGAGTTTCAGTTGCAGACGAAGGAAACTTAGACTTCTTTTCACAATCATATGTATTCATCTGTGTTGCCTCTTGCAAAATGAAACATGATTTGCCTTGCTTATTGGAGGAATCTCTAGAGATACATTTTATATTTGTTTCTTCCAAGAAGAAAATTAGCTACCAAAATTCTGATAATATAAATATTACAGATTGGTCATTAATTTGTGGCATTTGGAATACGTTAGTCATCAGGAGACCTGAAGAAAGATCTGAGCAGGGTTTCCAAAGCACTAAGCTCTGAGTGCTTTATTGTCTGTCTGTCTGCCTCTAGTCTCAACATTTCATTGTTTATTTTTGCTCACTCTCTGGTTTTCCTGGAACTAGCTACCTAACAAATGAGAAGCAAATGAGACTAAAGTGTCATAGCTAAATTTCTATTAGGAAGGTGTCCTCAACAAAATTCTGATTCTTTGGTAGACTATGTAAAGAATATAAGTATTTCCCCCAAACAATAATAATGTCTTATGGTGGTTAAAAGCTTTTTGTGTTGGGCAGGGGCTGTAGCCTGGAGCACTTGCAAGGTGCTGGATTCAACCCTTTGCATCTAGTAAATACATGCATGCACAAGCATGTGCCTCCAGTGTTGGTAATTTGCTATAGTATCCTAATATGGCATGGTGTGGTTACATAAATTTAAAGCAAGATGCTTAACAAAATGTTTCTTCTTTTTCTAAAATAAATGTATTTTAACAGAAACCAAGCTCCAGGAAAATGTACTTATCTGGCTATGGTGTGGAGCTAGCAATTAAAGATACAGAATACAAAGCACTGGATGATATCCAAATTAAAAGTAAGGTTTTAAATGTTTAAACAAGGCTTCTTTCTTTTCTGCTTTTGACATTTTTGTTAGTAGACAATGTGTGTGATCATGCTTCCTTCCCCCGCTCTCCTCAGCACACATTCCTTCTAACTTGACATCCTTTGCTTTTTGTTTATAACCTACTATGTCTATCCATTACTGCTTCCCACGTGCACGTGTGTAAAGTAACTACTTTAATATCAATGTAAGCAGTGAATTAATCCAGTGGCTGTATTTCTTCACCTTATGCTGGTCCTCAATAACCACACAGAGAAACCAAGATTTCTTTCAAGATACATCTCAATAGCTGAGCAGTTAAATGATCTACCTTAAAGTTCTATGCTAATCTGGCTACCTCCCATCCCATCCCATAATACTTGCATCTTATTATTGATCTGGCTCTCTGGCTCTTTTGGTTTCAGGTCTTTTCTCATGGATCCAAATCCTCCCTCTTCCTGGCAGATCTGAATCTCAATCTCTCTCTCTCTCTCTCTCTCTCTCTCTCTCTCTCTCTCTCTCTCTCTCTCTTTCTCTCTCTCTCTCTCTCTTTCTCTCTCTCTCTCTCTCTCTCTCTCTCTCTCACACACACACACACACACACAGGTTCTGTCCTCCACCAGGTGGTGGACATCCCACACTAGTCTGTCTTCTGCCCAGCCATTGCGGATCAGCATTTATTGGCAAGACAGAAAATAAATGGTGAGAACTGTTTACACAAGCTTGAGACAGGAGATTCTTGATATAAATATATAAAATTACAATGTTGTGTCCAGATTGAAACAAGGTATGAGGACAGAGAAAGCAGCATTTGAATAACACAAGGGTAAACTTTACAGTGTACAAAAACACGCCTGCAAATATGAACGTGCGTGATGTCATCCGCTAGGGTATGCTAGGCAGCTTACTAATTCCCCCTTAAAGAAAAGTGTCGCTCAGCAAGCCATCCATCACCAATAGCTGTGAGCTAGGTGTGACACATGCTGGCACTCTTGACTGGCTTCGTCTTGTGCAGGTGACTACAGGCTCCAGTGAGTTGCTGAGTGTGACAGCCATGTCCTGTCCAGAGCAGAGGATTGCCAGCACTGCCTATGGCAGTTCTTAGGTTCTTCCCTCTCCGCTCTGCACTGTTTACTGCGCCTTGAGGTGGCAGCGCTTTGATACAGATATTTCATCTGTGGCAGAGCCCTTGGGGACATTCTAGTGCATGCTGATAAGAGCCTGATATAGATGTCTCCTCAGAGGTCTGCAAGAGTCTGACATACTCAGAGGCAAATGCTCACAGCTAGCCATTGAACTGATCATGGGATTCCCAATGGAGGAGTTAGAGTGAAGACTGAAGGAGCTGATAGGGTTTGCGGCCCCATGAGGAGAGCAACAATACCAACGAACCAGAGCTCCCAGGGTCTAAACCACCAGCCTGAGAGCACAAAGGGAGGGATCCATGGCTTCAGCTGTATATGTAAGGGTGGAGGGCCCTGCTGGGCATAGGTGGGAGAAGAGATCCTTGGTCTCATGAAGGCTGGACACCCCAGTGGGTGGGAATTTGAGGGTGGGGAGGTGGGAGTTGGGGGTAGGTAGGGGTACATCCACAGAGAAGCAAGAGGAAGGCTGAGGGGATAGGGGGTTCCTGGTTTGGTGGGGGATGGGGTAAGAGGATAACATATGAAATGTAAACAAAACATCCAATTAAAAAAAAAGGAAAAAAAAACAACACCAAAAGTAAAGCTTGGTTAGTTTTTCGGGCATTGTATGGAGCATGCTTTGATTATATTCATCTCATTCCCCAACTCTTCCAAGACATACACCTCCTTCTCTAAGCACCCAAATTGTCTCCTTTTTAAAGGAAAAAAAAAAGAACAGTTTGTACTCCCTAACATTCTGGAGGTACGTACGGCCTTCTACTGGAATACCATCACACCCTAAAAGAAAGCTGACCCCCACTTCCCAGCATCTAATTGCCGATGTCTCCTCGGCTGGGAGATTTAGTTTGTAGTCTGTCTAAGGTCTGCTTTCCCCTTGCTAGCCCTTGCGTTTCTGTGCCTTTGCTTAGAGACACTTTGCTTACTTTTAAAGTTATCCATCTGTCTGCTTCATTTCCCATCGAGTGTGGTATGTATCGTTAGTGTCTTTTTCCTGACATCGAGCCCATCAGAAATCACAGTAGAAAACAAGTTTGATCTAGTGATTGAGCGCAGCAGGTATTGTGCTAGCACACGACTACATCCAAGCATCCCCGCATCACTGCATACAGTCAGGGCCCAGAGCCTCAGAAGAGGCGAGAGAGCATAGCTGCTGCGTGTAATCACTACACATGAGGGCAAGCCCGACACCCTCCCGTATTCCACTCCAGCACCATTTGGTAGAAGATGGAGAATGAGTATAACATAATACACCATTATTTTGTGAGGTTGTAAGTGTCTTTCTAAAGATCATTTGACATCTTTAAGATTGCTTGAGTTGTGCAAAAACTCACATTTATTAGGGTGTGGATGTGCCATGAGGCCTGAAAGCATAAACCATGATTCGCTGTGGGTCTTATTTCTTATCATTTTGGTGTATAAAATAGAAAGTTGCTATAAAGTAATTTATATAATATTCATTATGGTTATGCAGAATGTAATGACCTAAGCCCATTTTTAAAGAGAGTATATATTTATTTAGGATTATAGTGTATACACAGTCATATATGTTAACCTTTTGCATGAAAGAAGTATGCATGAAAGAAAACAAATAGAATTCATTTTATTGAGAGTTCCATGTTCTTTTCCCAGTCTACAGATATTTATTTTTCCTTTAATGTAGCTACGACTGATACTGCTATAGAAAATGAGACTGAAGCAGATGAAGTTCAAGGATTTCTTTTTGGGAAACTGAAGTGAGTCTGAATAGAAATGAAATTGGTTTTATTTTGTACTTTTGCTTTGAAAGTAGTTCATTTGATATGCAATGTTATACATATATATATATATATATATACACTGTTTTCAGTTTTCAGTTTCTATTATTGGGATAAAATACCATGTGAAAGGCAACTTAGGGAGGAGAGGATTTATTTGGCATATCCTTCCACATCACTATTCATCACTGAAGGAAGTCAAACAGGGCAGGAACCTGGAGGCAGGAGCCAATGCAGAGACCATGGAAGGCTGCTGCTTACTGGCTTGCTCCCCGGGGTTTGCTCAGCCTGGTTTCTTGTAGATCCCAAGACCACCTGCCCAGGGATGGCGCCACCCACAATGGGCTGGGCCCTCCCTCATTAATCACTGATTTTAAAAAATGCCTTACATCTGATTTTATAGAGTCATTTTCTTAATTGAGTCTCCCTCCTCTCAGATGACTCTAGTTTGTGTCAAGTTGACATAAAACTAGCATGGGTACATACAATTTTATATGCATATTATTGTGTTTATTAAAGAAATTACAGACAGTTAATGTCAAGAAGGAATAGAAAGTAGACACCAAGACCACGAGAATGTCTAACAATCATGAATTCCATGTGGGAGATGACTGTTGTTGCCAGCATGCCATGGCATGTGTGTCTGAGGCCTTCCCGCACATGCTCTAGGGGAAAATGACTGCCTACACAGTGTTTGGTTTGCACAGTGGAACTGTATTGTGCACTTGTGTTTCCGTAGTGAGAGAGCTGCCCCACCATGGGACTTTGAATTCTTTCTGTGTGCTCACTCACGTACATTTCCACTTAGTCTTGGTACAGCTTTCAGGAAAAATATATCAAGTCAAGATACTTGTAATTCTTTAATTTTGATACATATTTGTAAATTTAACTCGTAAAATTTACTACCACATCTACACTAGAATGACAATGTTTCTGATTTTTTAGAACTGTACTAACAACATACTGTTTTTAATTTTTTTTGTCAAGGCATAAAATGATTCTTTTCTTTACAATTATTTGACTAGTCTGACATATTTTGTAGTTTGGATTCAGGAACAGCTTTTGAGAGTTTGCTGCAAGGTTTAGCTTCCTTCTGTATCCTTATTAGACTTTGAGTTTCTTAATTGCTTATTCCTGACCTTTGCTTTTTTTCTTGCTATATTTTTGCTAGTTTTTGGAACGTTTTCCATGTATTGAATTATGTATTATTGATGTTTAGTTTCTTATAATTTTTAAAATTGAAATATATTCAGTTTACCATTCTGTCTAAATTGACAGTTTGAATTTTATTTCTAATATGGTAAGGCATCCCTTAGGTAAGTGGCAAAGTAGAAATTTGGAACTTGTGTTTAGGTCACAGTTAAATGTGTATTTCTCCCCCTTTGAATCAGAAAAAAAAAATGATTCTATAAACAAAGCCTCAAATTTTATAGAATTAGGTAAACCTTGAAACTATGAAATAATAAACATAATGAGCCAGTGAATCAGTTATCAAATGTCTCAGTGATTCCTACACTGTTCAGTTGCTGTGACGAGATGCCATGATCACAGAAACATATAAAAGAAAACGTTATTTGGTACTTACAGTTTCAGAGGTTTAGTCCATTATTTTCACAGCAGGGAGCATGGCAGCAGGCAGGTGTGGTGCTGAGAAGCTGAGACCCACATCCTCGGCTACAGGCTGGGGGGGGGGGGGCGCAACAGTGGGCGGGGCATGGGTTTTTGAAACCTCAAAGCGCACCCAGTGACAAACCTCCTCCAGTAAGGCCACACCCACTCAAGCAAGGCCTCGCCTCACCTCCTAATCCCTCTCAAGTAGTGGCACTCCCTGTCAACTAAGCATTCGAATATGTGAGCCTATGGGGGTCACTCTTGTTCACACCACCTCATACACTATTCATGTGCACCCTATGGTGCTGTCTCCTTCTGAATTACAGTTGTTACATACTTGAATGAATGTATGTACATACATTTGTAAGTATGAATACATACTTACAAAGATTTGAAACATAAAGGCTATAATAAAATCTTTACAACAGTTTGTAAGAATTAATTAACACTGTATAAATGTTTATTACAAATTTGCCTCTTCTCAGGAAGGATAGTAGCATTGGTCCAGAGCTTCCTGCAACCAACATGATCTCTTCTTCAAGCAATTCCATCTGCAGACATTCTCTTATCATATAAAAACACAGTCCTAGGGGTCACATGGTAATGGAGCTTGTTTGGAGGTCCTTCTGTCTTAGTACATTTGTGCTACTATAATAGAATATCTGAGAATAGACAGGATGTAAAAAGCAGAAATCTAGTTCTGGGAGTAGAAACTAAAATTAAGGCCTGTATACATTTTAGAGGGGAAGAACATTGTCCCCTCAGATGACAGACAGAATAAAGGAAGAATGATACTTAGACAGCGCATCCTACAGACCCTGCATAAGGTGCTAATCCACTCGTGAGGGCACAAACCTCTGCTTGTCAATTCCCAAAGAACACCCTCCTGATAACCCCTCTCAATACAGCTATAGTGGACGTGGATGCTGGAGGAGATTTGTTGGAACTTGTCACTGTCCTTACTATCCCCACACACCATCCTTTAGCCTTGGGGTTGGCCACACCTTGTTCCACCTGTGATTCAGGAGGGAGGATAGTGGAGGACACACTGCAGAGTGTGACCATCACGGCATGAGAGACAGAATGCGTTTTCATTGCGCTGATTAACTATCCTTTGCTATTTCTAGGCTCCATTCCTGCTTCTGTGACCAACAATTCAGTCCCTAGACTGACCCACATGAACCTTGCTTGCTTGCTTCTTCTTTCCCTCCCTTCCTTCTTCCCTCCCTCCATCCCTCCCTTAAACAAGAAAGGCTACAATGCCTTGATTTATTGAGCATCACAGGAAAGATAATGTTACTATGATGTGTATAGCAAGATGCCATTTGACTACATAATTGTTTGACCCTTAAAAGATGCTCTGACATATTTAACACTGGACAATGTTACCTTATATGAGCTTTTCATGTAAGTCTGCGATGAAACTATAAAGAAATAGAACAAACTAAGGTTGCATAAGAAGAATCACTTTGGCCTTTTGGCTAGGACCAAGTGAAGGTTGCTATGAGAAGCATGTCTGTAGTTGTAGAGTGGTTTCAGTGTTAAAATGTAGAAGCAATATTATACTTAGAAATGACTTAAAATATAAAAGTTGATCATTCTTCCTTCTGCCTTGCATTTTTCACAGGTCACGTTATAATTAAGGATCCATCCCTCCAGATTTTTTGTTGTATGTATTTTAAAAAGGCACATACATACATACATACATACATACATACATACATACATACGTCTTCCTCCTTACATTCAGTGACTATAGCTGTATCATAATTTATTAGCTTAATTCTGAATTATTAGCCTCTTTCTAATTACAGAAAAGATTTCAAAGTATACTGCTTGTATAATAATTTGTGATAAATGGTGAAAATTAACATTACTTAATATTCTGATGCAGAGAAATATATTCAGATCTTAAAGACAATCTGACAATATTCCAAAAGTACCTGATTGAAAGCAGCAAAGAAATGACTCCTTTGAAGGTCTGGGAATTACAAGGTACAGTCACACTTTATAAAAGACCATAGTTAATTATGAGGATATAAACGGATATACATTGTTAATTACAACATCATCATACCTTAAAAGTTACATGAAACATGGGTATTTGATATTATCATTCTTAAAGTATAAACTTATTTCCTTCTCATGTACTACACCCTACTTCAGAGTTTGTTGTGTTGATTTAAAAGGCTGGTGGAATAGCTCGTGCCTGTAACTTTACCAGTTGAGAAGCTGAGGCAAGAGGACCGTTTTGAGTTTAAGGCCAGAGGCATTACACAGATGTGTAGACCAGCCTGATCTACAGTGTAAGACTCTGTTGCACAGAATCCCCTCAAGGTGATGGCATTCTCCAGTGGGAGAGTATCTAGTGAGTTGTCCGGGTTCTGAAAACCAACCTCCCATCTGTGTTCCTTCAACCATGCTGACTGAAGGCAGAGACCTGAAGGCAGAAGGGAGACTACAGAAAAGAAAGCGTTTAGTCCAGAGTGGGGATGACAGACAGTGAAGTGTGGAAGCAGTTGCATAGAGTTCATTGACACATGGAGGAAACTGCCACAAAGAATTAATTTTCAAAAATTAAAACTCCACAATCCTCAAAAACATTCTGTTAAATTAGAATTTAGAACCAAATTTTACTTTTGGAGAGTGAGTATAGCCATAATTTCTCAGACTACCAGTAGTGCAAGTAGACCAGGCAGGCTTCCAATAGTTTGGAGTTTAGGCCTTTTGCCAGCACAGATTCCCAACTAGCTCATTTAACTTAACCCAACTATCTTGTCTGTGGCCTACCACGTGGCTGGCATGCTGGCACAGAATTATCAATGTAAAATAGAGTGACACACTTCATACAAAGTAAAACGAGTCCCCCAGCAAGAGATGAAGAACTCAGCTTGTAAAATCAGGCAACAGGTGATTTCCTCTGTTAACTGACCCTTTGTTAAATTTGACCTCACACAATTTGTGTTTCTTTGCCAGATTTTTAATGGAAAAATTTCAAGTGAAAGGGCAAGCAGCTATAAACCTAGCAGTTTCAGTGCTAACAACCAAACCCCAAGAATCTGTGACCAAGATTAGACCACCTTTTACTTATTTTCAGTTCATAATTTTCCTTCTGTGTTGTTTGAAATGGTTTGGTAGGGGTGGGCATGCATTATTTTTATGCACAACATTCCTCACCTCTTTCACACACTTTTTTTAACATAGCAGCTTCATTAAGATGTAATTCACACATGCTACAGAGGGGACACACATGTCCCCTCTACATGACTCACACATGACACAGTGTCCCCTCCACATAATTCACTCATGACACAGTGTCCCCTCTACATAACTCACACATGACACAGTGTCCCCTCTACATAACACATGACACAGTGTCCCCTCTACATGACTCACACATGACAAAGTGTGCCCTCTACATAACTGACACATGACACAGTGTCCCCTCTACATAACTCACATATGACACAGTGTCCCCTCTACATAATTCACTCATGACACAGGGTGCCCTCTATATAACTCACACATGACACAGTGTCCCCTCTGCATAACTCACACATGGCACAGTGTCCCCTCTTCATAACTCACACATGACACACTGTCCCCTCTACATAACACATGACACAGTGTCCCCTCTACATGACTCACACATGACATAGTGTGCCCTCTACATAACTCACACATGACACACTGTCCTCTCTACATAACTCACACATGACAGAGTGTCCCCTCTACATAACACACACATGACACAGTGTCCCCTCTACATAACTCACACATGGCACAGTGTCCCCTCTTCATAACTCACACATGACACACTGTCCCCTCTACATAACACATGACACAGTGTCCCCTCTACATAATTCACTCATGACACAGTGTCCCCTCTACATAACTCACACATGACACACTGTCCCCTCTACATAACACATGACACAGTGTCCCCTCTACATAATTCACTCATGACACAGTGTCCCCTCTACATAACTCACACATGACACAGTGTCCCCTCTGCATAACTTACACATGACACAGTGTCCTCTCTACATAACTCACACATGACACAGTGTCCCCTCTACATAACACATGACACAGTGTCCCCTCTACATGACTTACACATGACACAGTGTCCCCTCTACATAACACACACATGACACAGTGTCCCCTCTACATAACTCACACATGACACGGTGTGCCCTCTACATAACTCACACATGACACAGTGTCCCCTCTACATGACTCACACATGGCACAATGTCCCCTCTACATAGCTCACACATGACACAGTGTCCCCTCTACATAACTCACAAATGACACAGTGTCCCCTCTACATAACACACACATGACACAGTGTGCCCTCTACATAACACACACATGACACAGTGTCCCCTCTACATAACACACACATGACACAGTGTGCCCTCTACATAACACACACATGACACAGTGTCCCCTCTACATAACTCACACATGACACAGTGTCCCCTCTACATAACTCACACATGACACAGTGTGCCCTCTATATAACACACACATGACACAGTGTGCCCTCTACATAACACATGACACAGTGTCCCCTCTACATGACTCACACATGACAAAGAATGCCCTCTACATAACACATGACACAGTGTCCCCTCTACATAACTCACACATGACACAGTGTCCCCTCTACATAACTCACACATGACACAGTGTGCCCTCTATATAACTCACACATGACACAGTGTCCCCTCTACATAACTCACACATGACACAGTGTGCCCTCTACATAACTCACACATGACACAGTGTCCCCTCTACATAACACACACATGACACAGTGTCCCCTCTACATAACACACACATGACAGTGTGCCCTCTACATAACACATGACACAGTGACCCCTCTACATA
>NW_021604567.1:16566825-16573671 GCF_004785775.1 Grammomys surdaster | reverse complement strand
CCTCTACATAACACACACATGACACGGTGTCCCCTCTACATAACACATGACACGGTGTGCCCTCTCAGCTGTGAAGCTTGGTGGTTAGAGTTCTGCAGCAGTTACAACAGGTAACTTGAGAGTGTTCCCGTCGCTCAGGAAGCCTTGTGCACACTCACTGGCAATCTCTCCCTTGTTTTCCCCAACCCCCATCTATAGCTGACAGGTTCCTGTTTTCAGCAATTAAAAAGCTGTTCATCAGTATATTCTTGACAAAATAGCATATGTAATACAAAACTATTTTACATTTGACTGAAATTCTTGACACATTTTCTTAAAAGCTATCCTATTTAAAATTAAGCTTCTGAAGATGAAGCCCTCTCCCGTTTTATAAAAAAAATTAATATTTGCCAGTTTGATATGCTAATTAACAAGTAAAGGATTTTTTTTGTTCACCATAATTCTTATAGTGCGTCACATGCAATCAAGTGTAAGTCTGTTTAATAGACTTTTGAAAATTATAACTTATAACTGTAGATGTGCAAGACAATTTAATGTTCTGTAACTTGTGTACTTGACTGCCTAATAAGTGTTCTGTCAATTATCCATGATCTCAATACTTTATTATAGAGTCTTGCTCAGCAGGAAGATGTTCTAAACACATACTTAAGCCTCACGCACACTGATGAGTTATCTCTGAGCTGATACAAGCTTTTCTTTCTGAACTTTTTTTTTCTCAAGGTATTGATTCTCAAAAAGGAGCTTCCTTAGAGAGAGACCTATAAATTGTCCCATTGTGTTTCATCGTTAGGACAGAGATATTAGTGAGCACAGACAGTTTCACTGTTGTGTTGGGACTAGACATAATTGAGTAGGCTAAGGAAATTGTAATGAATGTTAATTCAGCTAGTACATGGTATAGCTGGAGTGTTACCCTAGTTACTTAGACGATGCCCTCCCCTGGAGACTAGCCTAATTGCATATCTAGCTAGGCTTTGCCTCCAGCTGATTCAAATTTTTACTCGGATAGCCTAGAAACAAAAGAACCCTTGTCATTTCAAAATGGATTTTTTAAATACTATTTGAGAAATCAAGACTCTTTCTAGTGAGATGCTACAAGTGGCATGATTAAGGAAAGAATTTGACTTTAAACAATCTCTTTGACACCTAAAATCAATGAGACCAAGATGACTGCTTCTAAGGGGTGACAACAGCTATGGCGAACCACATAGATTTTTCTTTCAACAGAATTATCATTTCAGGAAAAATAATGCCAAGTATAAATTTTAGTTTTATTTCCCCATAAATATAAACTATCTAAAGAGTCAATGAATTGAGTTAAATCCCCTTTAATAATTCTTTCATAACTAGCTCTTTTGAGCTGCTTGTCTCCTTTTGCTTTGTTTGTTCTTGAGAGAGTAGACACTGCACTTGAACCCAGGCCTTTCCTATGAACGGCCAGCACTCTGCTGCTAAACGATATCCCTCTACCTGTTATTGTTGGAAAAACATATTTACTCTTTAACCATTTCACACGTGTATAAAATGAGTTGTAGTTATTTCCAGTCCTCATGCTTCCACTGAAGCCCTTCTTCTAAATTGTCTCCCTCTGTGTATGCGTGTGTGTGCATATGTATGTGCATGCACACGTATGTGCATGTTTGTGCGTGTATGCATATGTTTTTGTATGTGTGTGCGTATGTGTGTCCATCCCATTAAATTTAATTACGTTGTCCACATATGAGCATGGGTGAGACTTTGCTGGGACCTGGCAGCTTATCCATGGCTATACTACTGAAGAGTCTGGCACCTTCCACGATAATCATTGACTCTCGTCTGGCTTCTGTTCAGGGTTAGGGTTATGATCTCGTATTTCACTCAACTTGAGTCTAGGAAATGTATCCGTGGTATCTGTGTTTGCATGAGCCTGATATATTTTAATTTGTGAAAACCAGATAAGTACAAAATCACTCGTTCATTCATAAAAGTTTAAGTCATACCCTAATTTAACTTAAGGAAGAAGCTTTGTCTGTAAAACTTTTAAAATGCTTAATACAATACAATTAGCGTATATGTGTATATCTGTGGGGAGAAATATTGAGTAGCATAGTTCTATTGAGAGGAAGTGTCTAAAGCTGCAACATTACACTAGATGTTCTGGTGATTTTCTTTTCTTTCAGATCTTAGTTTTCAAGCAGCCTCTCAAATAGTTTCCACTCCTGTTTATGATGCCATCAAGTTAATGAAAGATATTTCACAGAACTTTCCTGTAAAAGCCAGGTATGTTAAAGTTGACTGGTGTAATTATAAGCAGAGCTCACTTAGTGAACTCTATGAGAATAACTGATTTCATAAAATGAAGACTCAGTTCCAGTATATATAGCTTCTCAAAATTCAGGACTCTTCATTGTTTATGTTTAGTTTGTATTCGAGTAAACTGTTAGATTGTATATACATGTATAATACACTACACAGAGAACTACTGAATTAGAGGCTAAAAGAAAAGAAAAAATATTTTTTAAAATTATTTTATTAAGTATTAATAGGTGTGAGAGGAGGTCCTTGGTCCTGTGAAGGCTAGATGCCCCAGTGTGGGGGAATTTGAGGGTGGGGAGGTAGGAGTCGGTGGGGGGGCACAGCCTCATAGAAGAAGGAGAAGGAGAAATGGGACAGGGGGCTCCTGGATGGGGGGGATGGGGAAAGGAAATAACATCTGAAATGTAAATAAAATGTCCAATAAAAATATTTTTTAAAAAAAGTATTATGACTAAGAAAATATTTTTGATCAACAAGTAATAAGGAAATAGTTTTCATTCTTTCATGGAAGATAATAAAAGTTATTATTCTAAAAATGTGATCTGTATCCACAGTACTGCCCAACCATTTTTTTATGTTTTGGATTTCAAAATTGGTAATCTTTTACATGTATAGAGTATCTTACGTAATATTTTTTTTGCGAATAAGACTTGTCATTTGAACCATTTCCAAGGAATACTGACGGCTGCATTAAGCATACTTTTCAATACATAAATCACTTGCATGTGCCCAGTGACCAGAATACAATTTCAGATTTTGTGAGAACTTACAAACTAATGCAGCTTTGGTTCATCCGTATTTTGTTTAGAAACGACCAAATACAATGTTGTAAGTAATGTGAAAATGATTATTTATTTAATTATAAGCCTGTGTTAAGACAGAAGTCACAAGTGTGCCTCACATGGGCTTCCTGAGAGCTGGGCCAGCCTGTTCTCTTGCCCCATCTTTTAAGGGTTGAATGCTAAATCTTTTTCCTCAAATATATTATTTGGTCTATTTACTTATAGTTCAGATTAAAGATTATTAAATGAAAATAACTTTACATTTGGAAGTAGATAAATAGTTTCTGTTAGACACAAGAGATCTCAAATACATTTTATGGTCCCCTGAAAGTAGAAAAGTTTGTAATTTTCTTTTGTCTTTTTTCTAGTTATTTGGGTAGGTTCTTTCTGTACAGCCCAAGCTAATCTCAAATCCTCTCTTCCGACCTGCTCCTCTTAAGTAGGTAGGACTCCAGGCCTTCATCACTATGCCTGGCTCCCTGACTACAATTAGTATAGTAGTTGTATAAAATGGGGGATTTAATTGTGACATTTTATATAAATGTTTATATGATGTGCTTTAATGACATTCAGACCTCTGACTCAGCCAGTTTTACATGGGGAGGGATTTGAGAGGTTAACACTCTTCATGTCTAAAACATGACATGTATGCACATGAAAATGTATATTTATCCATAGGACTTTTTAATAATAGTGGCTTTTGAAATTAGTTCAAATATAAAGTCAAATGACTTTAGTTTTAACAAGACAGTTAATGAACTGATGAATGCGGGATCGTAGGTATGAGCCACCATGCCCTTCTCACAGGCTTCACTTAGGTCATTTCTTTTATGTACACATTGACAATAATGATAACACTTTAGGGACTTTATAGGTTAAATAAATATAGCTATAGAAAAATAACATATTTTTAATTCTCTCCTTAAGTTATTAGACTGTGGTAAAGTATTCGAGAATGGCTAATAAGAAGTTAATATGATCATTTCTCCTTGTCTCTAAGTACTATATCTAAAAGTGTGATGAACAATGTTTGGAAAATACTCAGAGACTAATAGTGTTTTCTAAGTTAAGCAGAAAACATCCTCATAATTATTCTAAATAATGTAGTGTCTCAACCATTTACATAAGAGAACAACAGTATGTATTCTAAATAGTTTATGTATGTTATTTATAATAATATGCAGTAATGTGTAGATTATATGCAATTACAAACCATTTTTAATAAGGACCATGACTACCAGACAGATTTTTTTTAAGGAAACCAATAAATCAATTTCTCATTTTTACCAAAAGATGACTGTGTTGGTTAAGCTCAGTTTAATCAAAAATTTTAATTGAGTGTTTTGGAAACAGAAGTAGTGGTAAATACACTGTAATAATACTTTATGTAGATAGTGGAAATATATAACATTTTGAGTCTTTATTTCATGTGAAAGGAATACAATGTCAAAATACAGAACCATTCTCAAATTAGGCTACAGAAATATCTTTCTGAAGCATTTGGAAAATGAGTATCTTCTGAAGTATTGTGTTACATTGGATACTTGATTATTCCTAACCATGGCTGCACTGTTATTACGTGTCCTGTTTGTTCTCTCAGATCTCTCACCAGGATTGCTGTGAATGAGCTAATGAGAAAAGAAATACAGGAAAATCAAAAGGTTTGCTTTAGTCTTATTCAACATTTTCACTTTTTCACAACTTAGAACTTCTATTTTAATAAAAAGCAAGTATTGGTGTTTTTTTGATTGTTAAAATAGTTCACAGAGAGAATGTGAGGTTTCTTCAGTGGAGTAACACTGGGCGTGTAAACACACTCCCTCCAGGGCGGGCCCCATGCTCACTAGGGGGTTAGGAGAAAATGAAAGATGCCAACACTTTGATGTGCTTTTCTCTTTTCTTTCTTTCTTTTTTGGGGGTTTGGTTCCGTATTTTTCTGTCTTTGGGGTTTTGTTGTCATTGTTCATTTGTTTTGATTTGGGTTTGAGTTTTATCTTTTGTTGGTTTTGTTTTTTGAAAGAGCTTGAGGTTGGGTGGGTGAGCAGTTGGCAGGAATCCAGGAGTTGAGGGAAGGGAAGAATATGGTCAAAATATATTATTTGAAATTCTTTTAAAAGACAGTAAATAAAAAAAAATAAGCTTTACACTTTATACTATATATAGAATGTACTGCAATGCAGCTGGCCTTTACAGAGCTCTACTTTCTGGACTTCCTGCCTCTGTAGCACTTTGCCCACCCTACAACATAATACAGTTAACTTGTTTTTTTATTGCTAGTTCTGAGGCTTAGAAAGAAAAAACTAGTGCTAGATTACTATAACATTCCTAGTGTTCTGTAGCGAGAAAAACATAGTTGATCAATAGTTTCATAACATTATTCCAAATGGCCGATTTACATTTAAACAACAAATTATACTAATTATGTTAGTATGTTACTACTTCTGATACTGGTCGTAAGCTAGCTCCATGCCATATAATGATTTTTCTCCTATGTATTATAATGCCGGACTCAAGGGACCCTAAAGTGTTAATTTTTCTCACGTGAAGAGATGTCTTAAAGTCTCTGTCACTGAAGCTATGGCTCAGGTGTCAGGACATGTTTATAAACACCAGCTGGCCCTCTGGATCATAAGATGGCAGCAGCAGCAGCTCCAGAGACAAGGAATCCAAAGGAATGTCAGTGAGCACATTGATGGTACTAACATGCACTTCAACAGACTTTGACAGGGACCAAGGACCCAGTCTTGTGGACATCTCTAGCTGTAAGGAGAGGAGAAAAGCTTGTATTTGTTCCTTTAGTGATAGAGGTGAGCAGAGAGTTAGGCTAGGCAGGATGCTAGGCTAGTCAGCCACACTGGTAGTCTTGTCAACACTCAGTGACACAACTAGCCTAAGTTGTGCTAATACCCCTTTGTACTTTACTAACTGATTGTTTTGAGAGTTTCTGTTTGGAACCTGTTTTGTGAGATCATCTGCAGTAAGAAGGAAGACAAGATAGAAAAGGAGAGGAAGGATGTGTCAGGGCAGCTTCGTGCATTGGAGATTCAGTTGTTTTCTTTGCTTGCCATCAGAACTATTTTCCTTGTGGTCATTTGAATCTGGGAGCTAGAAGACTTTACAACATGAAAGAGTTCTGTCCAGAGAATGATCTGTGATAGCCATTTTGAGTGGGTTGGGTTTTTAAGGATGTGTAAGTACAAGTAGAAGGAAGTAGTAGCCAGCAGCAGGAGTTAGAGGGATGGTCAGTGGTAGACAGGACATACTGTCCTTGCAGTTGAAGACCTCCGCAGAGGGGAGACCCTCTCTCAAGTCTCAGAAAGTCGCGACCACCCAGTAACCTACTCGAGACACCATATACCGGAGCAATTGCGAGGTTATTTATTAGGGCGTGACAACTAGCTGCCGGTCAATTCGCATGCCCACGCAGGAGCTGAATTGACCCCGACTGCCAGTTTGAGGGGTGTTTTTAAAGGGAAAAACCACAAACCAAGGAAATGAGGAGGGGGTGAGGGGGTTGCTAGGGTGGTATAACATAAAAATAGTGGAACATTCCAAAGGAACCCAACCTACATGAGTCAGGATCAGATGAAAACTCTCTGTACGCTTATCTTTCTCAAGAATGTAGTCCTGCCCTGTCACTTCGGCCTTGCCCTGTCGCTATGGTTCTCAGCTTGGTTCCACCTGACTAAATTGCATTCTTTCCTTTCTCTTTGTGGGTCGGCCAGTTCCAGTAGTGGTGACTGGTCTTTCCACATTCCTAAAGAAAGCC
>NW_021604567.1:16563853-16566815 GCF_004785775.1 Grammomys surdaster | reverse complement strand
CTAAAAAGGATTCTATATACCCAGTATCCATAACTTTTCCCTCTACACAGTGACCTGTGTTTTCTTCCTAACACCCATGTCAGACTGCTCACAACCTTCTATAGCTCCAACTCTGAGGTATCCAACCCCCTCTGCTTACACAGGCAACACCCGCACATACAGATACACAGACACACAGACATACACATGATTTTAAAAATGAATCCTAAACACTAAATAGCAAAACACCTGTCTTAATTGGGTGCTTCCAGTGCCCAGTAAGTAGATAGTATATCATTATCAAATTACTTACACATGAAGACTAGCTGGAGAAGTCTTTAACTGAGAATAGCTAGCAGAACATCTGTACAGATGAGCTTCTGCCTTCCAGTTCCTATCACACATTTCCTATGATTTGCCTTCCAGCTGTTCTCCAAGGTGTGATGCTTTTACAGTCTTAGCTGAGTGCTGCTCCTTCCTTTTGTTAAGGCCACAGTGCCCCTGAGCTCTTGGAGAACACCTGAGATAAATACCTATGAGTGTGAGACTTGGGAGCCCTCCTGCTCTCAAAATCTACATTTGAAAGGGCAAACAGCACGTGACAGTTTGTCCTGTTTACAGCATTCCAAATCACCAAAGAGGATGAGGCAAAGTAGCCTCTCTCAGCGACAGAGGGAGGTGGCGGGCTGGGAGAGTGACTGATGAGCGGGGGAGGGCTGAAGCTGACTGTTGTTGGAGCATGTGTGAGCTGTAAACAGTCTGCAAGCCAAGGCATCCAAAGTCAGGCCTGCCTGTTGTACTTCAGAAGAACCCCTACCCTAATACCTATCCAGAGTAAGTCTTGCGGATTCCTAGTTACAGATCTGTAAGGTAAAACTAGATTTATGTGCAGAGAGTGAGCAGTGGAAGGACAGCAGTGTCCCTTTGTAGTCAGCAGAGGCAGACTAACATACAGGACTCACACATGCATTTGAAGAAAGAACTGTAAAAGCAGCTGAAGCTGAGAAGCACCAGAGGTCTTGAAAATGACAACTAAGGTTAAAGGTGGACATAAATTGATGTCCCTGCCCAAGGAGATGGTGTGAAGTCACTGCTGTCAGGACTGAGGAAGAACGTGGAGTAAAACGAAACCATCTCATCAACAAAACTACAACTTTAAGTAACACCAAGGAGAATTACTCTGATTAAAAATACAATATGAAACACAATGGAAAGAAAACATAGAAATGAATTATACAGAATCAAAGAGGAAAACATGAATAAAAGGCGGAGGACGTCTGATAAACCTTACATAAGAGTTTCTGAGATGGAAAACTGACATGGAATGAGCAAATGAGGCACTGTGGGTAATAAATGAAATTCTGGGGATAATGGAACAAAAGAAATGGCAGCAGCTTCTCACCAAGAACAATCAACATGAAAAACAGTTCTACATGTCACTGCACATGAAGAATGCAGGGAGTTTCTAAGCAGACAGCTCAGGAAAACAACTCCGGCTTAGGACAGGGTGCAATGCTGTGCCTTTGATACCTGCTGTACCACACAGACACAAAAATGCTCACGTAAGTCACCAAGGGTGTCAGTGTGCATGCGCGCTCTTGCTCTGTCTCTCTCCCTCTCTCTCTCTCTCTCTCTCTCTCTCTCTGTCTCTGTCTCTGTCTCTGTCTCTCTCTCACACATACACACACACACACACACAAAGAGGCATTCCTAAGAAGTTTCTTGAAGCCAGTAACTAACTGGATCTTGCTCCTGTTCTAGGAGCACTGCATATATTCAGTATTCTGTAGTAGAGCTAAAATATTTATAACTATTTCGGACAAACTGTTATTTTGCTTGGTTTCTAGGCCCTACGAGATAGATTTGAAATTAAGCCAGGGGATGCTCGTCTGTTTATAAATGGCCTTCGTGTTGACATGGATGCTTATGATCCTTTTAGGTAAGTGTTAAATTATTAGTATAAACTATGATTTGTATAAAGATAAACATTATTCTGGATTTATATTTGTCAAAGTGAAAACCAAAATGTTTTAAAGATTAAGCAAATATTTTGACACATAATTAAACATGTTTATGGCTACAGTAAGATATTGATACATATATAATGTAAAATAATCAAATTGGGCAATTAGAATTTCTATCACCTCCCAAGTCATTTCTTCAAATGCAGAACATTACAATCGTCTCTTCTCTGTACTTTGAAATGTACACTATAACTAGAGAGAGTTGTCAGCTGTAGCGACCTGGACCTGCTGTGCAGTACCCTGAGCACATCTTAGTCCATGAAGTTTCTTACTGTGTGAGTCCTGCACAATCGGCCAGAGCCAAGGGCCGTGAGGTGCAGAGCTGAGAGCTGGGGGGATGGACTTAGGGCTTTAACTTTGCATTATCCTACACTGCCTTTCAGTTAAACTTAGGTTAATGTTGAACATGAGATTCCTTTGGGACTGGACTGAGCAGCTCCAGAAGGGGACCGCAAACAAGATAAGGTGTTTCCCCAGCAGGAATGAACATAGATAGAAATGAACATACTCAACCGTGTCCTGTCATTCAGAACGCTGCGTGCCATCAAGTGTGCACATTAGTCAGTCCACTTGGACCTTCTCTATTGTAGTTTTGTGTTAAATGGGACTTTTCTCCATATTGCTTAAATTCTTGGCCCTAATAGCATAAGATATGTGGGATAAATGCCATGTACAGAGTATAGAAAGTCTCAGATCTTCTTCTGTGAACTTGAAAGACAAAAATTGTCTCTGTGCCCAGGAACAGTGAAGCCATGTTTAAGAGAAACAGTGAGATTTGGGGATGTTTTCTGTGGCTGTATATAGAAAAGCTCCACAACGGAGTGTTCTCATTTATGATTTGGAAAGGCTGTAGGAATTCAAGGAATTCCAAACCCTGACTCTTCCCCTATAGTTAGTGATCTACAGGAAATATGTCATAGTTCCTCCCTCCCTCCCTCCCTCCCTCCCTCCCTCCCTCC
>NW_021604567.1:16558375-16563753 GCF_004785775.1 Grammomys surdaster | reverse complement strand
CCCTCCCTCCCTCCCTCCCTCCCTCCCTCCCTCCCTCCTTCCCTCCCTCCCTCCTTCCCTCCCTCCCTCCTTCCCTCCCTTTCTCCCTCCCTTTCTCCTATGTCTTATTATTTAACCCTGGCTGGCTGTCATGGAACCCTCTGTAGACCAGGCTGGCCTTGAACTCCCAGAGATCCACCAGCCTCTGCCTCCTGGTTGTGGGACTAAAGACTTGAGCTAGTGTGCCCTATTAACACTTTCGTTTCTAAAAGATGTGCCGGCTATAGCTACCAGGAAAGATGTGACTGCAGGCTGTAGCTACCAGGAAAGATGTGACTGCAGGCTGTAGCTACCAGGAAAGATGTGACTGCAGGCTGTAGCTACCAGGATTCACTTAAAGGCAGTGCAGGAAACTTGTAAAGAGTTGGGATTTTCAATGTCATCACAAAAAGCGTGTGAGAAAAGGCAGGATGCAGAATAATACCATCAGTGTGAAAGGGCAGATGGATAGGAAAAGGAGGGGAGAGAAGGGGTATAGAGAAAGGAGAGTGCCCTATTACAGAGACATACATAGGAGGGCTTCCTATCTATGCCATAGCTTTCTCGTTGAATGAAGAGTGGAGATTACTATGGCTCTATAGTTTTTGCTAATCTTTCTTTCTTTGTTTTTATAGAACTTTTTTTTTAAAGATTTATTTATTTTATTTATGAGTACACTGTAGCTGTCTTCAGACACACCAGAAGAGGGCATCCAATCTCATTACGGATGGTTGTGAGCCACCATGTGGTTGCTGGGATTTGAACTCAGGACCTCTGGAAGAGCAGTCAGTGCTCTTAACCGCTGAACCATCTCTCCAGCCCCTATAGAACTGTTTAAAATACACTTTTAAGTGAGAAAGAATTATATCACTTTCCCTCTCTTTCTTCCCTTTCCTCCCTTTCCTCCAGCATCTCCCAGGTATCCCCATCCCCCCAAGTTGATGGACTCCTTTTCTTTTATCATAATCATTTTATATATGTATGAATGTTGATATTATTTTTATATGTGTATGCATATGCATAAATACATATATACAACCTGCTCAGTTTGTTTTGAATGTTTGTGTGTATATGGTTTTAGGACTGACCAATCTGCACTGGGTAATCGATAGTGTAGAAAAGCTAATTAACCTTCTCTCAGCTATAATTAGTTCTCTGTATCTTTGTCTGTGGGGGACCTGGCAACATATTACCCCTCTCACCATTGATATTCCCATTATTCTGGTCTTGCTTATACAGAAGTTTCTGGGAGAGATGGTTTCATAGCAGACTTCCTGAGATGCTAGCTCTTCGTGTCTTTCTATCCCCACTTCCAAAATGTTTCAGAAGCCATAGACACAGGAGCTGTGATGTAGGTGTGTTCTTGGGGCTAGGATCCCCGTGGTCTGTGGATGTCTGCATTATGTCCAGTCATGGTTTTCTGTGATGTCTCCATTTGTTTAAAGAGAGGATTCTTTGATGAGTGAGTGGATCGTAGATAGGTGTTGCCACTGGGTAGGATTGTTAATTGCTTCTCTCCGTTCACACCTTGCAGTGTCTTTTGTGGCACTGTGGAAGCTAGACCACAGGAAAGAGGCTTTCAAGCCAGATTCAACTTGAACCATCTGGTAGTGTGTCCTACCTGTGGAGTCCTTAGCATTAGAGATACACCCACGGAACAACAGGCAAGCTCTATTGTTTTGACAGTCAATTGGACTACACTAACCAACCATTCTAAGGAGGGTTTTCATGTCCAGTACTGGAATTTCTGTTAGTCTGTGGCTTTGAGGGAGTTTTTCTTATCTTAATGGTTATCTGATTTAATTCCGTTGAACTCATCAAAAACTATATATCTACAAGCATTAGACCTCTGGAGTCACAACCCTTAGAGCCCTTTCAACCACTTTGTGGTTTTAAAGTAATACCAAGCTATAATGAGGTTCTTAGAATTAGTTACTCGGTAGACTTCACATTTTGGATGGGCAGCTTGTACACTGTTAGTCCACCACTGACGTGTTAGCATGTGATAGGTCTTACAACATAAAACTCAAGTATTCACTTAACTGAATTTTAACATTGAATTAATTTCAAAATGTTGAAATTAAATTTAAAATATTCAAATTACTGAAATAAATTTTAAATGTTAATGTTGACCTGTCTTCCACATTCATTCATATACATGTGCATATATACATATGAACATTTACATACACAATTGAAAAAATATTATCAAACTTTAGATTTCCAAAAAGTTTTGACAAACTAAAATAAAATTATTTCTTCTTTGAATATGAAGTATTTTAGATATGCTGAAGTCAGAAGCAAAGCTGCTGAGTGGCCTTAAAAGTCTTGGGCTCAGTGAAGAAGAGATGAGCAGATTTTTAAAATTAAAGTCACCTGTGTGGGACTATGACTTTGTTTTAGATATTCGGCATTCTTCAATCGTGGTAAGTGCTCATGCTATTCCTTGTCCTACAGCCTTTGGAGTCTTTAAGGCTTAGCATAGGACTATGTATTTGTAGTCTTTAGAATACATGTATGCATTGAATCAGTACTCAGAAGAGTGAACAAGGCACGGACCCGTTCTCTCTCCACTCAGTGGCTGCCCTCAGGATAACTGTTCTCATGAAGCATCTCTCCAGCTTCAAGATAACCAGTCAGAAGACAGAGCCATCCTGTGAGCAGCAACAGTAGTCAAGCAGCAGCTAGTTAAGGTCTGGAGATAAGAATGCTGCCTGACATCAGACTCGTGCCTGGGCAGCCTGGAGCGGGCTCTAACTGTGCAGCGTGTGCTGCAGCCGGCACCTGTGAGATCTGTTCCACCGGCTTTGCTGAAGGAAGGTGGTTCTTCAGAGACTGTGTTGCACAACTGACTGTTGCTGCTCTTCTGTTCTCCCAAGGGTTTCTTTTCAGTCATCTCCTCATCATGAGCTTTCTCCATTCTCCAGTTACCTCCTACTTGTTCTTCCAAGTTCAACTGAAGAATCCTTTCCTGAGAGAAAGCTTCCTGAGCACTGTAGAGGTCATGGAGCTTGGGGTGGGGTGGTGGTTTGTTTTGGTATAATTAGGTTTGTTTGTTGGTTTGTTTGTTTGCTCATTTTGGTTTGGTTTTGGTTTTTGGTGTTTCAAGACAAGGTTTCTGTGTATCCCTGACTGTACTGGAATTTGTTCTGTAGACCAGGCTGGCCTTCAACAGCCTTCCTCTGCTTCCTGGGTGATATGCCACTGTTGCCCAGCCTGAGTTCATGGTTTTAAAACTAAAATGTCCTCAGCTTAAGTGGTTTTGTAGGATTCAAAAGACCCAGAACTGAGACATTCAGTCTTACAACACTAAGTATGTTATGCACTGTTGATTTTATATATGCCCTTTATCAGGAATGGAATCTCCTTATGTTCCTAGTTGGTTGAATGTTTTCATAATGAAAAGTAAACTTGTCAATTTTTTTCTATATCTATTGGGATGATTATCATTTCCCCTATAATGATATGATGTATTACATAGATTTCCATACGCTGAGATAATTCCTCACTTGTGGTAGAAATCCTACCTGATCACATCTGAATTCACTTTGTGCATATTGCTGCATCTATCAGTGTCTATGTTCATAGGCTTATTGATCAGTTGTGTGGCTTTTATTTTATGGTATCTAGCAGTGTGATTTAATTACAGATTTGGCACTGAGTCTTCATTTGTTGTGGTGGTCCTGCCAGCCCCAGCACACAGACCAAGTTCACCTGCTTTCAGTTCCTTCTGTCGCCTTGTGTGTTCTTCGTTATTTCATTTGCTTGTACAAAGCTTTACTGTCGTTGCCTCTTTCTTGCTTTTGCCTTTCCTGGTTTCTTGGGTGAAATGAGATAATTTACTTGAGCTCATTCCTTTGTTATGTGGCTCTAAATAACCCTGTGGCTTGTGCTCCCTCAGTTTTCTCTATTCGATTTCAGAGTCTTCCAAAATTGTGATTTTTTTGATCCACTGGTTTAAGATTATATTGTTTAGTTTCTACATATTTGTGATGTTACTAAATTTCTTTTGCTAATCATAAATTCAGTTAATTGTGAGATTGCATAGTTTGTACCATTTCAATTTTGTGAATTTATTGAGACTTCTCTTTTGCATATATTATATCATACATATCTATGATATCATAAATTTATCCTATAGAATATCTAATGAATATATGAACATAGAATATGTACATGTATACAGAATTATATTTTGGTAGTGTTGGTTGGTTTATATTGTTAGTCAAACCTTATTTCTTTACTATTTTCTCTAGTTACTAAAAGCGAGATTATGTCTTTATCTATATTGTCTGTTACGTTATGTTATGTTGTTATGTTATAAATCTGCTGAAGAGAGAAGAATAAATTTCTAAAAGTAGAAAGTCTCTCGGTCTTTGCAGAGACCGTGTGCACACGTGGTAAGTTGGAGGATATTCAGCCGGAGCTTCTGTAGCTTCTCCTTCACCTTAGCTGCCTCTTACAGAGGTTGCAAGTGAGTGTCAAGTGGAGACGGCTTTTCCTTGTCTTTCCTGAGTATGTGCTAATCCCAGTGCTTATAGTTTCTAGGTTCCATGGAAAGTGTCAGGACTTGTACCTTAGTCATCTTTTTCCCGGAAGGCTGGATTTTTCACTGTGCAGATCTAGCTACCTCGTCCTCCTCCATTAGCTTCCTTAATGCTGAGGACACAGGCATGCACCACCATGTCTTCCCCATGATCTTTGTAGCTGTTTAAAAATAGGAGCTAGAACTTGATTTTTTAAAAAGCAAAGTTAGAGTTGACTGACAGTTCAGATGACAGGCACTCTGTTGTCTCTGGGCTTGGTATCTCTTTTGCCTCATTCCTAGGGTGTGGCCCACACTGTCTCCAGTGGCAGTCTATGGTGCTGAGCACCCGAGCTCCGCTCTGAACTATGGCCTCTGTTGTCCTGGCACTGTGGTATCGTTTGTCTCCTGAGTTTTTGAGAGTATATTATCTGTCTGTGTGCAAGTTAGGAGCCAGCAAATAGATTCAGCAGTTTCTGACCATGAACTCAGGGCTTCCCTGCAGTTTCTTTCCTTCAGACCCTCTCCTGCTTCCTACAAAGGGGAGCAGAGTCATAGCAGTGAGATGTTTAATTATAACTTTCCAGACCAAGCTGACTTTTGTGTTTGAGCTCTCTTCCTATAGGTTTGAAAATGTCCTCTGGGACAAAGTGAAGTAAAAGTATACCCTTCCTCTTATGCCCACCCCTCTCAAGAGTTAGAATGATTCCACTCTTGAATGTTGCTTATGTGTCCTTGTGTGGTTTTCCTCAGCTTTTATTTTATTTTTTAAGATTGATTTGTCTGTCCTATCTATCTATCTATCTATCTATCTATCTATCTATCTATCTATCTA
>NW_021604567.1:16553732-16558365 GCF_004785775.1 Grammomys surdaster | reverse complement strand
CTATCTATCTATCTATCTATCTATCTATCTATCTATCTATCTATCTATCAATCATGTAGTGTTTTGCCTGCATATATGCCTGCAAGCCAGAAGAGGGCACCAGATTCCATTACAGATGGTTGTAAGCCACCATGTGGTTACTGGGAACTGAACTCAGGACCTCTGGAAGAGCAGCCAGTGCTCTCAACCTCTGAGCCATCTCTCCAGCCCCTTCTTCAGCTTTTATAATGGCTTCATAGGATGGTTAATATACTCCATAAGAACACTTGAGGGAAAGCAGTCGATAGTTTTAACTATAAGGCTGTAGAATGGGGGCTGGTTAAGAGTGCTTCTTGGTTTTGCAGAGGACCCAAGCTCAGTTTCCAAGGTTGGGTCATCTGACCGGAGTCAGATGGCCTACAAGGCTTGTAGCTTCTGCGTCCTGTCCCAAGACAACCTGCGGCTTTGGCCTTGCAGGCGTATGCATCCACATGTACCCTCATACCGCCCTCCCCACCATCAACCAACCAGGACACATCATTTCAGCTGAAACAAACCTTTCTTTTTTAATGAGCCAAAGTTTTTATTTGGTTTTGGAAGCATACAGTTGTCATATGTGATATATTCTTTATTCAGTTGACTTTTTATATCAGAAACATAGAAAAATCTGTGTGTACATTTGTGATTTAATACAGTTAAAAAATTCTAAATTTGAAAGTGATGGTACTGTTATCTTAACGCAGCTTTAATATTTTTCTGGATTCTCTTCTAGTGGATTAATGACTTAGAAAATGATGATTTGTATAGTAATTGGCCTACAAGTTGTTGGGAATTTCTAAAACCAGTATTACATGGAACAGTCCCTTCTGTAAGGCGTAATTTTCATAATTTGGTGAGTTTTGTATTTTAATTCTTATATAATTTTTATAAAGATGGCATTCCCTTTGATTGTCTTCCTGTTGGGTGTACTGTAGTCACGTGGACTGTAAGGAGTACTTGCTTGGTACAGCAGGCTTAAAGTGGCTGTCTCAAATCAATAATTACATTTGATTTGTTAATTGTTATTCGTCTTTCATATAGTTTTATAATGATATTTGTACATTATCTCACAGGAATTTTTAACTTATGCTATATTTTGAAGTTTAGTAGTCAAGATAAGTATGTAAATTCCATTTTCCATAAATATTTATTGGTTCATTATTACAGTTCTAAATATGCAAACAACCTTTCTGAATTCTGAAGTATGCAGAGAGACAGCTCGGACTGCACTGTATGTGTTTAGCTTTCACAGGAACTCTGTGTCTGTTTCCTGGAAGACTCCTCAGGAAGCAGTCGTGTTTATGCAGTTTTTAAAATCTTCACAGAAAGGTCAACGAACATGGGAAATGAAGTCTTTCATTTTGTAGGAAATATATATTTATACTGTATATCCACAAAAAATCTTTAATCTTTTTAAGATTCCATGTATAATTATATTTTCTATATAACTATAATAAAACTTTACAAATTATTAGATTTTTATATATTCAAGCTAGTTTTTGAAATCTTGCATCTTGAATTTCATACTTTAAATTGCAAAAATTAGACTATATTTAAATTTCCTGTAAATTCTAAGTCTTGTAATAATTATTTTGTTTATTCTTCTAGGTTCTGTTTATTGATCCTGCACAAGAATATACCTTGGACTATATAAATTTGGCAGAATGTTTTTACTTGAATGAAATTCCTCTTCGGTAATTGTAAATTTATATTACTAAACTACAAAGTAAGTCTAGTACTGCTTATAATGTGTCACAGAGGGTGTGGCTGTGGTGTCTAAAGCAGCAGGTGTCACACTGAGAACGAGGCCTGGGTTGTACAGCACCCTGTGTGCCTTCATGGGAGGCCCCGTATCAAAGCTGAACGGTGCCTACATATCTGTCCGCTTGCTGAGGAGATGGTATGAGTACTCTGGAAAGGTCTTAGGCCTGCTCGAGTGTGATTGACAGTTTGCAGGACTGTCATAGCTGTGAGTATTTGGGTACGTAGACATTATAATCAAACTTTTCAAATAATATTCTCTTCTCCCGTATCTAATGCATTTCTCTAAGCTGGATGCTGCAGTGTAGTATTTTAAGTCACAATTTACTGTTATTCAAGAGACGGTTGTGACATTGTTGATTAATCCTCTTTTTCCAGAATTGGTTTTGTGTTCATTCTTAATGTGGATAATGAAGTTGATGGAACAACAGATGCAGGAGTTGCCCTTTGGCGAGCTTTCAATTATATTGAAGAAAAATATGATATATCAGAAGCATTTATTTCTATGACACATGTGAGTTTATGCACTAGATAAGGTTTTCAGAATAAACAATTTTCTTTTATCTCTATATTTATTATTGTGTCATTTTAAATATATGAAAATGTTCCTGGAAGTTAGTACAGATAAATTTGATTCCTCAAACAGTCTAATGAAATATGTACCATTGTCTCAATATTATAAGTAGGCAGCTGAGCCTCTACCTAAGTATATCAGTTGAGTGAGGTTCATCTAACCTTGTAAGTATTTAACTTGTCTATGTGTAAACTAGAGAAAACCACAATGGACAGTGTTTTGTGAAATGATTTCCTGAGCTATACCTTGAATAAAGTTAGTGATGCAGTGACTAAGACACTGAAACCTGTGCTCCCAGCTTTCCTAGTGCTGTGCCCTTTAGTGCGCTTCCTCATGCTGTGGTGACCCCAGCCATATCATTGTTTTGTTACCACTTCATAACTAGTACTTCATCATTTTGCTGCTATTAGGAAATGAAATATAAGTACTTGATATGCAGGATATGTGATCTGTGACCCCCAGATGGATGGAAACCCACAGGTTGATATCAGCTATTCTGAAGGACCATGTATGTAATAGGTGGTTCCTAGACAGTCTCAAAGACCAGATGAGTGAGTGACAGCATGCTGTTTGAAAAGAGATAATAGTGATTCTGGAAAAGAAATGATAAAGAAAAGGTCGACATTTCTAAGAATATGGCTAAGGGAAAATAACAGATGAGTGTTTTGTAAGTAGAGTTTTAAATCACTGAGTACAGTCTATAGACTGGCTCACATACTTAGTTTTGCTTTTTTGCTACTTTTGCATTAAAATTGTATTATCTAAGAGTTTGTAGTAGTATACTGATCACCATCAAAGATAATTAAAAGGCGAGTGATGGGCAAATATCCCAATAGGGGAACAGTTTCCTCTGAACACTACTGCTATGTAATAATATGTGTCAATAATATATCTGCCTTAATTTTACTAACTTACTGGTTGCTATAAGGGCTTCTAAGAGACTTGATTTCACTTGGACTTTTCATTAGTATTCATCTGTATTATTGTAAAAGGATCCATATTGTATTAAAAAACTGAAACAAGGGGCTGGAGAGATAGCGCAATGGTTAAGAACATTGGCTGTTCTACCAGAGGACCCAGGTTCAATACCCAGCACCCATGTGGCAGCTCACAACTGTCTGAACTCCAGTTCAAGGAGACTTACCATCCTCACACAAACAGACATGCAGGCAAAATACCAATGCACATAAGAAAGAAACACATTTCGAATATAAACTGAAACAAGATACATACTGAGTCTGGAAATGTATTGCAAAGAAAATTCACAGATTGCTAAGAACTCATTAAATAATCCATAACATTTAAAAAATCACTGAGAAAGTGAGAACATTACCAATATTGAATCTATATAATCATTTTACATTAGAGATTAATGTGTCTATCATAGTTTGTAACTATCACTTGCACTTGAATTGTCTGCTATGTATTGTCTACCATATGATCAGAATAATGCTGAATTTCTTAGAAAAACACATTATACTTGAAACCAGAGGCTTCATCCCTAGATCTGCATGTAAATCGTAAAACAGGATCAGTAACATTTTTCAAATTATATTTTTATCTAAAATAATTTTTAAATTTAAGTATATTATAATCATATTCTTCTCCCTCCAAGCCCTCCAGCTCCTCTCCCCTTCCAAACTTACCCAACTTTAAATTCTTTTTCAAACAAAAGATCAATGATGACATTTTCCTCAAGGAAGAGATGAGAACTGGAGAGAAGGCTCAGTGGGGGAAGTGCTTGGTGCACATGGAGTAGGCCCTAGGTTCAGGACTGCCACACCCACAACAAGGCTCTGTCTGCCAGTGCCCACCATAACCCCACTGCTTGTGTGCAGACTGCAACAAGAAGGTCCCAGGGGTACCCTGGCCTGCCAGTCTAGATGAACAGTGAGCTCTAGGGTCAGTGTAGAGTAAGAGAGGACGATATCCCAAGTCACTCTCTGTCCTCCACATATGCACACACATGTATATACCACAGAAATACATACACATGTATATACCACACAGACACATACACACACATGTATATACCACACATACACAGGCACACATGTGTATATACCACACAGACACATGCACACACATGTATATGCCACACAGACATATGTACACGTGTATATACCACACAGACACATGCACATGTGTGTATATCACACAGACACATGCACATGTGTATATACCACACAGACACATGCACATGTGTATATACCACAGAGATATATACACACATGTATATACCACACAGACACAGGCACACATGTATATACCACACAGACA
>NW_021604567.1:16520062-16553722 GCF_004785775.1 Grammomys surdaster | reverse complement strand
GATATATGCACACATGTATATACCACAGAGATATATACACACACATGTATATACCACACAGACACAGGCACACATGTATATACCACACAGACACATGCACATGTGTATATACCACACAGACATACACACACGTGTATATACCACACAGACACATACACACACGTGTATATACCACACAGACACAGGCACACATGTGTATATACCACACAGACACATGCACACACATGTGTATACCACACAGAAACATGCACACACATGTATATACCACACAGACACAGGCACACACATGAATATACCATACAAACACATGCATATGTGTATATACCAACACATGCACACATGTATATATACCACACACTCTTTTTAAAAAGGAGAGATGAGAAAGAATGTGAAGCATACAGGTGTGCTTAGAACAGAGAGTAGGAGAAGGTAAGAGGACATACAGTCCTGTGTTTTCTGAAGAGCAGTCAAAAGGAAAAATGAAGCATTTCTGAAATGTCATTCTTAAATAATTTACAAATGCATTTTAACAAAGTTATTAAAATTAGTGTCTAATTTGATCAAAATGCAATTAACAGAATTGTCATTTTGAAAGTTATACAATATTTTAAATATTTTCTAATGATGATGCATGATCTAAGGGACCTCTTGTATGTGATGTGTATATTTAGTACCCTTAGAATTAACAGACCACAGAGACAGATCACTGTAACTCACTTGATGGAATACTTGCCAGGCACACATGAACCCCTGAGTCTAAGCCCCAGCACTGCAAAACCCAGATGCGGTACATACCTGTAATCCCAGCACTGGGATAATGAAAACGAAAGACATTTGTCCACGGCCATCCTGGATACAGAGTGAACTGGAGACCAGCCCTGTGGTACATGTAACTCTGATTCAGAACTGACAAATAGAAAGAATTTTAAAAAACACATTCTTTGTTTTGCAAATACAGTTAGGTTCTTAGAGAACTAAAATTAATTGCCATAAAAAGAAATACATCTCTGTTTTCACAGATGTACCAAAAAGTGAAGGATGGTCGCATACTAACTGTGGATGACGTGAAGAGTATTCTTCAACATAAATGTCCTCATGCCGACACTTCGGATATCTTGGGAACCCATTCCAAGTATGATGGAAGAAGAATGGTGAGAATGGGTGGAGTATAAGGTGAAATACCAGGGCTCAAAGCTCCGGTGCACAAAGGTGGTCACCAGAGGCTCTGGGAGGCGGGAGGACTGGGGAAGATATTAGTAAAGACTACAACATTCACTTAGACCAGAAGTTTAAGAGGTCTCTTAAACATGGAAGTAATTATAATACCAATATATTTCATACTTGAAATGCTTAATGAAGAAAGTTTTAAGGTCTCTCATCATAAAAGTGTAAATGGAAGATTATTTTGGCTTTTCTGTCCAGTGTTTATACCTACTGTGAGACACCTGTGAACTTACAGGTCTATGGAGTGATGCAGTGAGCATCACTGTCTTTAGTAATTAATATTTAGGAATATGTAGGTTGCTTAATTAGAAGTTGTAGATTAAGAGGAAAAAGAAGACCTGTGTTTCCAGCAGGTAAATGTTTTAAAGAGTCAACACGCATACATTCAGGGCTGGAGATGGCTCAGTGGTAAAGTCCCTGCCCTGGAAGCTTGAGGACCCGAGTTCAGATCCCCAGGTCCCATGTTAAAAAAAATAAAAGGTTGAGAATTGTGGCACATGCCTGGAAGTAGCATGCCTAAGGCTAATTTGGCAACCAGTTATGCCAAACTAATGAGCTTCAGGTTCAGTCACACACGCACACGCACGCACACACGTACATAAACATACAAACACAGACACCAGTAAGAAGAAGAGGCAAAGAAGTAAACATTCATCTGTCTAGAGGATTTTTCATAAACATATGAAGTCAAAGCATCTAAAACTAAGTCTGTCATGTCCCTTGTCACGCTAAACCTATTGGTGACATGACCCTCCTTCATGCCTCACCTCTTGCCGACCACCTCTGCTGAAAGTGTGGTAGACATCCTAAACGTTGTGTTTTCTGTCACATCCTCTGAAACAACCAAGTTGTGTTGTCTGCCTGTCAGTACCCCTGACCTGTCCATGCCCACTGCCACATTCAACACGCATGCATTCAGGGCTGGTTCTCGTTTGGTTCCCCGTGCTACTGCAGTAGACTCCAGCTCATTGTTTCAGTGTTGCTGTTGTGTTCTTAGTAAAATAGATAAAATGACTGTACAACTGAACCTTCTTTCAGATAGTACTGGTCATGCCATTGGGACCTCTGAGAAATGTATTCATATCTGCTTTAATTATCCATCTTTCTTCTACTAAACTCTAAATTCCTTTAAGATGATGTATTTAGGTACGTTTTCTCTACACATTCATCAGCTTTTAATATAGCAAATGTCTGCCCAGTAGGTGCAGACATAATACACTACTGTGGTTAAGCGTTCACACTTTTGGTCTGACAGATCTGGGTATAGGTGAAGTTCTAAACTATGATAGCCATTTGACATTGGAAATGGCCGACCCTGTATCTGTCCTGTCATGTGTGAAGCGGTGTAATAGCGCTACAGGCTGAACATCCCTACCCAATGTCCAAATGCTTCAGAGTCTGAGTCCGTGTGATCTTGACTTAGCATTTAGATCCTGGATAAAAACGATGAAAGAGTTTGCACATATTCCAAAATTTAAATACTCTTGATCCTATAGCAGAAAAGGAGCACTTAATTTGCACATAGTTTCCTAGGCTACTTATGAGAACGTTGGTTCTGATAATAATCCTAACACTTAGTATCACAAGTCAGTGCATGACTTCTTCACAAGGTGGACTCCACACACTGAGGATGCCTGTGATCTGCCTTCTGACTGAATCTCTCTGATCCTATATTGAACAGTGTACACACACACATACACACACACACACACACATTTATACATATCTCACCCTGTATTTGTTGCTGTCACCTGACTCGCCATGTCCTCACTTTCCCTTCTAGCTCTTGCTCTGCTGTCCCTTCACTTGAACTGTCTTTCTCCATTTTATATTCCTGGAAAACTTTAATTCATCTTTTAAGGCTTTCCGTGTCACTGTCTAACAGGAGCCTTTATCTAACCCTCGCTCTTCATGCTCTTCATGCTCACACTTCTTCAGTGATCTTATTACAGACCCACTTGGAACCTTGCTTTAATTTGTAAGTATTTAGTGGACTTCCTGAAGAACAACATTCAGTTCTATTTTCAGTATGGGTAATGTAATTCTCATGGATTGAATCAAAAGTGTTTATTGAGTAAATGAATAAGAATATAGTTTGTAGTATAGATAAATGTTTTAGTTTTAAGCCAGTGTCATAGCAAACATCAAGAATCAGCAGTACCACCATTGCTTGCTTTTGTAAATAACTTTTGGGGCAACTAAAAAATGTGTTTATGAATTGTCTGTGAATCTCCTACCACTAACACCAGAGCTCATTAGAGCATACAGACTAAAATGTTCATAAGCTAACTCTTGACAGAAGACACTGTCTGATTCTTGCTATTTATAGGTGAATAGATTTCCTTTGCATGCACAGGTATAAATAACAAAATTAACAACTTTTCCTATGACTTAAAAGTATGGCACTATTTCATCTTATCTTACATCTCTTTTTCAAATACCCATATTTTGTTTGACACTATTATCTTTAATAAACAGGAAGGAGCAAGCTTTTATAAAACGACTGGCCTGGGTCCTTTGCCTCAAGCTCTTTACAATGGGGAACCCCTTAACCTCAAAGAAATGGACACTGAAGAACTGAAAGGGGTTATTCTGGAAAAAATGATGGATGTATTTGTGTATCTACAAAGAAATGTTTTTATGGTAGGTGTGCATTTGTAAAATAATGACACAAATAATATAAGTATATTGAAATTTTTAATGATATAAGTTGTATAAAATTTTTTACTCTGATCATTTAAGAATTAATAATTAGATTTATTGGATATATAGGTACATCAAATAATAGGTTATTTATAATTGTAATTTTAGGGTACAATAAGGGAAGAAACCAGTGCGATTGATTTCCTGATGGATAAGAATAACGTTGTACCCCGGTTAAATTCTTTGATTTTGCACACTAAACCACAGTACCTTAACTTACTGTCTTCATCAGGTAAGTAACTATTCTTATGCTTATTCTTATATAATCCTTATTGTGAATATCTTAGTAATTTGTTATTAAACATTTGTTGTTTCAGTAACTGCTGATATTGAAGATTTCTCGACTTTCTCTTTTCTGGATTCACAAGATAAGAGCGCTGTGATGGCAAAGCACATGCGTTACTTAACTCAGGAAGGTAATGGGCATGGGTTCCGTGATTTTTTTTCTAAAGTAATAAAAACATAGTTTTAGTAAGGTGAGTGTGTAACATTATAATTCGTTACAATTTAACAGTTGCTACATGTGAGGAAAGTTGCGCTTCTTCACCTCCCTCGTGTATGTAGCAGGAGTTCATTCGTGGCCTTTGCCTTTTTTACAACATTTGTTAATGCATTTTTACCATTTAAAGAAAGTAGTAAAACCTGTTCAACGCTAATTTGGTAAGTCTGAGAATAACAATGCAATTTCTATATTAGAAGAGATAATTGTGTTTTTCTTTATAATTCCACAAAATCTGGATGTCTTGCTAAAGTCGGGAATCACAACCTGAAAAGGAGAGACCAAGACAGTTACACATTTAGAAATAAGGACTTAGGTTAAAGAGAGACGTCTGCAGTTGAACCAGAGATTTGTTAAGGAACAACTGAATGTTCAAATAGGTAAATGGAATTTGCTTAGTTTAGGTTTTCCTTTCTTCGTTCTGATTTGAGATGTTTTGGGTTGTTTTGGTTTAGTTTGTTGATTCTTCTCCCTTCTTTCTATTTTAATTTAAATGGAGGTTTTAATACTGTACATTCTGATTATGATTTCTCCTACCCTAGTTCCTCGTATCTTCCCCACCTCCCACCTACCTAAATCCTCATCCTGTCTTGATCTCTCTCTTTACAAAACAAACAGGCTTTTTTTAAAGGTGAAAGAAAAGAAAGGTAATTGAGAGTTTTGCTGGTATAGTAGTCTGGGCTGGCATTTGTGTTGTCTTAGGGTCTGTATGACATCTGTCCAGTATCTTCTGGCTTTTAGAGTCTCTGTTGAGAAGTCTGGTATAATTCTGATAGGTCTGCCTTTATATGTTACTTGACTTTTTTCCCTTACTGCTTTTAGTATTTTTTTCTTTGTTTTGTGAGTTTGATGTTTTGATTATTATGTGACAGGAGGAATTTCTTTTCTGGTCTAGTCTATTTGGAGTTCTGTAGGCTTCTTGTATGTTTATGGCCATCTTTTCTTTAGGACAGGGAAATTTTCTTCTATAATTTTGTTGAAGATGTTTTCTAGCCCTTTGAGTTGGGAACCTTCACCCTCTTCTATTCCATTCATTCTTAGGTTTGGTCTTCACGTTGTATCCCATATTTCCTGGATATTTGATTTAGAGACTCTTAGGCATTTTCTTTGATCATTTTTTTCTATGGAATCTTCTATGCCTGAGAATCTCTCTTCCATCTCTTATATTCTGTTGGTGATGCCAGCATCTGTAGTTCCTGTCCCCTTTCCTAGTTTTTCCATCTCTAGGGTTACCTCCATTTGTTTTCTTTATTGGTTCTATTTCCATTTTTAGATCTTGGACGGTTTTATTCATTTCCTTTGCCTGTTTGGTTGTATTTTCCTGTATTTCTCTTTCAGGGCTCCTACCTATTTGCCTGTGTTTTCTCGTAGTTCTTTAAGGGAATTATTTATATCCTCTTTAAATACCTCTTTGATCTTCATCAGATGGGATTTAAGGTCACTGTCTTGCTCTTCGGGTGTGTTAGGATATCCAGGACTTGCTGTAGTAGGAGAGCTGGGTTCTGATGGGAACTGTGTGTCTCAGGTCTCAGCAGGCTTCCTGTTGGATGGCTTCCTCTTGGGATGTAGGCAGAGCTGTGGTGTAGTGTGCCAGGCATGCTGCTCTGAACCTTGCTGGTGCAGGTACTGACCAGATATGCACCCACCCATGTGGGGTCGAGCCTGTGGTTGCTAGGCTTACAGAGGTTCCGTAGGTGTCTTCACCTGTCCTAGTCAGGTTAGAGCCAGACTTGAGATGAATAGTTTTTAAAAATTTTGTAGATTGAATCCAGATTTCACCTAAATGTCTCTGCATTACTTTCTAATAGATTTCAAATTCTTATGTTCAAAGGTGTTGTTTCTATAAGAAATCCAACATATAATAAATATAGAGTGTTTTCCTCTTAGTGGCGGAAGGCCATGACCTCGAGTGTGTCAAGTAAAAGAGTCAGAGATCAGGCTGGCTTACATCTCAGAGCGTCTCGGGTACTATACCAGAGTATCCTAAAGCAGCTGATGGGATCTAATCTCTCCCAACTTAACGGAATAGTAACTAAAAAGTCTTACATCTACGTTTATCATGAAGAAGAATTTATACAATTTTGAGTACTTAATACTTGAAATACTTTTCCGCTCAGGAGCTGTGGTGGTAAAGTAAGACAGTCAGTTTTCCTAACTTCCTCCTTTAAAGAGAATGTTACGGCCTTGCTGCTAACATTGGCTTTTGGTGGGTGCTAGAGATTTGGCAGCCCAAAGACTCCAGGGTGCGTGGGGGAGGGTCTGAAGTTGTTAGTAAAATCAGTGTCGCCCTTGTATTATATTATTTTTCCCTCTCATTTCTGAAGCTACTTTACTATAAATATTGCTGCTACAGTAATAACTGTAGTTTCAAATAGACTCCATTTTCATTTCCTCGGGTGTTTTTGATAATTATTTTGAATTAGTCACCTGTCCTAAAGGACCAGTTTTTCCATGATGTGTACTGGCATCATGAGAAGCATCATTTTGTGTGCTATGTACTGACACTGGATGGGACTGTAATTGTTTAACTATGATGTCAGAATTGAAAATAGAGACTAGAGAGAGCTCAGTTCGTCGTGTTGAGAAAGCAAGCACAGGGCCTTAGCTGTACCCCAGAGACACTGCTGCGTCTCACCTCATAACCCCAGCTCTGTGGGGAGGTAGGACAGACAGGTAGATCCTTTGGCTCCCTAGCTAACCAGCCTCATCTAATTGGTGAGTTCTAATCCAGAAAGAGAAAGAGTTTGTGTCTCAAAAAGAGGTGGACTGCACCTGAGAAACACATGAGGTTGTCCACTGGCTGTTATACACATATATGTACGTGCACCCACATGCAAATGTATATCTCATACACACCTTAAAAATGGTTTCCTCCTCTGGGTTCCAGTTTTTCATTTTCTATAAATAGAGTTAATTACTATAGGTAATAAACATCAGTAGAAATTAAATGATGATAAACAGAAATTACTATCATTGTTTTCTGTATTCACTAGAAATCTTTACATGGTAAACAATAAATATCATGGGGTCTACACCCTGCCACACAGGAAAAACATATATGGAAGGCAGTTTACAACACTGGGACCATGAAAGACATAGGGCAGTTTTCTCTCCTGGTGAAAATATCTCATGACTCTCCCAAGATCCTCTTCCTCCTGCTCCTCCTCCTCCTCCTGCTGCTGCTGCTGCTCTTCCTCCTCCTTCTCTTCCTCTTTGTCCTCCTCCTCTTCCTTCTCTTCCTCTTCTTCCTCTTCTTCTGCTGCTTCTTTTTTGATACTTTTTTTGTATGTGTATATGTGTGTCTGCATTTATATGAAATGTATTTAATATTCTCAAATAATAACAGAGATAGAAAAGGTGCATATGAAACACAGTTTTTAATATCTTTAAGGTACTAATTATGGGGTCTTTAACTGGAAATTTTCTTTTCCTTCTAGTTTGATTTTAGAAAAAATAATTTTACTTGAGTATTTGAAATTTTCAGATGCTGTAATATCTTCAGTCACTCTGTGGATTATTGCTGATTTTGATGTACCATCTGGGAGAAAGCTGCTTTTTAATGCCTTAGAGCACATGGTGAGTGTGAAACTCCGCTTGAGTCGAGGGTCAGGGTTCAGTTGGTCAGTACAAAGACTGAGGAGGCTACGTCACAAGTTCACACTTTATAAACCAGGTAACTGCCCAGGACAAGACCTGCTTGTCTCCAGTGAACTGAGTCTGCGTTTCACTAACAGCAGCCAAGGATGGCAGCTTTGTCGTGCAGTTTGTCAGCACATGCCATCTATAAACTACATTAACTTTCATTGTTTTTGTTACAAATAATTGTAATCAGTTCTTAGAATTGGTTTCTGATTGTTTTAAATGAATGTCTATATTCTAAGTGACCATGTATGTGTATATTTTAAACATTAAGAAATACATCAAAATGTTTCATGATGTTTTTATATTAGCTCATTGTAAGTTTATTGCTATACAGCAAATTATTGCAAAACATAATGACTTAAAACAGTGATTTTTCTCACCTGTTTGTGAAGTTCAATAAGCAAAAAGCGTCTTAGATGAGGCTTACCTCTCTCGTGAGGGTGTGGTCCAGAGCTGCCTTCAGCTGCGCCATCTGAGCTCCTGACAGGAACTAAATGCCAGCCTCTTAGATGGCACACTTACTTGCCTGTTGGCAAACAGACCGAGCACTTTACTCCGTTGTCACGGAAACCTGGTGTGTGTGTGTGTGTGTCTGTGTGTCTGTGTGTGTCTGTGTCTGTGTGTGTGTGTCTGTGTGTGTGTGTCTGTGTGTGTGCGTGTGTGTGTGTGTGTGTGTGTGTTTTGCTTAAAACATACAAGTATCTTTATGGCAGTTAATGTAAAATATTAAAGATAAACTAGTCAGGCCAGATGACTTGGTGAGTAAAGGCACCTGTTGCCAAATCTGGTGACTAGAGTTCCAGCCGGAGGACCTACATGGTAGAAGCAGACACCTGACTCCTGCAAGATGTTCTGTGGCCCTCACATGGATGCTACGGGACATGGCCACACACAAAAATAAATGTCAGATAAAGCAAAACTACTTTTCTTAAGAGCAGTAATTTTGAGAAATGGGACGATTTAGATTTGCAGAATGATATATTGGACATAGAAAAGATGAAAAAAGATAATCTTTGTTTAATAACATTATCACATATCTATAGTTTTTTCCTGATCTTAAATTACTTTTCTAATTATTTAAGTAGTTAGAAGTTGTTACCCACCCCAATTTTTAGTATTCAGTGATGAGTTCTCTTCTTTTCTGTAGAAAATGTAAATCATCGTTGATACTTGGAGACTATTTAAATTTTGCATTGTAATATCTATTAAAGTTTCAACCAAAAGAAAAAAAAGTTGTTACCCAAAATCCTATGACTAATGGATGCTATATAAGATTATAACAAATTTTTATTCATGACCATGAATGTAAAAATGCTCAAAATATAAACATTTAAAATAAATATTTTAATTGTCATATTTTGTATATTGTGAACATATAAGTTATTAGAAATAATTTTTCTGCCGGGCAGTGGTGGCACACGCCTTTAATCCCAGCATTTGGGAGGCAGAGGCAAGTGGATTTTTGAATTTGAGGCCAGCCTGGTCTACAGAGTGAGTTCCAGGATAGCCAGGGCTACACAGAGAAACCCTGTCTTAAAAAACAAAATAAAACAAAATTTTCTGTTTAAGTAGGCTGTTTTTAGGTCTATTTATAATCATGAAAATTACAACAAATAAGAAATTAAATTTTAATGAATATACCATTTTGATGCTGGCATCAAAAATATCAAATACTAGGAACCAACATAACAAAGTGTAATGTAAAGCTTTAGAGAGAACATATAGAAGTTCTGTGTGACTAGAAGTGTGTACTGTCATCATTAGCAAAGTGAGCCAATATTGTAAAGATATTATCCCGCTCATAATTGATGTCAAGGCTCATTACAGCTCCAGCAGGAATACCTGTATCTTTGCAAAATTGTCACACTAATTTGCAGACATAATCAAAAATTCCAAGGACTAAGAATCACTAAAATATTTGTAAAACAGAGAAGTGGAGAGTAATTAATTTGTCATTGTCAAGACCTTCTGTAATGCTGACAGAAATGAAAACTTTTTTTTAATTCAAAAATAGGAAAGATCAGATCAATAGGAAATAAAGACCCTTGAAACATAGCCATGCCTATCTTATTAGGACCGGGAAAAAGTTATCCTGTGAGTCAGTAAGAATAGTCCTTAAATCTCTCCACATTTGACACCAAATATAAAACCAATTCCAGATGATGGCTTGTGCATGAAAGAGCAAAACAGTAAACTCCTGTGATGAATATCTTCATAACTTCAGAACAACAGTTTCTAGTGAGAGAGAGAGAGAGAGGGAGGGAGGGAGGGAGGGAGGGAGGGAGAGAGAGAGAGAGAGAGAGAGAGAGAGAGAGAGAGAGAGAGGGAGAGAGAGAGAGAGAGAAAAGAAAGAACAGGCTAAAAGTAGAGCAAAGAGTTTCGGGAAAGTCCAGTGACGTGGAGAAGGCTGCTTAGCGTCATTAATGAGGGAGAGAGAAAGTCAAGCCCTGGTGCAGAGGCCTTCTGTACTGCACAGATGATTTCAATTTAGATGACGGTGCAAAAGGGTCATGATCTCTGGTATAATAAAACACTCATCTGTTGCTAGTGGGAGTGGCAACTAGTACATATATTTTATACATCATTTCACTTTAAAATTGAGTATCTAAAAGAAATTAAAAATAAATAAGTAGATATCTGTGTATCCTAGTGTGGCGCTCCAAAGTGGAAGAGGCTCAACAAGATAGATAAAGATGGTATTCATCTCATGGAATTCTGTATACTACCAAAAATAACCACACAGCAACCGGGTTCGTGAGGCTCCTGTTGGATTGACTGATACGAGGACAAGAGCATCATGTTAGGGAGGAGTGTGCGTGCTGACCGAGGATGAAGCCGTCTGGGTCACTGGCAAAGCTCTAGTTCTCAACCTACGTAGTAATTTATGGTAGTTTAATTCACTTGAATTCTACACTTTTGTTTTATGTATTTTATGTGTTTTATACACTTACAATGCTATCATTTTATTACCTGAAAAATCTTTAGACTTGCTAATGACTGTTTCTCTGGCTGCTGTGCTGAAAATTAGTTATTCAGTACAGTCATCATAGGAACCCTAACAGTAAAGAGAGGTGCACAGTGAGGTCAGCAGGCTTGATGATAAGTGTATCCAGCTGTAAAAGGGTGTGTCCAGTACCGATCTTCTAACCTGTGGATGTGTTTTGCAGGAAACAAGTTTTCATAGTCGGTTAGGGCTTGTTTATAACCCCACATCGAAGATAAATGAAGAGAACACAGCCATTTCCAGAGGAATTTTGGTAGCTTTTCTTACACATAAAAACAACCTCTTGAGAAGCTTTCTCAGGAAACTGGCAAAAGGAGAAACTGCTGAAGCAATTTATTCTGGAGATAAAATCAAAACATTCCTTGCAACGGTCAGTAAAACAACTGTGTGTGTTACTGGGTGTGTGTGCTTGTATATGTCTGTGATATATTTTAAAAATATAATTTATATACTTAGAGTACCATGATATGGAAAAATATTAATAAGTATAAGAAATTGGGAATAATAGCTTACTGGTTGTACGATGGGGAATCGGTATCTGAGCTGAGAGCCTAGAGCTTCCGTCCACACTTCAGCCATGGCTACGGCTGCGTGGGCCTGTTGTGTACTTAACGTTTGAATTTGTTTCTCAGTCATACTAACCGTATTTCAAGTGCTAAACAACTATGTGTTGCCATAACTACCATATTGAATGTACAGTAGAAAATTTCTACAGTCATAGGCGTGCATGCCAACTTGCTAAAACTTGCGACCCCGAGGGCTCCTAGCGGTGCTCAAGTAGAACACACCAAGGTGAATTGTATGTGTATTAAGGCCTGGAAAGTCTGGAAAGTCCTGTACCTCAGTGTGAAGTCATGTAAGAACTTCCCCTGATCTCCTGGAAGATCCGTATACTGTTTGCTGTAACCAAGGGTTATGGTCAGTATTTGATGGTTTAAGTACAGTTACTACGTCGCTCTTTTGTTATTAGAGCACTGAGGTGAGATGGAGCATTTTTATCTTAAGCACTATTTCTTAAGAGCATCTAATGTGAGATAGTGAGTTTAGAATTTAATGAACATTTCATTTCCTTAATGTTAAATTTTATTTAAACTGATGTTTACAAACATTTTAATAATCTACAAATCCCCCTTAAATTGTCAAATAATGAATAATTTATAACCATATGTATGTGGAACTGGATTTAAAGACTTTGTGAATGATTTGGCAAAAGAATATTATTTCTTTAAAATGTTTCTTTAAGAAAATTTTTTAACATAATTTGCATAATTTTATTAATATTCATAAAGAGAGACTTACATAAATGAATTGTATCTGCCACTTCATCTTTTGATTCATTTTTAACCTCAGGAGATGGATAAGAATGCTTTTGAGAAAAAATATAACACCATTGGAGTAAATATTTTCCGAACTCACCAGTTATTCTGTCAAGATGTTCTTAAATTGCGGCCTGGCGAGCCTGGGATTGTCAGCAATGGGAAAGTAAGTGGAAGAGACAGCACTAGCGCAGTGCACAGAGAGCCAGCGTCTGATGTGACAAGTCACACAGTCCAGGGGCGGCACTCACGTACTGCACACTGCTCAGAGCTAGGATAAATAAGACGGCACAAGAGCCCCCTGTGCACTCAGCTGTGGTAACATCTTCGTGTCATCTGTGACGGAAAGCAGGGTGCGATCCATGCATCCAACTTTATCTTGTTCGGGACATGTTTTGTTGGGACAATACACCTTCATAGCTTGAGATGGTGTACAAAGCGTATTTTTACGTCTTTTTCTCCTGTGCCTTTCCCCTGCAATTTTTATGTCACATGACACTAGTTTTGCAAATTCTGAAGTATGTTTACGTAGATTGTTATGTCTTTAACATGCTACAGTCCTTTACAAACTATAAAAAGCACAAATTCTCACTGCATTATGAAAATGTACTACTAATAGCTCATTATTTTACATTCTAATTCTTTTTTTTTTTACAAGAGACATGTCTGTTTCTCTTAAAGGTGTGATTATAGCTTCACCTGTAGCTTTCTATGACATTGTGGCTTTGATATTTGTGTATGTGTGCCGTCCATGTGCGGGTCAGAGAGAGGAGTTGTACAAGTTTATTCTGTCCTTCCATCATGAGTGTCCTCAGGATTGACTGAGCTTGCGCTGTCAAAGCTTTGCAACTTTGGTCACCTGAGTTGTTTAGGCAGTATGTTTCATGCTGCTTTTCTTGTGACTTACTGCAGATATTTCTGATCAGTCTATAAACAAATACAGATGATACATACTTATCAATATTTTTGAGGATGAAAATCTGATTTTATATTTTATCAGTTACTTCAGTATAAAAATTAGAATCTGATCATTAAGTTTATTAAATAAACTAATGTGTTTGACAGATATCTGTCTGCCTTAACATGTTATATAGCAAATCATCAAATTATCTTAAAAGTTCTAATGCATTCTAATTTTTCTACATTTTTTATGAACTCTGTTCGCCTCTGCTAACATCACACTCGTTGGAGCCGGAGAGATGGCTCAGCGGTTACAAGAGATTTCTGCTCTTGCAAAGATGTATTTTGGTTCCTAGCACCCACACGAGGTGACTCACAACTCTCTGTAGCAGTAGGTCAGGGGCCAGTGCTGTCTTCTGGCCTCCACAGGTATTTCCAACACACACAATTTGCACTCAGACATGAAAATAAAATAGCCCTTCTTTTCATTCATTCATTTATTTATTTATTTTACATCCTGATTGAAGCCTCCCTTCCCTTCTCTCCTCCCCGGCCCTCCCTCTTCCCCCTCCCCTCCATTCCCACTTCTTTTTCTTCTTAGAGAGGGGAAGGCTTCCCGTGGATGTCCACCCACCTTGGCATATCAGATTGCAGTAGGACCAGACACATCTTCTCTTGAGCCTAGACAATGCAGCCCAGTAAGGGGAAAGAGTCCCAGTTAGGAAACAGTAGAGACAGCCCCTGAAGACCAAGCTGCTCACCTTGGGCCTGTGTCCATCCCGTGCATGCTGCCTGATTGGTGGCTCACTCTCTGTGAACCCCCATGGGTCTAGGTTAGTTGATTCTGTAGGTTTGCTTGTGGTGTCCTTCTGTCTGTCTCCTCACTTCTTCTTCCCAATCTTCTGCAGGATCCCGCAAACTCCATTTAATGTTTGGATGTGTGTCTCTGCATCAGTTTCCATCAGATGCTGGGTGAAGCCTCCTCTCTGATGATGGTTATGTTAGGCTTCTGTGCTCAAGAAGAGCAGAGAATCATCAATGCTATCATTAACAGAGGTGTGGTCTCTCTCAGAGCATAGATCTCAAGTGGAACCAGTCATTGGTTAGCCACGCCCTCCACTTCTGCTCCATCTTTGCCCTTGCATATTTTGTAGGCAGGACAGATTGTGGGTTAAAAGGTTTTATGACTGGGTTGGTGTCCCCATCCTTCTGTTGGCCTAAACCTTTTTTTCTTTTCTTTAAAGAATCATAATCGGCAATAGTGCTATTTTACAAACTGATTGCAAACATTACTACTTATTAAAAGTACTGATCAAACTTGATAGTGAGCAGTGCAGAAGTCCAGGGATGACCTTACTCCCATGCCATAGAAAGAAATGCAGCTTTTAAAGAGATAGTTGTTAAGTATATGCGCATCTGTGACTCTCCTATCCTGTCCCCTAGGCAGAGCGAGTTGTGAGGGGTGAACCAGTGACAAAACTCAGCTGTGACTGGGATGCTGTGCTGGCAGCAGCTGAGTACAGAAACTGATCAAGTGAGAGTATTTGTGCCAGCTAGTGGGAAATGTGATTCTGATTACCGTTCAGTTTGAGTAGAATGTACTTTACACTGTGCAGCATGGCCGATGCTACTGTAGCGGTGTAACCCTCATCACAGCTTTTCAGAGTGTCATTATAGAGCAGAAGAGCCTTCTGTGGAGCAGATTGTTAGCATTTTGACAGTTTAATATTTGAAACAGTTTCTGCAAGGTTTTGAATTTTAATATTTAAGACAGGGTTTCACTGTGTCCTCTGGGATTGTGTAGGGTGGTCTGGCTTTGGACTTACAGATACCTGCTCGCCTCTGCCTCCCAGATGCTAGGTTTAAAAAGGGTGCCACTATGTCCAGCTAATGGTCACATGATTTATTGCCAAAATACTAAAGAATTACATGTTTATATGTTTATATATGCTGTTAGTATAGTTCTTCTTGTATTTATCATTTCTTGCCTTTCCTAAGCCACACTAACCTAGGTTCAGACTCAGTTGTTCCACGAGGTGTAGAAACCTGGCTGCATTGTTTGTACAATATGAGCTATTGTCTGGTGTGAGGCTAGCTCCAGCAGTTGTTCACCAATCCCAGGAGTTGTATGGTAGTGTCTGATAGAAAGCAGGTGCGCATGCACACACACACACACACACACACACACACACACACACACACTTGGTGGATGAAGCAAGACTCTAGCAACTTGAATTTGTCTCTTAGTCCTTATGTACTTTAATGAAGTCCTCTATGCAGGGAAAAAAATCACATTACAGTCACTTCTCAATCCTGAGTTTCAGTTACACATAATGATTACAAGATTCATATTTTTAAAAACAAGTTATTCTAAATTCCAGACCTGATTACTCAGTTTCCCCTGTGGTTTCTTGCCACTGTGTATGTGTATCCTAAAGTCACAGCTTCTCTATTATAGATTAACACAATTTGAGCATGCCAAATATTTTTAACTGCCAGGTTCTCTTGTATTGGCAGGTAGCAGTTTTCAGTTACAAGGAAGGAAATAGACATCATGTTATTCCATCTTAACACAATTCTTACTCATCTAGCACAGTTAGCCATCTACCTAGTCTTATATTGTTTTTGTCGCAACATAAACGGATAGTCAGCTAGAGAACTTGAAGTCAGTGAGCTCTTACTTTTGCTGAGACAACAGAAAAAGAAAATGTTTAATCAGTCGACATGCTGCAGAGCACTAGGTCCTCCAGGCACTCCACACCTCCTCAGCAAATACATAGCTGAAAAGCCAGGGAAGCAGACTTTACCATGGGCACAGAAGCTCAGTTACCATCTTTGGTCATTAGCCTGTTCCTTGTATGTGAAACTCTCAAGCCCTTAGCAACCAAGCTCGCTTTGTTCTGGTGCTCTGACCTTAGCAGGCCATTCACTAGGTAACTAAGAATGTGCTTTTTATTTTTATGCTGTGCCCTAGGTTTTCTGCTACAAAGCAGCTGTCAAAACACCCTGACCTGATTTAATTCATTGTTCATGAAAAAACACTTTGACCTAATTTTTTAACCATACTTATTTTTAATTTCTCAGAAATCTTTGCTAAATCATTAATCTGAGTGGCATTGCTTTTTAGGAAATCACCACTATGGTTATGTATTGTGTGTGATTGGATTACAGAGTTGGAGAATTAGAACAGCCTCAAGAATATTCATACAAGGCAAAAAACAGGGTGACCAAGGCAGCAACAAGTGCAGTGAGGGCTAGCAGCTGCAAGGGTATCAGGAGACAGGAGTCTCAGGGCTTTGGCTCTCTGAGGTAGACTCACACTGACTATGCTGGTGAGGTGAGTTGTCTCTTGTCAAGCTGCAGTACTGACTGCAGTGCCTCCTGCTGCATGGCTTCTGCCGTAGTCTGTTATTGAGATAGTTAATAGGCCTTGATTGTAAAAATATGTGAAATGCCCAGACAAGGTAACTTTTCAGTAAATGTTAACTTGTGTTTTCTCTTGAAATATTTGAGAACTGCATGGAAGTGGCAGGCTCATGTGTGGACTTGGTTTTATGCAGTAGTAGATGAAATGTGGGAAGCAGCCCATAGCGAGGGGCTTCTACTTCTACTCAGTGTCAGTGCACGTGCTGGTAGAGTTCAGTAAACGTTAGTGTTTTGTATTATAGAATGCTACATTAATTTAAAATAATCACATTTCACCAGGTGGTGGTAGTACATGCCTTTAGTGCAGCCAAGGCAACCCAGAGAAACCCTGTCTCAAAAAAAAAAAGTTTAAAAAATGAAAGAAAAAAGAAAAAGAAGCAAAAAGAATCACATTTCTAAAAATATTGCAATCAAGACTTAAATAACAGATTTTATCCTATTGTTGCTTAATTTTAGAGCTTAAATATTTTTTCCACCTTGGATATTATCAGATCTTATACCTTATAAATTATAGTATTTGGGAGATACATCCAGATTTACATAGAAGGATAGATACTGAAGAATCAGAGATACTGAAGAATCTACTGTTTGATGCTGTGCTTGGTTACACAGATAAAAGCAAGGCAGCTTTCTGGTGTGTTTAGTCAGATAGCCATCCTTCTATTCATGGATTAAAAACAAGCAAACAATAACAAATTGAAGCTACTTTTAAAATTAAATTGATATCAAATCTTAAAAGTTAAAAAAAAGTTGACATGAGTGCTTTTAGTATTACAGTGCCTGTATTGTGTTAAGACCCTGTAACTTATATTTATAGTGAAACATGATTTGACCTCTGATGTCACCTCTGCAAGAGGCCAGTACTGTGCTTACATGACTTTAAAACAATGTTCACTACAGAAGCAGCTGCAGAAAATGTGTGAAGAACTAACTGAAACCAGTCTCTGTAATCTAAAACAACAGTATTCTACTTGCCATGGTCTAAGGGTTGTTAAATATAATGTTTCCTCCTTGAGACGATGTCAGCCCCACATTCTAGATCAGGACTTAGTACACATGACACAATAGTGGCATGGCTTAGCTCCCTCAGAAAATGCTCATGGTGCTACAGTTGACGGGAGTGTCGGAGTAGACATGAACAGAGAAAAGTGTCCTGAATGTCTCCTAGAAAATATCTAACAATAACACTGTCTTTAAGTTCGTAGGACCTTTAAAAGGGGAGTTCCACAAAGAAGATTTTCACTTGCTTGAAAAGATAACATTTAGTAATTCAGCAGAGAAAATTGCAGTCATTGTTGAAAATATGGAAACGAACTCAACACAGTAAGTATTTTAAAAAGTATTAAAGGAGTTGGTTTAGAAGTTTTGTGTTTTACATATATTTTATCTCCCTCTTTCTATTCTTCCCTCCCTCCTTCCCTGCTTCCCTCTCTTCCTTTCTTCCTTCTTTTTTGGTTTTTCTAGACATGGTTTCTCTGTATAGCCCTGGCTGTCCTAGAGATCCTCCTGCCTCTGCCTCCCGAGTGCTGGAACTAAAGGCCTAAGCCACCATTTTCTGGTTATCTATTTTCTTTTAAAGTTAGAAACATTTTGATAGTTAGAAAAGTAAAGATACATAATGATAAAAGACTGAGAGAAGGTTAATGATCAATCACAGGTGATTAAACAGCAGAAAATAAACCATTCTCCCCCCCCCAGCACCCCTCACTGAGGACTCTGTGTCCCCTCAACTCGTTCTCTCTCTTTGTTTGTGCTCACCCAGCTCCGTCCCATCCTCTCACAAGAGGAGCCGTTCTGTAAAGACAGTGGTATGCAGAAGCCTCATGTGCTGTGTTTCTACCTTGGCTTCAGCTATAAATACCCACTGTAGGTGCTTCCTTTGTTGAGTGCTTTGCCTTCCCCAGAGAAATGTGATTATACTGTCTGTCCATTGTAATTCACTTCCGTAAGATGGCAGTGCTAGCTAGCTGTGTGTGCGGAGAGAGCCTCTGGAGTTGTTAACTGTAACATGAAGTATGAGATGTTCTCATCCTGGAAGTCTCACGCATTGCTCTCTGTTTGTATAGCATGAGCGACCTTGTGATGAAAATAGATGTGCTTATTTCTTCATCGGCTGTGCATGCTTCTCGCTATGAGGTCCCATTGCTCAAAGAGAGTCTCAGGTAACACTGTAACAATATCTGACACGTTTTTGTCTACTGAATTATTTTATGAATTCTTTCCTCTTGCCATGAATTATTTCCATTTTGTATAGCATAATGAAAATTAAGTTTTCTGTTCAGTAAAAAAAAAAATAGTAATATAAAGAGAAAAAATATCTAGGACACAGCTCAGGGGTAGAGGATATGTTTGTCTTTCATGCATGAAGCCCTGAATTTAATCCCTAGTACCACGTGACTAACATGCACATACAAACACACACATACACAGGCTCACTGAATGCACATACAGACACAAACACACACATACAAAGCACATATACACATATACACACACATAAAACACCACACAAATCTAGTTGTACAGCCTAGTGAATAAAAACACACTTAGAATGTAAAGTTTAAAGTAATACTTAGCATGATTGTTATTTAATGTTTAATATTATTAGTAACTTTAAGCATCTTCAATCATCATAAATAATACCATGTATTTTTAGTATGTGAAATACTCACTTTCTAAGCGCTGGGCTTATAACTGTGTAGCACCACACACAGTTCACATAGTTAAATGATGTCTTGGGACTAAAACACAGTACAACCTTATAGAAAGAATTACTAGTTGTGGGAAAACTTACAGCAGCAGGAGACAGCGGTATAGTTAAGCTGTAACAAGCACATCATATTGTAGCCATTGGACAGCCAGTGTCTCCAGGAGCTGCAGTGTGGGAGTAGCTTGTAGAGGTTTTGCAAGAGAATTAAGCAGCAACAATTCCAGAGTCATGTTACAAGATCATCTAACTCCTAACCTTAATTTCTGACAAAATTATCTAAGACCTGTGACTCTACTACTCTTATTACAACACAAGTCATAGCTTCAAGTAAAATGAACTTTCCCTCAGTAATTATGATTAAAGTAAATATTTCATTGTTGAACATCAATTTTCTCACTGCAAAGAGCCTTTCTGTAGCAAAGATGACTATTCTTGTAACTCCTCATGTGTTGCCTTTGATTTCATAAGTCTTTTTCTACTGTCAAATTAAAGTCTTCCTTCATCTAAAAAGAAAATGCTTTTATTTGACTAGTGTTAAGCGGTAATTATGTTACGTAGTCTTTACTTTACAAGCGCACATATTACTGCTTGTCTCCCTCTGGCCTCTTTGTTTCTATTTCCCTTTGAATTCAGTTCACCTGTTTCTTAATTTATGATCTAGATCAATGGGAGGCAGACAGGAAGGACAGGAGGGAAGGAGGGACGAGAGGACTCGAGATCCAAAGAAGTGATGGTGACCTGGGCTTGTTTCACACTCACCTCTAGTGTGGATTGATTTTGTACAATGCCAAATGGGATAAAAGTGCTAAGTAGTTAGCTCTTAGATCTAAGGGGCTATGTTTACCTAACACAGAATGTACTGGTTTCATTTTCCACATAATGCAACCCATGAAAAACTATCAGAATTTTTACTGTAGTATTTTCATTCTTTAAAGTATATTTAATTGTGTATTTATAAAATACCTAATTTTTTTCAAATTCATTATAACTTTACAACATATCATATACAGATTTCAAATCTGCCGTTTATTATGTGAAATACTCAGAATTTTTTAACTAAACAACTCATAAGGTTGTACATAGCTAAGGTCACGATTATGGATGTATTTGTATAAACTTAACCTACTATGTTTCTCCCACTTTTTGTTGTTCTAGTGTTATAAAGATAAATCCTCCAGAGAATGATACATTCTTTGATATCATTGCTATTGTTGATCCTTTGTCAAGAGAAGCTCAGAAGATGGCACAGTTACTGGTGGTAAGATGATATACGTTGGACTAAACCTTTCATTTGAAACTTCAATTTCCATGTGTGTTAAGTGCGATGAAGTATTGGTGCTCTTCTCAGGTCTTTACACCATCTGACATTTTAGACACACACATACGTGTATGAAATCTATGCATTTCAGTATATGATAGTAGAACAGGGCACAGGTGTTGCAGCAGCACTAGGCTGGGCACTGCTATGGCCGAGCTGCTGTTCCCTACACAGTTGATGGTGTGGCACATAAAGTGAGCTTTGATGGATTCCAAGCTTGACCTATCAGCATGGCTGGAAACAGGGCCTAAGAAAGCAAAGTTGAATGAGTCCGTACAGAAGGGACCCTGGTCACAACACGTGCAGGTAAGGAGAGAAACTGTACAGTCCTCCACTCCTCATCCCTCCATCATCCCTGAGCATGCAGGAGGCCCTGCAAGCATAACAGCATGACAGCTGCCTTCTCACCAAGAAACCCACAAGAGAGCCCCTGCAGCAGCCAGATAAATAGACCTTACTTAATCTTGGACCTGTGAGAAAGTACGCTTCTGGAGTTGAAGCCACTCAGTCAGTGGCATTTTGTTATGGCAGCCTGAGCAAATCAAAGAAATGTCTTCCAAGTTGCTGAGTGGTACCCTTCAGAGAAGCTGGTGTTCACTCTTATTTAGGTGAAGCTTGAAGCACAGTAAGTAATGCTTAGCAAGCAGGCAGAGCTCAGGGAGGGAGGAACACACAGATTGTATCCAGAGATTCAGCTTCTGTAGTGAGGGTCTTGAACAGGATGTAGTCACTGTGGGAGGTGGTTTGAAAATGCTTGGCCCAGGGAGTGGCACAATTAGAAAATGTGTCCTTGTTGGGTTAGTGTGTCATTGTGAGGGTGGGCAATGAGACCCTCCTCCTAACCACCTGAGAGCCAGTCTTCTCGTTTGCCTTTGGAACAAGATGTAGAACTCTCAGCTCCTCCAGAGGCATATCTCCCTGGGTACTGCATGCTCTTGCCTTGATGATAATAGACTGAACCTCTGAACCTGTAAGCCAGCTCCAATTAAATGTTGTCCTTTATAAGAGTTGCCCTGGTCATGGTGTCTGTTCATAGCAATAAAACCCTAAGACTCTGTCATCTAGCAGTCAAGCATAAGCTACTCAAGCTGCTGAGACTGTCGAGTAACCTAAGATCACAGTTCAGAGGTCATCTGTGTCTTGCTGTTAGCATAAAGGAGAGAACAGGGCAACACCACCAAAGGTCCATAAGTGACTGGAAATAATAATAGTAAGAGGCTGGCAGCCATGCCCAGCAGCCTTTCATGAAGATGAAAGTGTAGGGAAGTCTAGTGTTCTGACTTACGTCTGTATCCCAACACTCAAAACCAGGCACAAATGCTATACGTTTACGACCATGCTGGCCTGCATTGCCGTATTCTGTCTGAGACAGATGGAGAGAAGATGACAGAAGAAGAAAAGGAAGAAAGGAGGGAAGGAGGAAAGAAGGAAGATAGGAAGGAAGGGGAACGTTCAAGAAATGTTCTCCACTGCAGTCAATAAGGAATGCTGAGAGGAGGGGGAGAGGAAAAGCCCAGCAGTTTGTTATCTAGTAGCACGTGGTCGGCCCTGAAAGCACACACATGCAAGGGACGCAGTCGGCCCTGAAAGCACACACATGCAAGGGACGCGGTCGGCCCTGAAAGCACACACATGCACGGGACGTTTGGACTGAGCAGGTTCTAGTTACTTACCTGTGTGTTTTGTATGTATAACAAAACTTAAAGGAAATGAGGCCATGAATTTGAAAGAGAACAAGATGTGTAGAGGGAGATACACAGGAGGACCTGGAGAGAGGTAAAGGAAGGGATATACAGTTACAATATCAAAAAATTTTTAAAGAAAGAATGTTGTCAGAATTGGAAACCCCTCTGACTGTTGGCTTCTCTTTGGGAAACAGGCCAAAGTGTAGGAAGTAACTCTAATGAATATTGTTAACTAACAAGTTAAGGTTTATTGTTGTATATTCCATTAGAACTCCATGTTGTAGCTTTCTCAGACAGTGTAAAACCTTTTTATGAATGCATTTATTAATGTAGGTGATGATCTTAGACTTTGATATTGTTCCGCTTCAGAGTATAAACAGCACAAAGTTAACCCCATGGCTGTTTCACTGTTCTTTCTTAGCACTTGTAAATCCTTCATGTGTGAGTTTCTTCAAGTATAGAACTCAAATTATCCTTGATTTTTAGTGTACAACTTCCCTGATAACATGAAGAATCATTATTCAGAAGAAAATGTTATTTTATGTTTAAGACCTATGTCAAGATAGAACTTATAAATAGTAAATATGAAATTATGGAGATAAGAGAGAGGAATTGCACATCACTATTTCTTTGATAAAAATAATATGCTTTATTTCTGAGAAAATTCATTTTTATAAATTATTTGTAGAACAATATCTTGCATATTGGTTGTAGTTTCTAGCTTCACTTGTCACTCATTCTGTGTAGTGACTGATTCATCTATACAGTGCTGATCTAACACTGGAAGGGGAAACAAGGCATCCCCTGGTCTCCATGGCAGCGAATTGAGTGACAGAATAGGAGCTAAACCCCAGAGCTCTTAAATGTGCACTCTGTCTCATGTAATTCCTCACTAAGTCTCTGTTCTTTGTGTTACGTGTACATTTCTGTTTCTGCCTTTATCCATATTTTTATTAATAACTTTTGACTCATCTGTGGTTTGTTCCCTGTGTAAAGATGAGAGAGAACAAAATTCATTGTCTCCCTCTTCTTACTTATTTAATGATAATTAAGACAAAAGAATGACTAGGTCATCCATGTATAGCCTACAATGTTCTACGTCTCTTATGACACAGAGTGAAATTCTGAAAAGATCACAGTATGCTAGGCAGTGCTGTGAGTCTACCACTCTGTGTCTGCAAACCAGGTTCTAGTAAATATATTACTTTTCCTTCAATGCTAGGGAAATTCAAAACCTCTGAAAGGAAGTTATTTTAAGCAAAAGACTAGCAACTTAGAGTTACTTGAATGTCAACCTCTTGTGTAACTTCCTGTGGCCTGTGGCCTTGGGAGGATGTTTGAGGGTTAAATGTGACAATGAATGCAAATGGCTGATGCAATGCATGGGGCATAACATATGCTCAGTAGCTGTTAGCTGTTGTGTCATTTAAAAATCAATGTGGGCCTTTTCAATAGGTGCTTGGGAAGATTGTAAACGCACGGATAAAGCTGTTCATGAACTGCAGGGGTAAGCTTTCAGAAGCCCCGCTAGACAGGTGAGTGGACGGAAACACCTGCACATGCATGAAGGAGGAAGAACCGGCTGTGGACGAGCTCTGTCACGTCACTTAATGGCTACAAACTAAGCCCAACTCAGTAAATGTGTCTTAGCAGAAGTTGTATGAAACTTTGTTTACAGGCACTTGTAGGAATTTGATAAAGGAGTATTTACTGAGAGGTGTTTCCAGGGACATACAGTGAGGTTAACGGTTTCCAGGTTAACTGTATTGTCTACAACTTTCCAGACCCACACTCCAGCATGTCCTTTGGCACATCACCACAGTCACTATTTGGGAAAGTAGCTTAGAGTCTGCCAGTGACACGTGGGAAGGCTGTGATTTTGAATGACACGCTACTTAACAGAAACACACTCTGCTTTTTGGTTCAGAATGGCTGTCGTTATAATTATTTCTATTAATAGAAATGTTTGATATCCTTTTGTGCCTTGGGACAGAAAGACAGTGTGCCCTATTGGACTAAAAGAGCTTCATAAGGCTTATTGATAGATGTGTTTTTCTTGGTTACAGTTATTGAACTCTAAACGTGCATGCACACCTGACAGAGAAGGTATAATTCAGCTAATATCTAGATTGCTTCAAGTATGTTGTATTTTATATATTATACATTTTACCTTGAACCATGATTTTAAACAAGAAGTTTTTAATGATTGGAAGGCAATAAAATAGAAAATATGGAAATTAAAAATGGGAGTTTTGAACTCATCCATTGGCCCCTTGACTGACACCTGTTTTATAGCTCATTTACTTTTTAGGTTGTTCATTTCTCTTTTGTATTTCAAATTTATCATATACCTTTCTAAATCTGATCAAAGTTATTAAATGTTGGTCACTATTTGAAAGGTCTGTCTCATGGGTACAGAATTTTATTCACAAGACTTGACATTCCCTTCACAATATCTCTATAAAGCTTAGAATGCATTTAACAGAAGAAGAAAACTATTGCAGGCTGGAGGTCTAGCTCAGTGGTTCAGAGAGCTGGCTGCTCTTACAGAGAATCTGAATTCAAGATCCAGCAACCATTTTCAGCAATTTACAATTGTCTATTAAACTGGCTCCAGGGAATCTGATGTTCTCTCTTGACCTCTGTGGGTACTAAACCATGTGCACAGGCATGCTTGTATGTGTGTGTGTGTGTGTGTGTGTGTGTGTGTGTGTGCAATTAAAATGAAAATATTTAAAATAAAAGATTACTAAGGTTGAATAGTGGCGAAGACAAGGCTTGTGTAGTAGGAGTATACTGAAGTGCTAGCTGTTAATGAGCGTATACAGCAGGCACCATGCTTTAATCAGCTAGCGCAGCATAGTCTTACCCTGTGCATACACCAGTCAGAGCATTGACAGGTTTGTTCTTAGTCCTTCCGTTTTAGTAAACATGGTCTCATTGTCTCAGAGCTAAGCAAAGAACTAAACAAGAGTCTCTTCGCTCCATGCTCTGTCTCCTGTCTTTCTGAGCCTCCCTTTATAACACTAAAATAACCCAACTCAGGAAATATATCGTAGTTTATTGCAGAAGTTGTATTCTCCTGAGTTTTACACAAATGCCTCCCTGTTTTAATCCTACACTTTCTTCTTTGCCTTCCATCGCTGCTTTTTCAAGTATTCTGTTTCTTGTCTTTAACTATTTTCTTTTTTATCTTTTTTGAGCTTTCATCTTCCGTATTTAAACCTATTCAGTTGCAGGGAGAGGAAAACTCCTCAGGAGGTAAAGGTGCTTGTTACCAAGCCTTATGGCCAGACTTTGTCCCTCGGAACCCACATGATGGGAAGAGAGAAGTGAAGCCCACCAAGTGTCCTCTGATTTCCACGTGTGCATTGTTAGGTGCATGCACACACACACACACATGTACAGACACTACATTCAGTCTTAGGGGCTGAAGATTGCAGCTCAGCATTTCAAAGTAGTTGCTACTCTTGCAGGGGACTGGGATTCTGTTCCCAGCACCTACATGACAGCTAACAGTCCTCTGCAGCTGCAGTTCAGACACATAAAGTAAATCTTTTTTAATTGCTCCCTTGCTGGGCAGTGGTGGCCTATACCTTTAATCCCAGCACTTGGGAGCAGAGGCAGGCAGATTTGTCTGAGTTCAAGGCCAACTTGGTCTGTAATAATAGTCTGCTAACCTAGGCTTAGTCACAGAAGCTTGTAGCATCCATACATGCTAATCTGGACCTAGAATAGTTTCTGCTTCTGGCATTTACTACGGAATAAGCTCACCCTTTCCTGGTTCTTTCTGATCTTTGATTGGCTGGTTCAGTTCAGCTGTTCTGACTCCTCTCCCAGCTGACTGATTCAATCTTGGCCTCAGACTGACTCTAGCAGTCTTTTCTAATCTCCGGGCTTCTTCTCATTCTCTTGTTTGTTCTGTTTTTGCCTGTGTCTAGCTTGTTCTCTCTTCAATGTCTCTATAAAACTCTCCTGGTGAAACTACCTCCTTCTCCCTCTTGGCTGCTCTCCTCTCCTCTGAACTCCACTGCACTGCTCTTCATGGACTCTACTGTATCTGTACTATACTCTCCTCCTGTGCTGACTGTCCCTCCCTTTAGTAATTCCTTTTCCTCTGTCTTCTCAAGAGAGTTGGACATATCCTGTTCTGTCAGATCTTAATCTGATTCATCACTTTGTCTGCCATCCAGTTAGACATCACTTTCAAACATGGGGACTTCCTTCTATAAACTAACTTTACCTTAATGTTTGGGTTTAAAGGTGAATACTGAGAATGTGTCTGTATCCCAGCCAGAGGGATAAAAGGTGCATGTTAAGGGATAAGCCACACCACAATGAGAGACAGGTTCCGATATCCTGTAACACCCATCCACAGTAGCTCTCCTTCACTGCACTTTCACATTTGCCTTGAATATTTTTCTTTGTCATTGAAGTTATTTTTACTAAATCCTAAAAAATGTCCTATTTCCAGCATTTCTAGAAAAGCTCTTCTTTAGTGTTTATGCAGTGTTTGGCATGCTGAATGATTGGTGCATTTCCCTCGTGACCGGTCTCTCTCGTGTCTCTTTATACCTTATTGGCTTTGCATTGCATATGAATTCTTGCGTGTCTTCTCCAGTGAGTCTCATCACTGAACTGGAGTAAGGGTCGGCCCTAGTCAACTGTGGCCAAATTAACTGAAGGATGTCTGCCATTTAAGTTAGGCAGGCTTGGTTATCCTTTGCTGGGTTTCTCTCTCCGGCTCTCATCAGGGTCTCAGATAAAGAGCACTAGAGATGCACACAGTGGCAGTAACTGCAGTACTTTTCAGCCAACCACTAGAAGACACTGCAGTCCTTATCCAGACAGCACCACAGCAGTGTGAGCTGCGGAGCCTTGAGAACTGCAGCAGGGCTGACACAGTTTTCTCTCAGTTCAGAGGACAAACAGCAGTTGGATAGTGAGAGCGTAGACTTCCCAATGTGAGTCTGAGCTTAACACGATTGTAAAAGTATATTAGAGAATTGAAAACATCATTTTTATATTCTCGATATTGGCTCATGCTATTCTTGACAAATGATTAACCTTTAGTATGATTATATTGAACAATGAGACTGATGTACAGTAAAAGTGCAGTTATGTCTAATGATCTACTTAGCAGGCACATTTAACTTCGTCCCATTGGTTTGATTTTAGTTGAACTTGAAGTTGGTATCAAAATTTCCACTTGACTTTTCCTCATTTTCGGGCTTTCATTGTTCCTCTTCAGTGGTCGGAGCTCATACAACAGCCAGACTGTGTGAACACATGTGAAGGGTGCAGACCTGATCACACATGCTCTACGCAAATAGATTTTTAAAAATGTTAATTATTTCATTGAAGAATAAAATATATAGTACACTATATAACCATATAAAATAATCTCTTAACTCTTGTGGCATATGGTTATATATTTAACTTTTGGTTTAAGATTTTATAGTTATGTTTATTAAGCCATTGGCAGTTTTAAAATACTTGAGGAATAAATAATCATTTTAATTTTAGTCACAATATTTTTTTGTGTTTTATTAACAGCTTTTACCGTTTTGTTCTGGAACCAGAGCTGACATTAGGGGCTAACAATAGTCCTTCTCATGGACCAGTGGCAAAGTTCCTGGACATCCCAGAATCACACCTTCTGACTCTCAACATGATCACCCCAGAAGGATGGTTGGTTGAAACAGTGCACAGCAACTGTGACCTTGATAATATTAACTTAAAAGATGTAAGTTATTGTGGGAAGTAATGTGAGAAGAAAAGTAGAACAGCCCCTTATCTGTTAAAGCTGTGGTCAGGGAGCAGCCACATGGACACCAGCGTTTCAGCCCTTGGCCTCAGTGTGCTCTCCCCCGATTTTACATTTGCTTCACTTCAAACTTCAATGTCTCCAGGCTCATAAATGTCCTCACCATTTCTATTCCCATCTGCCACCATCTCAGGAAGTTTTGAGACAGACAGTCTAGACAGTCTGGAGATGAAATGTGACCATCTCGATCGACAGTACCTGCTTTGCTTGGCAAGTTTAACTTCTATACGTTTCATTCAGAACACATTTTGAAGGTCATAGCTCATAGCTAGAGAAATCAGTCTGAACAAACATAAGCTAGAAAACAGGAAACAAACTGTGGTGGACTATTGGCTAGGCCCACCTGCTCCCAACATGTCAGTGAAACTTCTAGAATGTAAATATCGAGACTTCTCATCGGTGCTCATTGTCCATGGAGAAAAACGGAGAAGAAAGTTTTTAAATGTTTATTGTCATCTATTCCTTCTCCATGGTGACAATAGCATAAGGACATTTTCATTTGAGACTGTCGTGCGCTCCAGCCATAAGTACCTCCAGAAACTCCACTCTCTCCCCTGTCCTCCAGGGCCTCCCATTCCCCAGGCTTACTTCTAGTTTCATGCCATGTGTGTGTGTCTATACATATATTGTATGTGTAATAATTTTATTGTGTATAGAAATGTAGAAACCACAAATGAGAGAAAACAGTTGTCTCTGTGAGCCTGATTTATTTCACTTAACATGAGGACTTGTGGTGCCATCCATTCACGTTCTAATTACATAATGTCATTCCCGTTCATAGCTCTCCCCATTGGCATCCTCTGTTGGGGAACGCACAGACTGACTTGTAATGTGGTACAAAGTAAACGTACATTGTGAGCAGGGCTGCAGTAAATGTGATGTTGTCTTCAGTCTCCCGGGAGCATGCTCAGAGGCTGGGTCACATGGGCATTCTGTTTCTAGCATTTTGAGGGCTCTTTCCTACTGGTTTCCAGAATAGCTCCACAGCTGGATTTCCAGCACGGTGCCTAAATACAGCTGCCCCAGCTCCTCACCAGCACTCCGTGTCTGTGTTCTGTATGGGAAGCATTTGACTGGTGTAAGATGGAACGTCATAGTTTGTATGTGCACTTCCCAGTGGCTAGGATGCTGAGCGTCTCTTGTGTTTACTGGTCATGTGTACTGATTGCTCGAGTACTGCATACTTCTTTCATCATCCCACTTACTGATGTGAGTGTTTCAGTATTTAGCGTTTTGTCCAATTCTTTATTCTAGACCTTAATTCTCTGTAAAATTTATAGTTAGCAAAGATTTTGTCTTTTACTCAATTGCTTCCTTTGCTGGGCAGCTTTTCAAATTTCATTTAGTCCCATTTGTCAGATTTGGAGGTGAAGTCCTCAGCTATGGGGTCTTTAACAGGAGTGCCTGTTTTGCAGATAACGTCTCACCATACTTTTATATCCATTTCAGAGTATTGGCTCATATAGTAAGGACTTTGATCCTTTTTAATTTGATTTTGTGCAGAATGAGAAATAGAACTCTAGCTTTAACTTCTGCATGAGAAGATCGAATTCTCTTGTTATCATTTGTTGAAGAGCCCACTGTCTTTTCTAGAGTAGATATTTGGCTATCCTTGTCAAAAGCATATCCAAAGCCATGGTGGGTTAATTCTGGGTTCTCATTGCCAAGGCTTCTTTCCACTCATTACCCATTTACTCCTAAGGAAATTTTACATGAGCCTGGACCCATGTACTATAAAGTAGGTATACAGATCCAGTATTTACTATTAATAAATCATAACTTTATTCTTAAACAATTCTTTGGTATATATATATAATTTTACCATTTACTAAAGACGAAGGCAAATCTGCATACTACTAAGACGGATGTGCTTGTTTGGTCCTTTCAGTTTTACATTGTGAGTGTTTTTTGTATGTGTGTGAGCATATATACCACAGTGCATGTATAGAGGTCAGAGGACAACTTGTGAGAGTCAGTTCTCTCCTTTCACTGTATGGGTCCCCCATGGGCATCCACTCATACATGGATAGAACAGAAATATAAAGTCTTTTTTTTTAAAAAAAAAAAAAAGTCTTTTTAGGTTTTAAATATGCATTTATAAAATTACTTACTTGAGTATGTGTATTGCTGTTTACGTTTTAAATATGCATTATAAAATCACTTGCTTAATGCATTGCTGGGCATTTTTAACTATTATAACTGGGGCTTTTTGCCTGGTTTCTTTCCTAACAGGATTATTATCAATGCATATGAAAACCTACTAGTCAACTAGTTTTCTGAAAGTATTTGTGAGGTCTAAGGGCTTTCTGAGCAGGCTGCAAGGTCTTTTATAGAGAGGATAGTGTTGTCCACATCAAAGGCGATTGACTCCCTCTCTTCCTGTTTGTAGACTGTTTATTCGTTTCTCTGGTCTTATTGCCCAGCTAAGACTTCAGCAAAAAGTACTGAATTAGAAGTAGAGTGGAAACCCTTAATTTCTTTCTAATTTTAGTGGATATGTTTGAGTTTTCCCCCAGTTAATATAATGTTGAATGTAGATTTGTTTTCTATAGAACTTACTATGTTGATCTATGTTCCTCTTCTTTCGATTTTCTTCAGGGCTTTTATTATGAAGGGATGGTGGGCTTTATCAAAGCTCTTAACTGTATCTATTGAGATCAGATCATGTGACTATAAGCTATTTTCCATACGTTGCTGAATTCAACTGGCAAGTATTTTGTTAAGAACTTATACCATGTTCGTCAGGGGTTGGCCTACCATTTTCTTCTCTGTTGTGTACATCTCCACTTTTGATATCAGTAAAGTACTGGATTCATAAAGTATGACTGGTAACCATCCTTCCCTTTCCTGTTTTATAGAGTAGTTTGAGAAATGTTAATGTTCTTCTTCAAAGGACTGGTGGAACTCATAACCATCTGGGTTTGGAATTTCTAGCTGGGAGACTTCAACTCTCCTTGCTTCCTCTGCAGCTCTGTGGGCTGTTTATACTTATTTAACTTTAGCAGATCATGGGTGTCTATAACTAAATCCATGTCTGGATTTTCCAGATTAGCATAACTGTTCAAACGATGCTCTGGATATGCTTGGTATCTGTTGTAAATCTCGTTTTCATTTCTAATCTGTGTCTTTCTCTCTCTTGCTTGGTTACACTAATGGTGTGTCAATCCTCTTCATTTTTTTTTTCAAGAATGAGCTGTTGTATTTATTCTGTTCTTTCTTCCATCTCAAATTCATTCATTTCTAACTTGATTCTTATTTTTTTCTTCCCACCTACTAGTTAGGGTTGTCTTAGTTTTTGTTTTCCTAAGACTCCTAAGCCTTAAGATTCCTCACTAATTCACTTGATATTTGTCTTTTTTTAAATATAGACATGTATTGTTATGAGCTTTCTTCCCTCGTTAAACTGCTTTTTCTGTATTACCTAAGTTCATTTTCATTCAGCTGTAAGAATATTTTTTAAATTTTATTTTATTGGATATTTTCTTTATTTACATTTCAAATGTTATCCCTTTCCCGGTTCCCCCACCCCAACCCCCTATCCCATCCCCCCTCCCCTGCTTCTTTGAGTGTGCTCCACCACTCACCCATCTACTCCCGCCTCCCTGGCTTCGAATTCCTGTACACTGGGGCATGGAGCTTTCACAGGACCAAGGGCCTCTCCTCCCATTGATGCATTGATGTTCCACAAGGCCATCCTCTGCTACATATGTGGCTGGAGCCATGAGTCTCTCCATGTGTACTCTTTGATTGGTGGTTTAGTCCCTGGGAGCTGGGGGGTCTGGTTGGTTGATATTGTTGTTCTTTCTATGGGGTTACAAACCCCTTCAGCTCCTTCAGTCCTTTCTCTAACTCCTCCATTGGGGACCCCATTGGGGATCCTGTGCTCAGTTGTAAGAACTTTTAACTCCTCTCACGATTTCTTTGGTGACCACTCACCATTCAGCAGTGTGCTTCTCAGTCCCCACGGGGCTGTGTGTTTTCTAAAGTTTTATCCTGTTGATGTGTTGTGTCGCTGCGTTGTTGATGTGTTGTGTCGCTGTGTTGTTGATGTGTTGTGTCGCTGTGTTGTTGATGTGTTGTGTCGCTGCGTTGTTGTCTGGGTTAACATGAGACATGATGTCAGTTTGCTTGTATTTGTTAAGACTCACCTTGTGTCCTAAATGTGATATATTTCAGAGAGTATTTTATGGGCTTCTGAACAGACTGCTTATGGGTGGAATGTGTAGTGTAGACTATCGGATAACGCTTTGTTCAGTACTCATGTTTGCCCGTCTTTCATCTGGATGACTTGTCTGGTGTCTGAATGTGATGTTGAAGTCATCAGCACTGTGTGGAGATCACTCTGGGTCAAGACTTACTATTTGTTCATTAAATTGGGTACACAAAGACTCGGCTCATACATTTTAAGAATTGCAATATTCTTGTGATGTTTTGTTCCCTAATCATCATGAAGTGGTCTTCTTTAATTCTTTGGAGTGGGTGTGCGTGCGCGTGTACTCGTGTGTGTGTGTGTGTGTGTGTGTGTGTGTGTGTGTGTGTGTGTGTGAATATTTTATTTGCTTGAAAGTTCTTATTCCATTCTTTCACCATAGCATTGTGTTTATCCAGTACAAGTATGATTCCTGCAAGAAACAAACTGTTGGTGCAGGGATCTTTTTTAAATGGCTTCTTACCATGATTTTGATTGAGTGTCAAGAGAAGAGTTTCCCAGACCTGTAGGATGCGGATCCCAAGAGGCCTGTCTAGTTGGAATGCATATCTGCTTAGTGCTGCCTCCATGTTGATCTTGTGTTTGAGTCTGTCTCCAGGCTTTGGTTTCTGCGCTTCCCTCCACTGATGCAGCTGCTGTGCGGCTTTTGCCTCTTGGGCCCTTCCCTTCCTCTCTTCCCTCTCACCCGTGCTTTGTCTCCCTATCTCTTGTTGCCCTTTAAGGTATCTGATCTTGAAGTATGTGCAAGCTTTCCGATACTATCTTTGGATTAAGCTGTTGTTCTAACTGGCAGAATAATATGTTAAAATATACTGGATCTTTCCAAATGTTGAAGGAACAAACTAACAAATGTACAGCACTCTAAAAGACATTGATTGAAATTTTAGAAAAAATATTCCTTACTGTCTTCCTTTAAAACTATTCCTAGCTTCTGTATTTGTTATCTTCATCATAGAGAAAGGCATGACCGTGCGCCTGCACTAAGAAGGCACACGCACTTACCTGCAGTAAGAAGACGCACGTGCTCACCTGCACTAAGAAGGTGCATGCACTTACCTGCAGTAAGAAGGCACACACACTTACCTGCAGTAAGAAGGCATACATGCTCACCTGCACTAAGAAGGTGCACGTGCTCACCTGCACTAAGAAGGTACACGCACTTACCTGCAGTAAGAAGGCACACACACTTACCTGCA
>NW_021604567.1:16515416-16520052 GCF_004785775.1 Grammomys surdaster | reverse complement strand
TAAGAAGGCACACACACTTACCTGCAGTAAGAAGGCACACGCACTTACCTGCAGTAAGAAGGCACACACACTTACTTGCAGTAAGAAGGTCCACGCACTTACCTGTAGGAATTGGTTCCGACTGCCCTCCTGTGTACCTTTTGCCTAATGACTTTTCCTTCTAGTGACATTTCTATTGATCCACTCACATAGATTTGTGGGATTCCCCTCTAACTGATCCCCCGTGCCTTTATCATGAACTGCTCTGCAAAAGGAAAAAGGCTAGACCTGCGCTGTGTCCATCATAAGAAATCAACCTTAGCTACAACTACAGAATAGGAAGATATAAAATAATCAAATGTGTGAAGAAAGGTACATTATTTTAAAATATTCTGGGATAGTTACAGATACTTTAAATGTTATGTTACACAATGGAACAGCAGAGTCTGGAAGGGTAGCCTCAGTCCTAGATGGCAGGCTCTAAAGAGAGGACCATAGCTTAGTCAGTGAGAGAGGACCGTAGTGTTTAATCAGAACACAAGCTATGCATATTTGCTTGGATAAACCCATAAGAATTTCAAATGTGTTCATGCTTAAATGAATGTTTGGTCCATAGGTGCTTTCTTTTCTTTCTGCTTTGTTCTGCTATGGAAAGGTTAATTTAAAAAAAAAAAAAACATGACATTTACTTGTAATTAAATAATGAACCTTGATTTTTTTTTAATTACAAGAAAGCCAGTAGGTGATAACTTGGCTTACTTTTCCAGTTTGAGGTGGATGCTACAGAAAAATTGCAGACTGAAGCTGTTCTTTATAACTGTCCATGTGGGCCTGACTTGACCAGGCTCACTGCCTTCCTACTTGCTGTTGCTGTACATACATCATGAAGTTAGGAAAGACCTGGTGTGGGAATGAAAAAAATTAATCATGATCTTTTGTCTTAAAAAAAATTAGTGGTTGGATCAGTTCACTCATGTTAAAGAAAGACTTGAAGTTATAAGCCAGAGAATATTATTTTACTTAAGAATCATCTCTTTTGTTCATTACAAGAGTTATATTCTTAGGATTCCTAACACTTAACCCATAATGTATTTCCCCCAGATTGAGAGGAGCATCAGTGCGGAGTATGAGCTGGAGCACCTGCTGCTGGAAGGACATTGCTTCGACATGACCACAGGGCAGCCCCCGAAGGGCCTGCAGTTCACGCTGGGCACAAGGAGCAAGCCTGTTGTAGTCGACACAATCGTGATGGCCAATCTCGTAAGTATTCTAAATATGGAATTAATACTATTTAACTTTGGGGGGAAATGTCTTTAAGTTTTTCTGTTAGTGAAGATAAACTCCTTTCTACTCTTAAGATTTATTTTACTTTCATTTCTGTGATGTGTCTATATGAACATCTGCCATGTATATGCAGGTGCCTACAGAGAAGATGGCGTCAAACCCCTGGAGGGGGAGTCTAGGTGGTTGTGAGCTGCCCAAATGCATGCTGTGACCCAGAATGCAGTCTACAGCAACTGTTACTAACCACTGGACAGCTCTCCAGTCCCTAATGTTGACTCTTTAAATAAGACAATTACTTGTAAAAACTGGAAGACCTGACTAGGCATGGTGAAGTCCTGTCTCAAAACATGGAAAGCCATACTTCCAGAATATGTTTTTAATAGCATTGTGTAAAATCTTCTTCCGTGGAATTCATTTGCAGAATTTCCTTCTTCCATCAAGTATTTTCTTGGCTAATTCATTTATAATTTTTAATGAATAATTGGATATTCTTTATCATATAAATAGTTTCCCTCCTTTCATCTTCAAAGGGATATTTTCAATTAAAAGCAAACCCAGGTGCATGGATACTAAAATTACGTGAAGGAAAATCAGAAGATATTTATGAAATAATTGGGTGAGTGATCCAAATCATTTTTAAAGCTTTATATGTAAATACTTGTTTAGTGTTACATATCAGATTATCAAAGTGGTAATTAAAACTGTTTTGCCTAAAAACTATTAGATCTGGTTGTGTACAGGATAGAAAAAAATGGCTTTTCAGGACTTATCTATTCCATAGGACTTTAGCTACTATCCCTGCACAATAGTGAGACACTAACACACAACTGTGGCAGGAAATAAATAAAAACAAATGCATAGAAGACGACAGGAAGGGTGGGTTCCTGTATCCTGCCACCTCCTCCACTGTTTGCAGCATAGCCTGGAGAAATCCTTTACTTGGTATACTGAGGAGTAAGCACGACTCTCTTAAGCTCTTTTTTTGGGGGGGTGGGAGAGCAGGGTTTTGTTTTTGTTTTTGTTTTTGTTTTTGTTTTTGTTTTTGGAGACAGGGTTTCTCTGTGTACCCCTGGCTGTCCTGGAACTCACTCTGTAGACCAGGCTGGCCTCGAACTCAGAAATCCGCCTGCCTCTGCCTCCCAAGTGCCACCACTGCCTGGCAGAAAAATTATTTCTAATAACTTATATGTTCACAATTTATTCACAAATTGTCACAAAATATGACAATTTAACTATTTGTTTTTAGTGTTTATATTTTGAGCATTTTTGCATTCATGGTCACGAATAAGAATTTGTTATAATCTTCTTATATAGTGTCCATTAGTCATAGGATTTTGGGTAACATAACTTCTTAAGGCCAGTGACGTTCTTCCTCCAGCACACCTCCCTCCCCAGCAGCACTCCCAGCTGGGACCAAGCATGTCCACACAGGAGTCTATGGGGGGCATGTATCATCCAAACCACCACATAGAGCTGTCGCAGTCAGGGACGTTCAACAACTGGATCTACATAAGAATGAGCCTGTCAGCCCCTCCTGTGAGTGGAGGAGCCCAGGTAACCTTGCCTCTCCTGATTCAGCGACATGGTGAGCTAGTGCTTCAGGTGTATATGCACAGATAACTAGGTGCCAGTGGATACTCCTAGCCCAGGGGTCTCACAGATGCCCTGTGTCCTGTCTAGCAGGGCATTAAACAGGGGTCTGGGGAGATCACCTGAAAGAGAAAGTGGGGAACAAGCCAACGCAAGGAAAGACAATCTGTCTATAGTCTGATAAGATCGTAATTTTTACTTTTGCACACAGAGGTTATATACACAAAAAGGCAGGATGTGGGGAAGGGCATCCTTCCTATGCAGGAGCGTAGGTGTTCAGGGGGAATACAGATCTCTTCCAGAACAGAGTGTCAGCTGGGTGAAGGTTCAGGAGACAGACCACTATGACTCTGCCTATGATTCACTTGTCTTTATCTAAGTTGGTACTATCCACCAAGGTCGCCTATCTACAAGGCCTTATGACTAGGCTTGGCAGCCTTCCACCAAAGCTGTCTGTTTACAATAACTCCCAGCTATCTGTTTCAGTGTTTTTCCACAGAGACCCAAGACTTGGTGATAGCAGGCATGTATGTCAGGCCTATTGCTGATTTTAGGCCTTCAGTGTATAAGCAGGGCTGCTTCCAACAGCCCTGATTAAATTAAATGGGTCACACAACAAATCCTAAGTTCATGAATCTGCGAGAGGACAGGTGGGGAGGAGGAGATGCTATTGGAGGGGAGAGGGAGATCAGGGCTGTGACAAGGATGTACTGAGTGTGTGTGTGTGTGTGTGTATGTGCGTGTGTATGTGCATGTGCGTGTGTGTGCGTGTGTGTGCGTGTGTGTGTGTGCGTGTGTGTGTGCGTGTGTGTGTACATCAAAGAAATAATTTTATGGTAAAAGTGTTTTTAGATTCCTGCAGTATCTGCTGGATTCTCATATACTACATTTCCAGCAGGCTGTAGTCATGAGGGACTCGTGGTGTGATTACCTCTGGGTGATAGCCACTCTGTTGGGCAGATTTATTGCAGATCAATGAAGATGAACATGCTTGAAATAAGGCTGTTTAGATCAGTTAATGATTTTATGGAATTCCTCATTTTATTTAAGCAGTTTTAGGGAGCTAATCTGATTTAAATAATTTTGTGAAGTTACAGTAGTACTGGATGGAAAGTTAAAAGTTAGAATCGAGAAGGGAGTGTGTGCCTTCCTCATAGACTGGCAGGAGCTGCACCACACAGAGCTGTTGCAGCCATGCTCTCGCATGCACTGCAAGCTTGTAACTATAGGAGCAAGGAACGTTTGCCATAACAAGGAAGGCTGTGGATAAGAAGTAAATAATTCTAATATGAATAAGAGTAGAGAAGAGATGATTCATCAGTCTAACTGACCAAGACTTCAAAACTAAGACGTAAGAGAGATTATGACCTGTTTCTGTAAATACAAATCATTGTCGGCTAAGAATAGGAAAACCTCGTTACTATAGACTTGGCTTGCTTAAACTTGGTTAATCAGTGACAAAAGAGGTGCTGCTTTAGGGTTCAGTTGAACTTGTGAAAAGAAAGATAGGTAGGAAGATGTTTGAGGTATGAGTTCCAAAAGAAGAGTACATAATCAATACTCCTGTTGTAATTTCCTTTTGTGTAATGATTTTAACCTATTTTTGAAGAATATGTTTTTGTGGTGATTGTTTTTAGAGACTCTGTAACCTGTGGCTATGAGGTAATTTTCTTCTTACATAGAAAACTCTCCTAGGTGGTATGAAAATGCTAAGAGATAAAAATAAAGTTGTTGAGTCTGCCTTGCTTCATCCACTCAGAGTGTGTGTGTGTGTGTGTGTGTG
>NW_021604567.1:16506731-16515406 GCF_004785775.1 Grammomys surdaster | reverse complement strand
GTGTGTGTGTGTGTGTGTGTGTGACCCCCCCTTTCTTTTCTCTATCACTAGCTGCCATGGGCAGCAGCCTCCATCCCCCTATCTGAAGTGAACCCTGTCAGTCAGCTGCTATTAACACCAACCCCAATCACCAGTTCCACACTGGCTGCCTTCCTGGGTTTGCCCTGTGGTATTGGAGCTGGCCTTTGACAGATAATCTTAATTTATATTAATATAACTTTAATTAAATATCTAATTTTAATAGTTTGGCATATATAAATTGAACATACGAAACAAACAATTTTATTGTAAAGGAATTTTTATATAATCAAAATATTACATTCTTTTTAATTGAGTAATATAGTATATTCTTGAATAAACTATGGACATTTGTGTTTTCTGCTTTAGGCATGAAGGAGCAGACTCTGAGACCAACGTGAGCAATGTCATTGTTGTGTTAAATACCTTCAAGAGCAAGATTGTCAAGGTGCAGGTATGTGAGGCTGAGGCTTGTATACGCTTTAATGAGCACCATTTCTCCTTTTGTTTTTATATCAACTAAAACTTTGTTCCCTGAATTCTTGCATTGTAACTCAGAAAAAGAAGGAGAGGGGAGCTTGAAGCCAAAAGGAATGGGGTTTGTTTCTTGGATTTTGTTATATTAGAGTATTTACTAATCTCTATCACCAGACAGTACTGTACATCAGCCTCTGAGAATGAGCCAGGGACAAAGGTGGAAAAGTCGGTCCTGAAAAGAAAAGATAGTATTTGTCCTTTGGAGAGATAGAGAAAAGGTATTGTATTGTTCTTGCTGGTTGGTTTTGTTTTGTTTTGAGTTAGAGTCTCATATGTAGCCCTGACTGGTCTATAATTTGCTGTATGAACCAGGCTGGCCTTAAACTCAAAGAAGTCCTCCTGCCCCTGTTTCCTGAGTATCTTCTGTCCCTTGTCCCTTCCTCTCCCTCATTAACCACCTCACAGACCTTTTATGTCTTTTTTTTCTATTAGAAATAGAATTTTAACAAAATCCTTTTGAAATATTTATTATTTTTAATTGCAAGTCTGTTTCATGATCAGAGCATGTGAACAAAGGCCTGCAGAGGCAGAGTTATTGTACTCCTGCAGTTACAGGGAGAGGCACTGCACCCCTGCAGTTACAGGGAGAGGCACTGCACCCCTGCAGTTACAGGGAGACACATTGTACGTACCACTGCAGTTACAGGGAGAGGCATTGCACCCCTGCAGTTACAGGGAGAGGCACTGCACCCCTGCAGTTACAGGGAGAGGCACTGTACGTACCACTGCAGTTATAGGAAGAAGCATTGCACCCCTGCAGTTATAGGAAGAAGCATTGCACCCCTGCAGTTATAGGAAGAGGCATTGCACCCCTGCAGTTACAGGGAGAGGCATTGCACCCCTGCAGTTACAGGGAGAGACATTGCATCTCTGCAATTATAGGAACAGGCATTGCCCCAACCCCTGCAGTTATAGGAAGCTGCAAAATTGATAGCACAAAACAAGATTTGTTAACTCTACCTACCTTCTTACATTTCTAAAGATTTCTTGCCTTATTTGGCATAGTTTATAATTAATCAGTTAAATTCTAAATTTTCTCTTTGCCATGTTATCCAGGTAAAGAAAAAATCAGGTAAAATTAAAGAAGATATCCTTGCTGATAAACATGAAAATAGAGACATATGGGATTCGATCAAAAGGTAATTACCAATAACTGGAAATATTTTAATGACATAACTAGATTGATAAATGAGGAAGCCTGCAGGTAGCAAAGATCTTAGTAAATAAAGCACAGACCCTCCTTCCCAGGAGTCATAACAACAGACACATGAACGCCAAAATAAAACCTGAAGCCAGCAGGCAGGAGAGAGGCTGATGGGGTGAGAGGAAGAGAAGAGAGGTAGGGTGACAGCAGTCAGAGCGCAATATGTGCATGCATAAGGTTGCCAGAGAATGGATATCATTTAGAGAAGGAACCTGGAGCTATAAAGTAGCTGAAAACAAATATATATAGACATATACACACACATACACACACATATATATATATGAATGATATGGATTTGTGTGTGTGTGTGTGTGCGTGTGTGTGTACACCCAGGATCATAACCAGTAGATCCTGAGTGGAAGCAAGGATAGAGAGCTAGGTGCTAAGAGTCCTCAGGCAGCAGTGAGCACAGCAAGAACACACTCAGGAGGCAGCTTCAGTGAGACATTTTAATGGAGACAGCAAAGGCTATTAAGCCGTTAGGTGAGTCGGGCTATTGCTGTTGCTGTAAGTGTACATCATTGGCTTGGGCCAGAGCACTGGGGATGCCTCATTTGCGTAAGGAATTCCAGGTGCTGCTGGACATGACCTTATAAGAGGAAAAGAAGTTTAACCTGGCTATGTGACCTCCTCCAGTGGGCAAAGGTGAGGGCACAGGGCTGTTTGGATGCTTGACCCCACTCTTCCTCCAGGCAGAGTCCTCCCAGTCCCATGGCTCTGGCTCCACATACGGACGGACAGACAGACAAACAGACAGACAGACGTACGTATGTACGTACGTATGTACATGCATGTGTGCGTGCATGCACTCACACATATACATATGTGTGTGTATACGTATATCTCCAGCTGAAGGGACTTCAGGAAAGACTTCTTATTCTTCCTACAGGAAAGATGATGTTCAAAGGCTGTAGTATAGTGAAGGTACCTTGTTAGCTAAAGAAACAGTAGGTGTGATCCTGCAAGAGCAGAAGGTAGTCCAGTATGGCTGTAACATGGTATGTGATAGGCCAAATCTGAGTCATGTGGTTAATTTAGGGCTTTGGGTTACATCAGCAGTAGACTGCTTACCTAGGATGTGTGAAGCCCTGGGTTGGACCTCCAGCACCACAAAGAGGAAAGAGGGTGACCAGGAAGAGAGGGTTTGGTTCATAGAATTCAACAAGTCTAGACATGACAGTGTCATTTGAATGGTATGGTCTGGGAACTTTGTCCATCTCCTAATTCTATGCCTTCTTTGCCTCCTGTTTCCAGGAGATTTTTAAAATAAAGTTTTACTGTCCAATAGATGGCAGTTATCTCTTTGGTAAAATACCAACAGAAGCTCCATAGCCAATCCAGGGCTAAACCATCACCAGCTTTCCCAAACTGAACTGAGTACTGTGACTGTCCAAAGTTGAATCTGATGCTGTCCTGCAGAGCCTAGGAAAGGCCTGTCCCACATGGACCTCCTGCAATGAAATTGGAGGAAGAATGGTTCTCCTAAAGCACAGACTTATAGCTAGAAGCGGAACGGAAGGCAGGCTGACCGAGGAAGTTGTCTACTGTAGGTCCATTTTGTAGAGACCTTTGAAAGTCTGTCTTAGAAATGTGAACCTTTTCTAATTTTATTCTGTTGCTGTGAAAACACCATAATCAAGACTTCAGGGAGGAAAGGATTTATTTTCTAGTACTCCCAGGTCACAGTCTGTCACTGGAGAAAGTCAGAGCAGAAGCTCATGCAGGAAGGTGACGCTGAAACCGTGGAGGAGTGCAGCTTGCTGACTTATGTTAATGTTAGCCAGCCTTCAGGGCTTCCTGTGCAGGGGATGGTGCTGCCCACAGTGGGCTGAGTCTTTTTACATCAAATAATAATCAAGATTGTACCCCATAGACATGCCCACAGGCCAGTCCTTCAAATGAGACTCTCTTCTTAGATGAATATAGTCTATGACAAATTTGCAGTTAAAGCTAACTAGAGCAGAACATTATTTAAGTTTATAGATGTAAACTTTTGATCATCTTGATCAAAGGTAAGAAACTGTAAGCCAAATAGATTAAACATCATAAATAAATTTTGTTGTCTCGCAGTTAGAAGCACTTCAACCATTTTGGATTTGGCCCAGTTTATGCCTCTTTTTCTATAGCCTACTCTAAGTTAATTAAAACTGTATTACTTTCCTATGTAGCAACTTTTTCTTGAGAAAATTATTTAAAAAAAGAATTAAAAAATACTGGTATTACAATACTTTGTACTTGCCAGAGTATTTTTAAATTTAACTTTTATTATTTTATGCATGTGGGTATTTTGCCTCTGTATCTATCTGTACACTATATGTGCCCTTGAAAAGGCCAGAACAGGGTACTGGCTCCCCAGAAATGGAGTTACAGGTACTTGTCAGTTGCCATGTGGATGTCGGGAACTGAACCTGGATCTGCTGCCAGAGTCGTCAACACTCTTAAATGCTGAGACATCTCTCTAACCCCAACAAAAATATTTTTTATAAAAGAAGTAGTTTTTAAATCTTAGCCACTATAAACAATATGATGATATAAAACTTAGATATTTGAATTATATAAAATAATCAATCTGTGTTAATTATATGCATCTTGGATATCTCACATTAATTTAGTTCTTTTGAGTTTTTTACAATTTTTTGTTTGCTTATCTGGTTTTTATCATTTTCTTTTGTTTGTTTGTTTGGTTGGTTGTTCATTGTCCCCTTTTATTGGAAATAGTTATCCCCTCACATTCTGATCATGGTTCCCCCCCCCTACTCCTCCCAGTCTCTCCCCTCCTCTCCCATCTGACCCACTCCCTGTCTGTCTCTCATTAGAAAACAATCAGGCTTCTAAGGGATGATAATAAATAAAATAAGGTAAAACAAAAACTAATCCATAGGAATTGGACAAAACAAGCAACCAGAAGGAAAAGAGTCCCAGAGCAGACACGAGAAACAGAACCACTTGTCACACACACGGGAGCCCATAAAGGCAGTAAACTGGAAGCCGTACTATATGCACAGAGGACCTGGGAGGGACCCACACAAGCTGTGTGCATGCTGCCGCTGCCTCTGTAAGCTCATAAGAGCTTTGCTCATGTTGATTTAGAGACCTGCTTTCTATTGTCCTCCATCCTCTCTGGCTCTGACACTCTTTGTTCTCTTTTCAGACAAGTTCTCTTGCTCACTGAGTGGCAAAGGCAGTCCTTGAACTCATGGCAATTATCCTAAGCAGTCACTTTTAAAAAAGGGTGGGGGTGAGGTGTGAGTGCGTGTACATGTGTGTGTGTGAGTGCATATGTGTGTGAATGCGTGTACATGTCTGTGTGAGTGCATGTGCATGTGTGTCTGTGTGCGTGCATGTGCACGTGTGTGTGTGCATATATGTGCCACAGGTGTGCAGTGTTCTCAAAGGGCAGAAGAAGGAGTCAGATCCCATAAAGCTGGAGTTATGGTTGATTGTAAGGCGCCCAGTGGGGAGCTGGGAACTGAACTCTAGAAAAGCAGGACTTTGTCCAGCCTACCAAGTAGTAACATTTGTGTGTGATATTAAATATGTCATGCACAAAGTCAGTGTCACACACACCCATCCTTGAGTACAAGGGTCCTACTCTATTGCTGCCCACCTTGTTTTCTGAGACAGGTTTTCTTACTGACCTGGAGCTCACTGTGTGCTAGACTTGCTAGCACCAAGTCCCCAGAATTCTGCTTTCTCTTCTGCCCATCCTGGGATCCCATTGCTTTACCTGGGCAGGGGATCCAAGCTCAGGTCTTCATGTACGCAGAGCAAGCCCTGTACCCACTGAATCTTTTTCTCAACCTCTGTAGGCATTTTTAAATAACATTTTAGAGGAGCATGCCTCTTGATCAATATTCCCACTCCTGCTCTAATCTCAGAAATCCTTGGTGTCCATGACTAACACTTCTGATTGATGCATTGTTTCTTCCCATATTACTGGCCTATTTAAGATCCAGTACACAAGATATGAACATGGCAGGCTGTACTCCATTCTTGGTTCTCATAAGAACTCTTGGAAGTCATAAATACGGAGAATGGAAAAAGTTTAATTTCATTCCATGTCTAAAGAAAAGCTCACAAACCTCAAATGATGCCATCACATTTACTATAAATACCGCCTAACTGTCAGCACAGATGATTGTTTAATAGTATTTTGGTGCATATTATTCACATGTATATGGTTATAATACATTATATACTAAATCTATACTGATATATACTAAAAAGCCACTGTCCTGTGTTTTTATTATAAGCTTCACAAAAAGTCTGCATAAAGATGACAAAAAGGACAATGACATCCTAAACATTTTTTCAGTTGCTTCTGGCCATTTATATGAGCGTTTTCTAAGGTGAGTGAGTAGTTTCTAATATTTTCAGAAAGTTACACATTTACACAGCTCAGAATTCAGCAAAATGAAAAAATGAACCTCAAAAGGAAATTAACTTTTTTCTTGTTTCTCCCATGGTTCACCTTACTTTCACCCCAGCCATTGTCATTATTATTATTATTATTTATATTCTCTGCCAAAACCCCTAAAAAAGCAAGTGTACTGTTTTTGCAAATTATTCTTGTCTAAATATTAACAAGGTATACACTAGCAAGCATCTTGATTTTTTTCACATGTAAGTTTCAAAGTACATTTGAATTTCATTGGTTTGATTTGATTTAGAGTAGTTTTAATTAATGTTAGAAAATACATTGTACTTAACAAGATAATAAGAAAAAAAAAATATATATATATATAGTAAATTTTCCCCATGAAAGAATATCATATTTGCAAAAAGAAAGAAGTCAGTGGAGAAGAAGATAGTATTCAGAATTCAAAGAATGTTTTAAGAGTTTATATAAAGGGTCACAAAGAATGCCTCAGAAATATTTGAATTACGGTCCTGATGCTTTAAAGAGTACTTTCAGGGTGCTTGCTTCTTCTTTGCTGAGAAGCCTAGATAAAGCAACCGTATGGTGGATTTCCAGAATGCACCAGTGCTTCCTCTTTTGAAGGCCTTATATCTATCACAGAGACACAGACTCAGACCTGGGCATCAGTTCAGTGATAGACCACCTCACAGTATCTTCGTGATATTTACACCCTTACATTTGTAGCGGTCATAATGTTTGAAGGTGTTCCAATTTAATTCTGTCTAATTCACGATACATATTCATAACTCATCATTTAAAGGCCTTTGAATGTAAGTTACCTTCTGTTTGTTTTCATGTCCTTTTACTTAGGATTATGATGCTTTCTGTTCTGCGGAACACCAAGACACCAGTGAAGTTCTGGTTTCTGAAGAATTTCCTCTCGCCAACATTTAAAGTAAGCACCTTGCTATTTTACAATGTGCCTAAAGCTTGGTACTAAACCCTTTGTTACCATTGTAATCTCTTAAAACATTTCTCTTTTCTATGTGAGGTCTTAAATGTGTATTTGCCAAATAGGACATGGGAGTGGGAAGCATATGGACTGAGGTGATACATTACAGGACTGTCCTAGCATTGACATCACCATTAGAAAAGTCAGTCTCTGGATTAAAAAAAACTTGCTGCACTTCATGGCAAAAAGTAATGCCTGTTCAGAACAGTGTTTTCCTTTCTAATTTGCTTTTTCTCTCAGTTTCTTCTTTGTAAGATGCCTTCGTGCAGTAACATGAACGCTGACAAGTGCATAGCTGTAAGCCTGTAGCTTTGGTCTGCTCACATTCAAACACAAGGTCCTCAGTAGCCAGATCTCCCTCCAGCCAGGGACTGTCACTGCCCTACCTCCCTGTCTGTCACAGTTCTAGAGGAGTAAAGTCATGTTGGGAAGCAAGGCAGCAAGCAGTGGGCGTGGCCTGGAGCAGGAGGCTGACCCACAAGCTTGAAGCAGAGCGGACACCACTGAAACAGCACAAGTCTTTCAACACTCAAAGCCTACCTACAGTGACATACTTCCCCCAACAGACACAGCTCCTAACCCTCCCAAGAGCACTACACATTCCAGTGCCTGCAGCTCCAGGGGTCATCTCCTTAAAACACCAGACACCCAGCACCCCTCACAGATGGGCTGAAGCTCTCTTGTCACATGGACGGAAGGCACTGGAAAGCTGCAGGCCACTCACTGCCTCTCACTGTCCTCACCTCTGTCTCCTCCATGGCTCTCCCTTCTGTAGTGAAAACAGCTTCAGTTCCTTTTCTGCCTTCTTCTCTAAGCTTCTGGGGAGCACAGTGTAGGTGGTGTTAGCGCTGCTGTTCACAGCACCCACAGCGTATAGCTATGTGCTGTGTGGGGTTTTAATACGTGTTGTTGAAAAATTGAAGTTTTCTAGTTACTATTTATGCTTTATATGAACAAAATGACTTTCAGCATCTGTTTAAGCCATATCACAGATAAAAGAAATAAAGAAAAAATTTCTTTGTATTTAAAATACTTTAAATTGCCAGTATTAAAAACAAATCAGATAAATGAATAAACATTGCTTTTTGGGCCCTGATTCCCCTGCTATTCCCAGCAGGTACAGTCAGCCCTCTGTGGAGGACTCTGAGGAGGAAGGAATTGTAGGGGGTGGGAGGGTGGGGAGTGAAGGGGGATTGGGGACCTCAGGCAACAGGTGAGCCCAGTAAGAAACAAGACTTCCCCAAGTCAGGCTTCATGAGCAGTTTGAGGAGAACAAAGGCTATTTAAACCTTTGGGGAGTGGGCCGAGGCTTTAGGGGTGAGTGAGCATCACTGGCCGGGCTGAGGGGCCAGCAATGCTTCATTTGCAGGAAGCAGAGCTCCCGGGTGCTTCTGGGCAGGAAGTGTAAGGACAGAAAGTCTAACCTGGTACCACTGCCTCACCTGTCTGGTAGTGACAAAGACAGGACCACAAAAGCAGGCCCAGGTCAGGGGAGTGTCATTTCCAGGGTTAAATATGACTGGACCACATGCCTACTCCGG
>NW_021604567.1:16483819-16506331 GCF_004785775.1 Grammomys surdaster | reverse complement strand
CTCTCCCATTGGTCCCCAGCTCCCTCTCCCCCCCAACACTCTCCCATTGGTCTCCAGCTCCCTCTCCCATCCCACACTCTCCCATTGGTCCCCAGCTCCCTCTCCCGTCCCACACTCTCCCATTCCGTTTGGGAACAAGTTTATTAGAGTAGTGTTTCGGCAGTTTCCAATAAGTTTATAATGATTTATAGTAAACATCTTCTAAAATCTGTGTTGTCTGATTTGTTGTGTGTGTTTAGGAGGTAATTCCTCACATGGCTAAGGAGTATGGATTCCAGTATGAACTTGTCCAGTATAAGTGGCCACACTGGCTTCATCAACAGACTGAAAAGCAACGGATCATCTGGGGCTACAAAATCCTTTTCCTTGACGTCCTTTTCCCACTGGCTGTGGACAAGGTCATCTTTGTTGATGCTGACCAGGTGACAAGAGTGACTCCTTTTATACTAAAGCTTGCTTTGCATCTCACTGAACATGAACGTACGGATTTGCATTCTCATTTACTGTCACTGTTGCTTCTTAAACATCACAATGTAATCATTCTAGCCACTAAGTCCCTTGTGTTTAAAACCACATGAGCAGAACATGGGCAGACTCGAAAGTGACGAGCAGCACCGTTTGCGTGGGACATGGCAGTTCCTATCTGAAACAGCCGTTATTGCTGTGTAGTTTGGCAAGTAAACATAGGATGTGTGTGTTATTCGTTAAAACAACAGCTCCATGCTCCTATGTGCGGTGAGCGGGTTTTGTTCTGAGCCGCTGACTTGCTGGGAAGGTTAGCAGTGAACATCTCTCCTGAGTCTGCCATCAGCAGTTTCCTTTGACAGTGAAACCATCAAGTTTCCAACTGTCTGTGACTTATTTAGAAAGGGCTCTAAATTTACCTGGAAAAAATTAAAAGCCACTTTAATTTCAAAATCTGAGTATATGAAAGCCGTAGCTATCTCATTAGCTCATCTCAGGACCTTTGTCATTATTAATCATGAAAATACTTGAAAAGGGTACAGAATTTCTAATACACTAATACTACAAAGTGAATGCATGGGATACAATCTACGTATCAAGGACAAAGGTGTATTTTCAAGTTCTATATTAGAATTTGCTTATAAGCACTGAGTGGGGCAGCATTTCTTTGTAAGTCCAGCACTTGAGAGAGAGAGAAAGGCCAGAGGAAGAGAGAGGTGAAGAGAGCCAGGAGACAGGGGGGGGGGGGGGGGCAACCTTCCCTTGGGGGGGGGGGGGGGATTGGGGCGTAGGAGATATGTAATTGTATAATAATAAAACATTTCCCAGTCTTAAGTCTAAGTCTCTGTACTTCAGTAGCTGACCTGCCTTCTGAGTTCCTCTGAGGCTAGACACTGTTTAGCACCTCATTGTAAAACAGCAGGAGATTAAATGAAAGAATTTATTGCTGGTGCTCCTGTCTCTGGTAAAGGTAAATCAGCCAGAAGCCTCTCTGGCTAACCTGATTAACTCTTTGCAAACCAGAGAGGAGGGAAAGGAAAAGAACTAAGATGGTTTATACAGACAAATATGCACAGACACATACACATTCAAGCACTCATACATCCCCCACACTCTGCCCGGGCCTGACTGTCTGTCACAGTAAATCCCACAAGTATTCATGCATGCGTACACATGTACACATATATACCTGCACACGCATATATAGACAGACAGACATATACAGATGGATGGGTGAGTGGGTGGGTGGATGGGGCAAATCTCCCCAAGCTAAACTATTCAACCAACAACTTTATTTCTTTTTTCTGGTCTTTTTATACCTTCTAAGACAAAAAGTTCTTTACAAAGTTACCTCAGAGATAAAGTGCTAAATAAAATGGGAGTTACAGAAGGATGTTGATATTGGTTAAGTTCAGATCAGTGTTTCATTGTATAAGCTCGTTATAAGTTCAAAGCGACCATTTTTACCTGGCCATGCCTATCGTAGTGCACACCTGTGGCTTGACCCTTGCACCTAAATGCTTTTTCCATGAACACAAACTTGCCCCAAGTCTATTTCTCTTCTTAGTGTGGTTCTGAAAGCTCATTGCATTTCGTATTATGCAGCCTTTACCTACTTACTATTCGGAGGAGTGGGCACATTCTGTTCTTGATTCGAACTTTATTCTGTCTTTATAGAAACTAAGACTTAAGACTATCTGTAAAGACTTTCTTCCTAAAATTATTTGAATCAAGCCAGGAATTCTATGGAACCATTATCTATTTATCCTTTAGCGTCACTAAAGACAGTGCATCTTCACAGGTGGGCAGAAACCTGCTCAAAAGGGTGGATCAATACCTAGTGATTGTTATATATTTAATAATAACAGGAAAAGCATACTAATAGCAGGAAACTCCTGGACCTTTCCTATTGGAGCAAATCCATTGTAGATTTTTATCCAATGGGGACTCATCTCAGGAGGATCACCTGCTAGGTTTTAGCTTCTCTTTGTTGGCTCCTGACAGAAAACAGGACATCACTCACCCTCCCATGCTACTATGCTGTTCCTCTTCATTTCAGTTACTACAGTAGAGGCCTTAATTCGGGAAAGGCAAGCATAGCAGTGAACAAGCTCTGCAATGTGTGTCATGTGTGTCATGTGTGCCATGTGCACCATGGGCCAGAGAGATGACTCAGCAGGTAAAGGCTGTTGTCATGCACAAACCTAGCATGACCTGCTCAATCCCTGAAACCCAAGTAAACCTCCATCCTCAGGCAAGCACACACACAGGCTAGAGGAAGAAAAAAGTTCAAAAAGTAAGATTTTAAAGTAAAATTCTCTTACCTTCCCTCAACATTTTCACTAGTATTCTTTCAGCAAGCGTGAGAAAATTGAAAGGTAAAACACAGGGCAGGAGAGAGGAGAAAGACTTTGTTTCTCTTGCCTAAGACCCACAGTCAGCAACTCCAGTTCCTGACCATCCAGCGCCCTCTGCTGGTCTCTATGGGCATTGCACCACATGGCACACAGACATAACCTGCAGTCAAACATTCATACACATTAAATAAATGGTTTTTTTAAAATGAAAAATTAAAATACATTAACATTTTAATTAATCTACTTTTCAAATCAATACTTACTTTATGATTCAAATTAATATGTTTCAGTATAAATTCATACATAGAAGAACTAAGTATTGTATGCTTTTGTGATAGTTAACCCCTTCCCAAAACATGTTCTATGAACTACCTTGCCTATAAATGATATGACTAGGTATTTCTACTGGTAAGACCACAATTATACAGGTAAAGTTTGTTTCTTTTAATTTGTAAGAACAAGGAGGAAAAATTAATGTGTGATAAATTTATGTGGTGTGATATGCGGGAAATGCACCTTCTGTTTCTGTGCACTGAGGCAATAACTTGAAATTCACATGGAAAGAGTTTATGCTTCTGTGCAGTCTGCACTGTGCAGAGACACTGTTCTCATTGCTTAGATTGTGAGACATGACCTGAAAGACCTTCGAGATTTTGATCTGGGTGGAGCTCCTTATGGATACACTCCATTTTGTGATAGTCGCGCTGAAATGGATGGATATCGTTTCTGGAAAACAGGATATTGGGCATCACATCTTTTAAAAAGGAAATACCATATCAGGTAAGGGAGTGCGTGTTCTTCTTCATGACTGGTCATCATGTACATTCAACTCATAAATGAGTCTGTGCATCTGTGAAGTCCCTGGTGTACATGAACTCATAAGAGTTCTCTCACAATCCCCACACCCTGTTGTCACTGTTTAGGTCTGGTAGCTAAGGCCATCCATACTTCACTGACCTGCTCAGGCTTTCCTTGCCTAGTACTTAGTTGAACCAAGAGTTAGAACCAGATGATACAGATGATACTGTGGGAGTGTGCACTAACAGCTGCAGGAAGAAGTTTGGTTTGTCCATGATAAAGTGCAGATGCCATCTTCTGGCAGTTGCTTGTTTGTAGGGATATGAGTTTCATGAAAACCTGGAAATGTTTGAGATGACGCTAAAATATATAGGTCTTACCATGGTTATACAAACCCTCAAAGTCTACAAAAATACCATAACACTGGACTCAAATTTATGAGAGAAATGTTTGTTAGGTTCTAAGGTATCCATCCTAGTGTGCTTTCTATTGCTGTGGTAAACACCATAACCAAAACTACTCAAGGAGGAAAGAAAAGGGTTTGTGTGATTTTGCTGCTTACAGTCCGTCATAAAGGGAAGTCTGGACGGGAACTCCAGGCAGGAACCTGGAGACATGAACTGAAGCAGCGACCAACAGGGAACCACTGCTTCTTAGCTCATTCTCCATAGCTTGCTTGTATACCCACAAACCACCTGCACAGGGAAAGCACCACCCACAGGGGTCTGGACATTCCTACATCAATCGGCAATCAAGAAGATGCACCCCAGACGTGCTCACAGACCAGTCTGATGGAGGCGTTGCCTCGGTCATTGCCTCTTCCCAGGTATGACTGGGAAGTCTCAAGTCAACCATGAGACTGAGCAACAAACCCATGTAGGCACCACCACTGCTGTAGAGGAAGGAGAAGAGCTACAGAAGCCACACAGACTAAAAGGAGTGTTCCTTTTTCAGTGCCTTGTATGTGGTAGATCTGAAGAAGTTCAGGAGGATTTCAGCAGGTGATAGGCTCCGGGGCCAATACCAAGCTCTTAGCCAGGATCCAAACAGTCTTTCCAACCTAGATCAGGTAAGTAAACTTTTATGACAAGTTTTAATGACTAAATATTCATTTGTGTGTATAAAATGTTTCAGTATCCTTTATGTTGAGTAATTAATTAAAATGGCTGCTGGTCAAGCCGACTATCTAAGCTGTGGCGGCTCTGCCTAGCTCAGCCGCCATGTTTCTCAGCCGGAGGCCACGTGCACACTGCAGCTAGAAACAGCCAGCCAGAAACACCAGCCCTGCCACCCATGAGATGCCAGCATGGGAGATGGCTCTGCCAGTCTTCCACACTGTCTCCGAAAGGATGGGCATTGCCCAGACCATCCTGCCATCCATGTGGGCCCAATAGAAAGATGAGACTCTAATGCTTAAAGATTAATCAAAGGCTTATATATTTGGTAATGATCAGTAACAAGATACCCATACAATCAGAAGTGTAACCCAATACCCAACCTAGATATACCAACTACCTTTGACTGCTACAGACACGTGAACATCCAAGTCCATGTTCCCCTCTCCCTCTCCTCCCTCTCCCTTTCCTAGCTCCTCCTCTTCCTTCTCTTCCTCTCCTTACTCCTCCCACCTTAGGTCCTCCTACACCTTTATACAAACAAAGTTGTTTCTTTACCACATCCTTTACAAACTTGTTCTCTTTATACAAATACCTCTACTTACGCATAGCTTCCAATTTGAAGCTCAGAATATTTCTTGTTCTAGCACTTTTCCCTTCCCAAATCTACTCCTCCTTCTCTGCTACGTGTCCTATGTCCTTCTCTGTGACCTGTCCCATGTCCTTCTCTGTGACCTGTCCCATGTCCTTCCTTCTCTGTGACCTATCCCATGTCCTTCTCTGTGACCTGTCCCATGTCCCTCTCTGTGACCTGTCTCATGTCCCTCTCTGTGACCTGTCCCAGGTCCTTCCTTCTCTCTGACCTATCCCATGTCCTTCTCTGTCACCTGTCCCATGTCCTTCTCTGTCACCTGTCCCATGTCCTCTGTCACCTGTCCCATGCCCTTCTCTGTCACCTGTCCCATGCCCTTCTCTGTCACCTGTCCCATGTTGTCGCATCCACCCTCGACCAGCAAGGAAGACGCAACGCACAAGCTCTTCTCCAAGCAGTTTATTCAGGACCCTTGAACAATCTTCTAACTGACGGCCCCGGGGGAAGCGTCTCCCAGGCTTAAGTACTCTAGGACTAGCCAACCCCCGTCTGCCACGTGGCAACAGCAGATAGGTACACACACACACACACACACACACACACACACACACACACACACACGGAGACAAGCCAGATCAACTGCCACAGCCAAATAAGGAGTTGTTTACTCCTAAGAGTCCTCGCCAGCAGGTGGCGGAAGGCGGAGACCGGTGCCATCTTAAGGGCACAGCACTATGCGGCTCTCCACAGTTCCCCCTTTTTGTTTTTATACAAAACAGGTGAGAGTAGAGGTCTGATCTCAGAAAGAACAACGGACATTGTACTAGCCCTCCCTGAGCATCCCTGCCCAGGCAGTGTTAGATCCGTCCAGTGCCGATTTTTGCTGAGGTGGGAACAATGGTGGGACAGGTTGGGGGAAAGGACGGCACTAACCCGCATCAGACTTGCTCCCCTTGAGGCTGCTAGCAGCAGACAGCATACCTCAAGTGCAGTGCTTAGCCTCGCAACCTGAACGTGATGACTCAAGGCTTGATGGCTGCCAGCCAAGCTTGGGGGGACTGTCCGGCCTCAAAGGCTGCAAAGGCTTGGATAATCATGGCTGCATTCCATTTTTGTGTAACCCTAACCTTGCAAATAAACCACAGGCAGATAGAGGAGGCTAGCACCATGAGTATCGCCAAGGATCCTAAACCCGCCCACTTGGTCAAGAGGAAGATGTCACGAAGCAGGGGTTCTCTAGATGCCTCCGGCTCCCTCAGTCTCTAACCCTGGTGTCACTGTCACCATCATCATCTCGAGCCTCAGGAGGGTCTTCATGGCGAACCTTCCGCACCAGGCGCTCAGGCATCCACACTGGATCTTGCTGGTCCTGAGGAAAAACACAAACAGAACCTCGTGCCCATGTCAGCACGGGATCAGGCCCTCGCCAGGAGCCCATTAGGACATCTTTCCATTTTACCATGCTTCTAGAGGGGCCATGAGAATTCTGATGTCTGTCTGCAGCTGAGTGGCCGTGGACATCCAAATTTTAAAAATTTAGGGTAAATAAGGCTAACGATATTCTCTCCTTGGGGGCACGGCCTTGTCCTACTCCCCCTTTTTGTTTTTGTAGGCATTCTTTTAAGGTGCGATGAGCACGTTCCATAATACCCTAGCCTTGAGGGTTATATGGTAAGCCATGGTTTAGGTGTATCTCCATTTGTTTGCAAAAGGATGTGAATGCATTGGCCGTATAGCCTGGCCTATTATCTGTTTTCAACTGCTGAGGTTTCCCCCATGCCGCCCAAGCTTCCAGACAATGTCCTATGACATTGCGAGCCTTTTCCCCACTTAAACGAGTGGCATGTATGATGCCTGAACAGGTGTCAACAGACACATGGACATATTTTAGGGTCCCGAACTCTGATATATGAGTGACATCCATTTGCCAGATCTTGAGTGGCAATAGCCCCCTAGAGTTCACTCCCACACCCTGAGGGTGATGGTGAATCACGCACTGAGGACACTCCAGAACCACCTGTCTGGCATCTGCTCTAGATAAGTGAAATTTTTGTTGTAAGGTTTTTGCATTCACATGAAATGACTGATGGAACTGTCTTGCCTGCTCCAATGATGAGCTTAAGAGAATACATTCCATCCTTGTCCATCGGTCGACTTTATCATTGTTTTCGCTCAACAGTCCAGGCAGGCCTGTGTGTGCTCTAATATGTTGAATATGAAAGCATCTCTTTCTCTGCCAAATTAAATCTTGTAATTCTTGTAATAAGGCACACACCATGCTGCTACGCTTAAGAGGGCCAGCTACTTCTAAAATTCTTACTGCATTAACAACATAGGCCGAATCAGAAATCAAATTAAATGCAAAGTGACAATTTCTAAACACCTCTACAACAATCTTTAATTCCACAATTTGAGGTGAACCCGGTTGAAAATGACATAGTACCAGTTCCTGGTCCTCTATCATATAGGCCCCGCAACCTGTTTTGGAGCCATCAATAAATATATTTGGTGCTCCCTTAAGGGGATGTGCAGAGGTGATCTTTGAAAAAAATCACAGGATGCTCTTTAAAAAATGACAGCAAAGGATGTTTGGGATAATGATTATCAATCATACCACTGAAGCTGCACTGCAATATAGCCCAGTCATCTACAGTTCCGCACAAGATCTTAACTTGAGAACTAGAGAAAGGCACTATTATACCAGCAGGAACAGCTCCAAAAAACTGCAGGCATTGCTGAACACCATTCAAGGCTAGAGCAACTGCAGTGGGGTAACGTTCTATGGACTTATTTGGAGAAACCTTTGAATAGATCCATAATAATGGACCTTCTTGCCATAACAACCCTGTAGGCTGGCCATAGGTGGCAAATATGCACAAAACAATGGGTTGACCCTCTTGCCATCTCTGCAGAAAGGCACTTTGTAACCTTCCCTCTACCTTGCATAAGGCCTTTCTTGCCTCTTCTGTTAATTATCTAGGAGAATCAAGAGCCAAGTCACCATTTAAAATATTATACAACGGTTTCAATTCATAATTTGGCAGCTTCAAATAATTGCGTACGCAATTAATATCCCCTAACAACTGTTGAAAATCATTTAGAGTCTTTAAATTGTCCTTTCTCAACTCGATCTTTTGAGGTATTATTTTCTCAGACCCGATTTTCACTCCCAAATAGTTAACTATCTTTTCCTTCTGTACCTTCTCAGGGGCTATAAACAATCTTTTCTTTGCCAACGCTTTAACTAAATCAATATAAGCTTTATCCAAAACCTCATTTGATCTTGCTGCTCACCACACCTCTGGGCAAAATGAACGTCCCGAGCCTCCAATAGGGGCGCTTGGGGCATTATATGGCAGAGGAGTTGGAGGCACTACCCCTGGTAGCCCCGCAGTTGTCTCTGGGTCTTTGTCTACCTCCCTTTTCTTCTTTCCTTCTTTCAGAGAGTGTTTCTCTACCTTTTCAATCAGAGCTTGAAGCTCCTCATCAGTATCTGACCAGTCTGTGTCAGAATCCTCCTTCCCGCTTGACTTAACTGAGCGCTCCTCTTTCAGCATTTCCAGGGCAGTTTGTCCCTCCTCTACTGCCCTACAGCACCTCTGATCCTCCAAACAGTTCCTGATAAGCTTCCACACAGGTCTGACCCCTGACTTGAGCGTTCCCTGACCCCATGCAAAGTCTAGATCCTTTCCCAGTTTATCCCAACAAGCGATAGTTAAATTACCAGGTGACCAGGGTTGGGTCCCCAGCACTTACAGTAGTGGCCTATAACTGTCTATAACTCCAGTTCCAGGCAGTCTGGTCCCCTCTTCTGGCCTCAACAGGCACCAAGCACACCTGCAGAGTGCTCTTACCTACAGATAGACAAAGCACACATACACAGAAATAAAGATAAATATTTTTAAATTTAAAAATGAAGTAAGTAACAAGGGCAGACACATGTCAGCACTGTTTGTGTTGTATCCTGGTTCTGATAGTCAAGGGAGTAGAGAAGATGTGCCTGTGCCCAACAGGCCACACTGCCCCCAGCAAGCCATAGTGCCCCCAGCAGACCGCATTGCCCCCAGCAGGCCACAGTGCCCCCAGCAGGCCGCGGTGCCCCCAACATACCGCGGTGCCCCCTACAGGCCACAGTGCCAGTTCTCAGACCTTCCTCTTCGTCTGATTGTGGATATGTTCTAGGTCATGAGTTCATACATGATGTGACTCAAAATTATTAACCAAAGTTAGGCATAGCAATCTTAACATGTGGTGATATCTGAAATTGGATGAGATTTTATGATCATTTAAAGTCTAAATGACAACTTCATTCAGTCTCTAGCTTATTATTTTTTCCATAGGATCTTCCCAACAATATGATTTACCAAGTTGCCATCAAGTCTCTTCCTCAAGACTGGCTGTGGTGTGAGACCTGGTGTGATGACGAATCCAAACAGAGAGCCAAGACAATCGATCTGGTGAGGGCTGTGTCCTCATTTGCATCCGAGCTATACAGAAGGTTCACATTTGAGCATGTTGTTTTACAAGTCACATGGAACACACATAGCATTGCCTCACTTCTCTTGCTTAGTCTCTTACGCGTTCAGTACAGAGCTGTGCTCAGGGGCCCTCAGCTGCCTGCCGCAGGGGTGCTGATTGTAAGGACAGCAGTATAAAGGGAACCCATGACAAAGATAAATTCAAAAGAAAGTGTAAACGGAACATGTGAGACCCAGGGGAACTGTGAGAAGAGCATGTCTGTGAATCGTGGACAGAGAAAGAGAAAACCAGAGTTTTCAGTCAATTAATAAACTAGGGATAGAGAATAGACAAGACCAAAGGAGAACTTTACCACAGTATATTATAGTTAAAACCCTAAATACATAGCACAAAGAAAATATATGTATGCCTCAAGGGGCAAACACCAGTTTATTTATGAAAGCAGGCCTATCAGAATAAAAGCATATTTCTCAGAAGATACTTTAAAAACCATGAAGGCTTTGAACAATGTATTTCAATCTCTGGAAGGCCATAGCTGCCAAGCCAGAATAGCAAATCTGTCAAAACTGAAGGAAGGAGAAAAGCTTCTGCCATCTACTAGTCTACTAGAGAAGAAGGTAAACAGGTAAACAGAAGTTGGGAACACATCTTGAATCCTGAAGTCCTCCTGTTTGGTAGGAGTTGGTGAAGTCTATAACCACGTGTAAGAGGAGCTTTGGTTTGGATGGGCAGGTCTCTCCTAGCAGTAGCACACAGAGAAGGGAGGGACGGCATGAATTTTGGTGTTGACACAAATCAGCTCTTCTTTAGAAACACTTAAAAATTCAAGAGCATGGGGCTAGAGAGATGGCTCAGTAGTTAAGACAAGGTGGAAAACATCTACAATATTTGCCAAAATATCACAAGAATGGTCTCAGCCCTGTGGATAATATGTTGCCAGTACTGTTTCCTTCCAAAAGCTCCTGAGCTAGGGCTCCACCATCACATCCCTCCAGCACTGCTGTCTCCAGGACCCTACCACGAGGCCCAGCCAGTCCCACTTGCAATGTCCAACCACATTCTAATCCAAAGTCCCAAAGTGTTCCATACTTCTCCAAAAACCAGATAGGACAGGTTTGTCACTAACAGCCAGCCCCCTAGTACCAACCTCTGTCATACCTGTCTATGGCTGTGATAAGACACCATGATCAAGACAACTTACAGGGAAAAAAAAAGTATTTACTGGGATTTTATAGTTGCATAGGGTTAGAATCCATGACCATCATGGCATGGGGCATGACAGCAATCAGGCAGGCATGACGTTGGAGTGATAGCTGAGAACTCACATCTTGTTGCACAAGCACAAGACAGAGATAGCTAACTGGCAATGTTGTGGACTTTTGAATTCTCAGAGTCCATCCCCAGTGACCCCTCTGCTGACCAGGCCACCCCCTCCTCCATCTTTCCCAAACAGTTGCACCTATGAGGAACCAAGCATTCAACTAGGTGAGCCTATGGGGCCATTCTCATTCAAACCACCACATGAGCTCAACAGAAAGAGCAAAGCCCCTGGTAGGAGGGAGGGTCTTGGGAAATCGGGTACCACTGAGCTGCTGGTCAGGGCATTTTCTTAAAGGACATATGACAGAAACTCAGAAGAGTCATATAGAAGGACTGTGTTCTGGTTTGCCAGGTTGGCCCACAAGCTGCCTCCTCTCAGTTTCTGTCACCTCCTCACTTAGAACTCCAGGCAAGGGTGAGCAATAACATAGAACTCTCAGGCATCCCTGACCTCCAGCCAGGGCATTTTCAGAACAGCCGCTTTGGGCTTGCTTCCCTGGCTAACCATGTTCTATCTCCTGTATCTATTTCTATCTATCTGTAGTAGCCTGAAGCACACTATTGTGTCACTAGGATCTGAGTCCAGACTTTCTCCAGTCTTTGTGATCCCCGTTGAAAGAATTTGGACCAGACTCACAGTGTCATATAGATTATTGTGGAATAGAGCAAGGACACTCTTCAGTAGGCAAGAGTAGACAGTTGCCAGAGAAAGTATTGCTCCAGTCTACACAGTAAGCATGGTTTGTATTATGTTTCCTGAGCTGTAGACCATATTAGATCTGTCTTAGAGCAGGAAGGGACAGACACAGTGGTGCGATGCATGCCGTAGCAGAGTGTGTCATTGTTCTTTACCAGAAAAGTTCCTGGTACGTTCTATTCTCAGACTTATAATCAGTAAGTAAATTCATGTTGTTCTGGTCCTTCCTTTCTCAGGCTTTGACTATAAAGGAGTGGACAGGCCAGCCCCCAGCCTCAATGCCCTTCAGTCTGGCTAGTGTCTAGCCAACCAGTACACAGGGGGCTGTGCTGTTCATAATTGCATTATATCACATCTGCCCTCGAGACATACTCAGGACCCCAGTATCTCCTGTGTCCTGGAATGTGCTCTGTTGTGGTTTCTGGTTTACTAACTGTTTGTGTTTGAATTGTAGTGCAATAATCCCAAAACAAAAGAACCCAAGCTAGAAGCCGCTGCAAGGATTGTCCCAGAATGGGTCAAATATGATACAGAAATCCGGACGCTATTAGATCATCTTGAAAATAAGAAGAAAAGTGCAAGTAAGTGCTTGCCCTGCAGCAACATGTGCTATCTATGCTGTGCTGATCAACTCAGGCTGGGTCACAGGCTGGTCTTAGAGAAGCCATGAGTGGACAGTTGGTACTTCATTAAGAAAGTGTACCATGTGATTGGGATCTCATTTTAGGAACTGGAGAGAGGGCTCAGCAAAGTTCGCCCACAAGCTGCCCCTGCAGGGCACTCAGGTCCAGTCCCCAGCATCCACACGGCGGTCCACAGCCGTCTGTAACTTGATGGACACTGATCGTTCACATGGCACACACATGTATATGCAGGGAAAATGCACATAAAAAAGAAAATGAACAAGTCTAATACAAATCTAATACAAATAAAAATTAAATTTTTTATTTTACATAGACTAAACTCATAGGTTTCATTAAAATGTATATTATATATACTAATGGCTTTCTCTACAACATTTAAGCACATTTAAGACAGACTATAGCTTTAATTCACATATGTATGTCAATGGGTAGTGTATTTACTAAACCAGAGGATAGAAACAAAGGAAATTTTATTTCTAAGCTTATTCTGAATTTTCCAAATGTGAAAGCCCAAACAAGCCCTCAAAACAATAAAAAAAAAAGTAAGTCACACAAAGCTCACAATAAAACCTTACCTCCTACCTTGAGAATTTTCATTTCTGACCCAGGCTTCCCTTGTTCCGTCCTAATATCCTTAAATTGAGTTGAATGTCTTGGACTAGATTTTCTTCCACTTATATTTAAAAGTTGCCATTACCTTGACATTTTTTCACCCAAAATAATCATTCAGCAAACGTGTTTATCTTTCTAGGAGTTTATTAACTTCACCCAGAAGATCTAATGTGTGCCATGTTGTTGCAAATTAATACTTATTCTCTCATACAGTACACTTCAGCCGCAGCCTCCCCTCCCCTGACTCCTCCCAGACTCTACACACACACACCCAGGTACACTTCAGAAAAGAAAGACCTCCCAGGGATGTCAACTGAACAGGCATAGCAAGATGCAGGAAGACTCAGCACCTCCCCTCTTAATTACGTCTGAGGAGGTAACCCAATAGGAGGGAAAAGGTCCCAAGAACAGGCAGGAGTCAGAGACACCCCCACATGTACCCCCAGTGTTAGGAATCCCACAGTAAGACCAAGCTACAGGAAGGTAACATATACAGAGGACGTAGATGAGACCTATGCAGGCTCTGTGATTGGAGCTTCCATCTCTATGAGCCCTAGTTAGCTGATTCTGTTGACCATGTTGTCCTGGTGTCCTCAGCCCCTCTGACTCTACACTCCTGCCACCCCTTGGTTCTGAGTGTCTGGTCTGCCCCTACCAGCTATTGGAAGAACCCTCTGATGACATTTGGGGTAGGTACTGATCTGAGTGTAGCAGGGTATCATTAGGAACCCTTTCACTGACTTTTTAACCAGTCATATTTGGCTCTGCTCTAGGTCTCTGGGCCATCCAGGTTCCAGTTCCTTGACATCCAGGCAGTTTTAGGCATGGGCTCCCACTCATGGTGTGGGCCTCAAGTTAGACCAGTCATTGGTAAGCCATTTCCTCAAGCTCTGAGCCACCATTGCCCCAGCACATCTTGTAAGCAGGACAGGGTCAAAGGTTTTGTAGCTGGTTAGTGTCCCAGTGGCCTGATTACAGAAGATGGCTGGTTTGGGTTCCATGTCCCCAATTACCAGGAGTGGTGACTAGAGTCACCCTCATGGATTCCAGGGAGTTTCTATTACACCAGTTTTCACATTGCCCCCCCAATCTCCCCAATTGTAGTCATTTCTCCCAAGACTCTCCTTCTACTCCTCCCCCTGCACCAGACCCCTCATCCCTACCCACCTGAATCCCACCTGTGAAATATATTCTATTCCTTCTTCCCAGGGAGGTCCTTGTCCCCCCGAGCCCTCCTGGTTACTCATCCTCTCTGAGTCTGTGGGTAGAAGCATGATTACCCTGTACCTCATAGCTAATATCCACTTATAAGTGAGGACAGACCATGTTTGTCTTTCAGGGTCTGGGTCACCTCACTCGATGAGTTTTTCTTTTTTTACTGGATATTTTATTTATTTACATTTCTTTGTTATAATATTTTTATTGGATATTTTATTTATATTTCAGAAGTTACCCCCTTTCCCCACTTCTCCTCCACCCAGGAACCCCATCCCATCCCCCCTCCTCCTGCTTCTATAAGGATGTGCCCCCACCCACCTACCCACTCCTACCTCCCCAGCCTTGAATTCCCCCACACTGAGGAATCCAGCCTTCATGGGATCAAGGATCTCCTCTCGCACCTTTGCCGGACAAGGCCATCCTTCCATACATATACAGCTGGAGCCATGGATCCCTCCCTAAGTGCTCCCAGACTGATGGTTTAGAACCTGGGGGCTCTGGTTGGTTGGTATTGTTGCTTTCCCCATGGGGCCACAAACCCCTTCAGCTCCTTCAGTCTTCTCTCTAACTCCTCCATTGGGGACCCCGTGATCAGATCAATGGTTAGCTGTGAGCATCCCCCTCTGTATATGTCAGGGTCTGGCAGACCTCTAAGGAGACAGCTATATCAGGCTCCTGTCAGCATTCACTTCCTGGCATCCACGTCAGCATCTGCCTTTGGTGACTGCACATGGGATGGATACCCAGGTGGAATGGTCTCCAGACGACCCCTCCTTCAGATTCTGTCCCACACTTTGTCTCCATATTTATTCCCATGAGTATTTTGTTACTCCTTCCAAGAAGGACGGGAGCACCCACACTTTAGTCTTCCTTCTTCATGTGGTCTGTGAGTTGTATCTTGGGGTGTTGCGAGCTTTTGGGCTAATATTCAATTATTAGTGAGTGCATGCCATGTGTGTTCTTTTGTGATTGGGTTACCTCATTCAGGATATTTTCTAGTTCCATCCATTTGCCTAAGAATTTCACGAATTCATTGTTTTTAATAGCTTAGTAATACTCCATTGTGTAAATGTACCACATTTTCTGGATCCATTCCTCTGTTGAAGGGCATCTGGGTTCTTTCCAGCTTCTGACTAGTATAAATAAGGCTGCTATGAACATAGTGGTGCATATGTCCTTGTTATATGTTGGGGCATCTTCTGGGTATATGCCCAGGAGTGGTATAGCTGGGTCCTCAGATGATGCTATGTCCAATTTTCTGAGGAACTGCCAGACTGATTTCCAGAGTGGTTGTACCAGCTTGCAATCCCACCAACAATGGAGGAGTATTCCTCTTTCTCCACATCCTCGCCAGCATCTGCTATCACCTGAGTTTTTGATCTTAGCCATTCTGATTGGTGTGAGGTGGAATCTCAAGGCTGTTTTGATTTGCATTTCCCTGATGACTAAGGATGTTGAACATTTCTTTAGGTGCTTCTTGGCCATTCGAATTTCCTCAGTTGAGAATTGTTTGTTTAGCTCTGTACCCCATTTTTAATAGAGTTATTTGGTTGTGTGGAGTCTAATTTCTTGAGTTCTTTGTATATATTGGATATTAGCCCTCTATCAGATGGAGGATTGGTAAAGATCTTTTCCCAATCTGTTGGTTGCCATTTTGTCCTATTGACAGTGTCCTTTGCCTTACAGAAGCTTTGCAATTTTATGAGGTCCCATTTGTCAATTCTTGCTCTTATAGCATAAGCCATTGGTGTTCTGTTCAGGAACTTTTCCCCTGTGCCCAAGTATTTGAGGGTCTTCCCCACCTTCTCTTCTATTAGTTTCAGTGCATCTGGTTTTATGTGAAGGTCCTTTATCCACTTGGACTTGAGCTTTGTACAAGGAGATAAGAAAGGATCAATTTGCATTATTCTACATACTGACCTCCAGGTGAACCAGCACCATTTGTTAAAAATGCTGTCTTTTTTTCAACTGGATGGTTTTAGCTGCTTTGTCAAAGATCAAGTGACCATAGGTGTGTGGATTCATTTCCGGCTCTTCAATTCTATTCCATTGCTCTAAATGGAGAGAAACTTGAAGCAATCCCACTAAAATCAAGGGCTAGACAAGGCTGCCCACTCTCTCCCTACCTATTCAATATAGTACTTGAAGTCCTACCCAGAGCAATTAGACAACAAAAGGAAGTCAAAAAGATACAAATAGGAAAGGAGTAAATCAAAATATCACTATTTGCAGATGATATGATAGTATACTTAAGTGACCCCAAAACTTACACCAGAGAAACCTAATAAATAACTTCAGCAAAGTGGCTGGATATAAAATTAACTCAAACAAATCAGTAGCATTCTACTCAAAGGATAAACAGGCTGAGAAAGAAATTTGGGAAACAACAGTAGTCACAAATAATATAAAATACCTTGGTGTGACTCTAACCAAGCAAGTGAAAGATCTTTATGACAAGAACTTAAAGTCTCTGAAGAAAGAAATCAAAGATCTCAGAAGATGGAAAGATCTCCCATGCTCATGGATTGGCAGGATTAATATAGTAAAAATGGACATCTTGCCAAGAGCAATACACAGATTTAATGCAATCCCCATCAAAATTCTCACTCAGTTCTTCATAGAGTTAGAAAGAGCAATTCTCGGCAGGCAGTGGTGATCCACGCCTTTAATCCCAGCACTTGGGAGGCAGAGGCAGGTAGATTTCTGAGTTCGAGGCCAGTCTGGTCTACAGAGTGAGTTTCAGGACAGAGAAACCCTGTCTCAAAAAGTAAAAAAGAAAAAAAAAAGAGAGAGAGAGCAATTCTCAAATCCATTTGGAATAACAAAAAACCCAGGATAGCAAAAAATATTCTCAACAATAAAAGAATGATCTTTTCTAGTTCATTCATTTGCCTGATAATTTCATGATATCACATTTTTAACAGCTGAGTAATACTCCAGTGTGTAAATGAACCACATTTTTGTTTAATCCATTCTTCAGTTAAGGGACATCTAGGTTGTTTCCAGTTTCTGGCTATTATAAACAAAGCTGCTATGAGCATAGCTGAGCATCTTTGTGGTAGGATGGAAAGTCCTTCTACTACATGCCCAAGAATGGCATAGCTGGGTTTTGAGGTAGATGGAGTCCTAATTTTCTGAGGAACTGCCATATTAATTTCCGTAATGGCTGTATAAGTTTATACTCCCAGCAACTATGGCAGAGTGTCTCCTTTCTCTACACTCTCAACAGCATGTGCTGTCACTTGTGTTATTGGTCATAGCCATTCTGAGAGGTGTAAGTGGGATTGCAAAGTCATTTTGATTTGCATTTCCCCAATGGATAAAGATGTTAAACATTTCTTTGAGTGCTTCTTGGCCATTTGAGATTCCTCTGTTGAGGATTCTGTTTAAATCTATACTCCATTTTTTAATTGGATTATTTGATTTGTTGATGTCTAGTTTCTTGAGTTCTTTATATATTTTGGAAATTAGACCTCTGTTGGATATGGAGTTGGTAAAAATCTTTTCCCAATCTTAGGATGCCTCTTTGTCCAGTGATGATATCTTTTTTCCTTACAGAAGTTTTCAGTTTCATGATGTCCCATTTATTAATTGTTGATCATAGTGGCTGTGCTGTTCTCTTCAGGAAGCTGTCTCCTGTACCAGTGAGTTCAAGAGCATTCTTCACTTTCAGTTCTGTTAGATTCAGTGTCTGGTTGTAGACTGAGGTCCTTGATCCACTTAGACTTGAGTTTTGTGCAAGGTGATAGATATGATGTCTGAATTTTTCTATATGCAGACATCATTTGTCCAGCAGCATTTTTTTAAGATGTCTTTTTTCCCATTATATATGTGTGGCTTCTTTATCAAAAGTCTGGTGTCTATATGTGTGTGGACTTAATGTCTGTCTGGGTCTTTGATTTGATTCCATTGATCAGTGTCTGTCTTTATGCCAGTACCATGTGGTTTTTATCACTGTAGCTCTGTGGTACAACTTGAAATTGGGAATGATGAGGCCTCCAGCAGTTTTGTAACTGTTCAGGATTGTTTTAGCTATCCTGGGTTTTTTTGGTTTTCCATATGAAGTTGAGAACTGGCCTTTCAAGGTCTATAAAGAATTGTGCTGGAATTTTGATGGGTATTGTTTGAATCTGTAGATTGCTTTTGGTAGGATGGCCATTTTTACTTGGTAATCCTACAGATCCATGAGCAATGGAGAGCTATACATCTGAATTTTTTTCTTTCTTTTTTCAAAGACTCGAAGTTCTTGTCATACAGGTCTTTCACTTGCTTAATTAAAGTTACCCCAAGATATTTTATATTATTTGAGGCTATTGTAAAAAATGTTGTTTCTCTAATTTCTTTCTCAGTTTTGTTTGTCATTTGTGTATCAGAGGATACTGATTTATTTTGAGTTAGTCTTGTGTCCAGCTACTTTTCTGTAGGAATTCCCTGTGGAATTTTAAGGGTCACTTATGTATGCTATCATATTAACCACAAATAATGATACTTTGACTTCTTGTCTAATTTGTCTTCTCTCGATCTCTGTTTTTCTTATTTCCCTGACTAGAACTTAAAGTACTATATTGGGTAGTAGGTAAGAGTAGGCAGCCTTATCTTATTTCTGATTTTAGGGGAAATGCCTTTAGTTTCTCTCTATTTAATTTGATTTATAGGCTCTAGGATTGCTGCAAATTGCCTTTATTATGTTTTGATATGTTCTTTTTATCCTTAATCTCCCCAGGATCTTTATCATGAAGTGCTGTTAGATTTTGTCATTGGCTTTTCTGGTATCTAATGACATGATCATGTGGGATTTTTTTGTTTTTCTTTGTTTGTTTATATGGTGAATCATATGGACTGATTTTATTGTTTAATCAACTTTAGGATGAAGCTTACTTGATCTTAGTGAATTATCTTTTTGATGAGTTCTTAGATTTAATTTTACAATATTTTGTTGAGTGTTTTACATCTAGGTTTAAAAGGAAAATTGGTCTGTAACTCTCTTTCTTTGTTGAATTTATGTGTGGTTTGGATATCAGGGTTACTGTGGCTTTAGAAAATGAATTTGGCATTTGTAGTAAGAATTTTTGTCTCTTAAAAAAATGCAGAAGTATTATTTGCTTTAAGCCCAGGTGTGGGATATAGGGCTGCCTCAGACATCCACAGCAACTGTTGTGGATTTCCTTAGGTTCTAGCAGGGGTGTGATTTTGCCAGCTCAGATAGTTTTGTGGTTGTGGGATGTTTAGGGATTTTTTTAGATAGTATATAAATACTAGAACCCCAATAGGGGTTTGGTTTTGGTGATGAGTTGTTGGTTGGTTGCTTTTGGTTGCTGGTGGTTGCGGTTTGTTAAGTAGTTGTGTGCAAAGAAACAAGAAGAAGAAATTAGACATCCTGATAGGGAAGATCAAACTTGGCCTAAGGAACTCGACGCCCCTGTATTAGCAGGAGGTAGTCTAATGGCAATGTCACCCCTTTTGCCCACTATCCTTTTTCCTCTACTGCCTAGTGTTAGGGGATTGAAAAGTGGAAGAAAAGGGTAGAGAAAGGTGGAATTAAAAAGAACCGACAAAGTAGCCTAAAGACCAGCTTCAGATAATTCCCTTTCTGTTACTAGTTTGTGAAGTAATTTGAGGAGGGTTGGCATGAGCTCTTTGAAAGTTAGTAAAACTCTGTGCTAAAACTGACCCTCAGCCATCTTTATAAGTTAGTAAAACTCTGTGCTAAAACAGACCCTCAGCCATCTTTATAAGTTAGTAAAACTCTGTGCTAAAACAGACCCTCAGCCATCTTTATAAGTTAGCAAAACTCTGCTAAAACAGACCCTCAGCCATCTTTATAAGTTAGTAAAACTCTGCTAAAACGGACCCTCAGCCATCTTTATAAGTTAGCAAAACTCTGCTAAAACGGACCCTCAGCCATTTTTTTAGTTGGTAAACATTTAATGGCCGCTTCCTTCTTCTAGGATTTATGGGTCTATTTAAGTCGCTTCTCTGAAACTGATTTAACTTTAGTAAGTGGTGTCTATCAAGACAGTGTTCATTCCTTTTGAACTTTCCTATTTTGTGGAGTAGAAGCTTTTTTTTTTAAGTATGATCTAATTGTTTGGATTTCCTCAGTGTCTGTTGTTATGTTCCCTTTTAGTCTCTGATTTTGTTAATTTGTATATTCTTCTTCCAACTTTTAGTTTGGATAAGGATTTGGCCATCGTGTTGATTTTCTCAGAGAACCAAGTCTTTGTTTCATTGATTCTTTATATTGTTCTCTTGTTTCTGTTTCTTTGATTTCAGCCCTGAGTTTGATTATTTCCTGCCCTCTACTCCTCTTGGGTGTGCTTGCTTCTCTCTGTTCTAGGGTTTGCAGGCATTCTATTAAGGTTGCTGGTGGGAGAGCGCTCCAGTTTCTTTTGGAAGACACTCAGTGCTGTGAGCTCTCCTCTTAGCACCGCCTTCGCTGTGTCCCATAAATCTGAGTATGTTGTGTCTTCAGTTCATTTTCACTGAATTCCAGAATGTCTTTGATTTATTTCTGCCTTGATCCAGTAGTTATTCAGTAGAGAGTTCTTCAGTTTCCATGAGGTTGTAGGCTTTGCGTTCTTTCTCTTGTTGAAATCCAGCTTTAATCTGTGCTGGTGCCATAGGATGCGGAGGGTTATTTCAGTTTCTTTGTATCTATTAAGACTTGCTTTATGACTGAATATGTAGACAGTTTTGGAGAAAGTTTCATGAGGTGCTGAGAAAATGGTTATATTCTTTTGTTTTTGGTTGAAATGTTCTGTAAACACATTAGATCATTGTTTTGTAATGTCTGTTGGCTCCAATATTTCTGTTTCATTTTTGTCTGGATTCCATGTCCATTGGTGTGAGTGGGCTCCCAGTATCAGTGTGTGGGTGTCAAAAAGTGATTTTAAGGTTTAGCACTATTTGTTTTACAAAAGTGGGCATCCTTGCATTCAGGGCATAGATGTTAGGAATTCAAATGCTTGGATAGATTTTTTTTATGAGTATATAATATTCTTTTCCGATCTCTTATGATTGGTTTTTGCTTGAAACCTACTTTGTAAGATATTACACACTAATATCTAACAATAATATCCACTTTGTTAGATATTATTCTGTCTTTTTATTGGGGAATTGAGTTCACTGACATTAAGAGGTATCAATTACCAGTATTTGTTAAATCCTGTTATTTTGATGGCAGTGGCAATAGTGGTATGAGTGAGTGCGTGAGTGAGTGCGTGAGTGTGTGAGTGAGTGAGTGAGTGAGTGAGTGAGTGAGTGCATGTGTGAATGAGTGTGTGAGTGAGTGCGTGTGTGAGTGAGTGTGTGAGTGAGTGTGTGAGTGAGTGTGAGTGAGTGCATGAGTGCATGAGTGAGTGTGTGAGTGAGTGTGTGTATATACTTACTGACCGTTTGTATATCTTTACAGACATGATTGTTAAAATCTCTCCCCATCTTTGAATCAGTTTGGGGGGTGTTTGTTTGTTTGTTTTTTAGTGGTGATGGTTTTGGTTTTTTTGGGGGTTTTTTTGGGGGGGTTGGTTGGTTTTTGTCATTGAATTCTGAGAGTTCTATATTCAAGACTAACACTTTATCACACCTTATCACGTAATTTGTATTTCTTCCATCTTATAAAGTACATATTTCTTGAGAATGTGCTGTTTAATGCACAGATTTTAGGTGCATCTTTTGCTTTTCTTGTTTATGCCTTTGATTTCATTATGGGAGAAATTATTATCAGGCTCAACGTCATCAGCCTTTTCCGTGTTTTCCTTTAGCTCTTTAATGTATTTGAGTTAATTTTTGTATATGGAGTAAGACAGTGGCCAACATTGCTCTTTTGCATGGGGACATCCAGTTTCCCCACCATCATTTGCTGTAGAGGCTACCCTTCCTCACTGAGTGTCTGTCATGTTGTAGAGGCTATCCTTTCCACTGAGTGTCTGTTATGTTGTAGAGGCTATCCTTTCCACTGAGTATCTGTCATGTTGTAGAGGCTATCCTTCCTCACTGAGTATCTGTCATGTTGTAGAGGCTATCCTTTCCACTGAGTGTCTGTTATGTTGTAGAGGCTATCCTTTCCACTGAGTATCTGTTATGCTGTAGAGGCTATCCTTTCCACTGAGTATCTGTCATGTTGTAGAGGCTATCCTTTCCACTGAGTATCTGTTATGTTGTAGAGGCTATCCTTCCTCACTGAGTATCTGTTATGTTGTAGAGGCTATCCTTTCCA
>NW_021604567.1:16480999-16483719 GCF_004785775.1 Grammomys surdaster | reverse complement strand
TCTGTTATGCTGTAGAGGCTATCCTTCCTAGCTGAGTATCTTGTCACTCAGTTGAAGATCAATGGATCATATGTGTGGGTTCATTTCCCATCTTTCTTTCTGTTGTCTCTTTCTGCCTGAACCACACCAATTTGATCTCTCTGATTTTGTAAGTCAGTAACCTTGTCCTTCTTCAAAATTGTTTCTCAGATGCCTTGAGAGTCCATGTGAATTTTTGAAGGAATTTTGGGGGCTATTTTAATTGGTTTGCATTGAATCTGTATATTGCTTTAGGGGGAACAGAAATCTTGAAAATAGCAAGTCTTCCAGTTATGAACAGGAAATATTTTTCTGCTTGTTTTCTTTTACTTTGGCAATTTTAGGGGGTAGATTTTAGATATTCAAGTGTTTTAATTTCTCACATAATTTTCTTTGTAAAGATTTTATTCTGAGGATGCTACTATAAATGTAACTTTTTAAATGATATTTATCTAATTAATATTTTTAATTTTCCTTCCCTTAAGACAACTCTTTGATCTTATCTTCAGTTCTTCTGTTGGTGTTTAGATAGTTAACCCCTTGCTTTACTTCCAACAAACCACTGGGCTTTTTTCTATTTGTTTTCTTTGAATTTTGGTTTTCTTCGGATTTTATGGTTCCATTGACTTTTCAGTTATCACTTGGAAATAATAAATCCTATTTAAGTATTACGTTGGTTCTCTTGATTATTTGTTTGCATGCAGTAAGCTGTTTGTGTACTTTTCTTGCCTTTTGTTATCGTCTTCAAATATTTGGAGTTTCCTAGATGTTAGTGTGTATTTAAGAACAACAGAATAAAACTGAACAAAATGGACAGCTAGCAAGGGTTTCCAGTCTATCATGTCTATTCCTTCAGTAGTATGCTTGTCCAAAAAGGAGAGTTAATTGATGGTTCTGGGCAGTGGGTATAGTATGCAAATACCAAGATTTTTTTTAGTCGTATGTGTAGTGAGCAGGTGGCATTCCATATGCTACTAGAGAGTACAGATGAGGGCAGTCTGCTAACGAGCACCCACATCTGTGGGGAAGTCTCTGCTTCCTCCCTTCCTTTGTGAACACTTTCCAGCGAGGTTAGGATTTCATAGGAGACTTTGGGATACACAGTCCTCCACAGAGCGTCTGTATCACGTGCTTCCCCTCAAGGTTCAGGAATCTGAGGCTCTTAAGGAAAACCTGGAAATCTGTAAGAGCCAGAGGTAGAAGCAGTCCGAGGAGACGCTGCTTTCTTGACACAAGGCATTGCACACATTAGCTCACACTGTAGGAACTGGGACAGCATCCACAGACTTCACAAACTCACTCACAGAACCCCCACTCAGGCTGGCATGGTGGAGCATGCATTTAATTCCAGCATGTAGTGAGTTCATTGTCAGCCTGGGCTATATAGTGAGTTCCAGGACAGCTAAGGCTATCTATATAGAAAGACCCTGTCTCTAAACAAAACAAAAATCCCAGCATGGAGAGGGAGAAGTGGGCATGAAGTCCCACCCTTAGCTGGGGAGCTATTGATATTTGATAGCTGCTGGGGGGGAAGTCTTTTTCTTTAACATTCTGATATGGTATACACTCCAGGGCAGTCCCCACGCCCAAAAGGAGTTGGGGAACACAAACTGGACTGGAATTGATGGGGAAGGGAGAGGGGAGAGGGAGAGGGAGAAGGAAAAGAACAGATAGAACTGGCCAGATAGGGGGTGGAAGAGGTGTGACTATGATCAAAACACAGAGAAACTCTCAAAGAATAAAAGATTATTTAAAACATAAAAATCAACAATGTTGGTGGCTTTTTAATAAGTATGTTGCAGTTTTCCTCTTAGCCCAGATAGCTCTCAAGTAACTGAGACTGGGCTATTATATTTATTTAACAAGCCTTATGGGCATAACCGAGCAATATTGCTGTTCTAATCCCCTAAGCTAATGTGTGGCTACCTCCTAGCCAAAATCCCCATGATACTTATACTTTAGTACTGATCTGGCTCTCTTCCCTCTAGGAGTTTTCTCATGAACTCTCTCCCTGTGGAATCTCCACTTCCTCTCTCTCCTGTTCCTCCCCTGGCTGGGAGGAAGTCCAGCCCTAATCTCTCTCCTGCTCAGTCATTAGCTAATGAGCTAGCTTTATTGACCAATCAGGGAACAACTAGGGAGAAATGTTTATACCACACTGGGACAGGAGATTCTCAGGATTGCAACCAGATATGGGGGCACAGAAATCAGCATTTAAATAATACAAAAATAATCTTTATGCAATGCTCAATAATACTATGCCTACACAATAGAGGGCCACTTTCTATCTTAAAATAAACAGCAGACTCTGAGTTTCTCTCTGTGATGTGAAAAGATTGGTGTGTAGCGATTGGCCTGAGTTTAGCACCGACACTCTGCACTCATCACTTTCCTGGCTGACTTGTCTGAGGTTCTCTATTGAACCCTCCCGAACCACTGTCAGAAAAGACAGCTCAGCACCATGGCTGTGTATTCTTGACTGGTGTGTATATGCCAGCATGGCTGTGTATTCTTGACTGGTGTGTATATGCCAGCATGGCTGTGTATTCTTGACTGGTGTGTATATGCCAGCATGGCTGTATACTCTTGACTGGTGTGTATATGCCAGCATGGCTGTGTATTCTTGACTGGTGTGTATATGCCAGCATGGCTGTTTACTCTTGACTGGTGTGTATATGCCAGCATGGCTGTATACTCTTGAC
>NW_021604567.1:16439842-16479754 GCF_004785775.1 Grammomys surdaster | reverse complement strand
CTGTTTTTGCTGTAATTGTTTTGCTGCTGCTGCTGCTGCTGCTGCTGTTGTTGTTGTTGTTGTTGTTTTTGCTGTTGTTTTTGCTGTGGTTGTTTTGCTGCTGCTGCTGCTGCTGCTGCTGCTGTTGTTGTTGTTGTTGTTTTTGCTGTGGTTGTTTTTGCTGCTGCTGTTGTTTTCACCAGCTAGTGTGATGTCATCAGATGTCCTTTAGGGTTCTTGAAGGTCCCCATTGGTTTAGAATTCCAGCTTCAAGTATATTTCCTTATTCAAAAAAATGCATTGAAAATTACAGAAATTTGTGCTTTTTAAGAAAAAGGACTCATGGCTTTCTCTGAATTATTAAAAGCGAGCCCATTTTACACTTTAATAGTCATTAAACGAAAGACACAGTGCACTGTAAACTGTATATTCCTATAGAAACTAAGTAAAAGATTTTCCCGGCTGTGTTTAGATAAATAGGAATAGTAAATATTTTTAAACTACTCAAATATTCTATACTTAAAGCATCTTGGGACTAGAACATACCTTTGTGTCCTTTAGATGTCATCCACCTAAATGTGATCTCAATGGATAACTTGTGCCCTTGGATGCATGTGTGGTGGGCTGTATGCATCCAGGGATGGTTCTGAGTAAGGCTCAGCATGTCTGTAGACGCAGCATCAGGTCACAGTAGGAAAAGGCTGGACACCTCTGACAGGTCCCATGTAACCATGGGAATTCCTGCCTGTTTAAAAAGCTCTTCAGATTGTTCTTGAGAAACATTTAATAGAGCTGGCTAGTGTCCTAGTCACCCCTTCCAGACAGAGTTGCAGGGCATGGTGGAAACTTCCAGTGTGGCGAGGCATGCTCTGCGTCTAGAGATGGGCTGGTTCATCCTGGGACAGGTCTGTATACACGTTTCATACTGAGACAGAAGGTATGTGTGTCTTGGTTCCTTTTAGCTCTTCGTAACTACACTGTAATCCTGCTCAATCTGATAGTATAGCCTACAGAGAATTTGAAAAATACACATATTTACCTACTTTCTGTGACAAAATATCCAAGACAAACAATTTATAGAAGAAAGAGTTTTTTCACTCAGGATTTCAGTCCATGGACACTTTCCTACATTGCTTTGGGCTCATGAGAGCACAATTCTTTATAGGGGAGTAGGCTCACCTCAGCACTGCTGGGAAGCAAGGGACGAGAGAATGGGACTAGGTCTCTGTACCCATTAGGACATGCCACCAGGATCCTTTTTACTGGGTTTGACCTTTTATAAGGTTCCATTTCCCACTTGACAGTAGCACCAGAGAAGGCTGGTAGAATGGAACCTTTAGGGTACAGTTCAAGACCCAACCCTGAACAACTCTTCCCTGGCTGTTCCACGAATTCCAGTTAAGCCAATACCTTCCTTTCCCTCCTCGCTCACTGCATTTCTTAAAACATTCAATTTATACTGCAATTAATTTCTGACATAAAATATCTGATTTGAAGCTGGGTGGTGGTGTGAACGGTGTGAAAGTGTAAGCCAAATAAACCCTCTCCTCCCGGCTTGCTTTGATTACTGTGTTTCATCACACCAATGATAACCCTAACTCAGACAGAAATAGGCCCCTGGAGTGGCTAATGCTGTGACAGAGCTGACCGTCGTGTCTAGGGGACATTATTAGAGGACTCTGGGATGCTGGACTTGAAAAGCTGTTGAGACATCAGTGGGCTGTTCTGGAGAACCTGAGAAGATAAGAATGTAGATTACAGTGGAAACAATGGCGTCTGCTTCATTGAGAAGCAAAGACTCTGCCCGCTCATTTGTGTGAAGAATCTGTGGTTCTGATCAGCTGGAGCTGAAGAATTAGCTGTGGTTAACAAGAGAGCAGAACCACTAATGTGGAACCTTTACTCTGCTGTGACAGAAGGATCAGCCCCGATGAAGAGAAGACCAACATTGGAAGTGGTCTTCTAGGAAGTGTTTCCTGAGTGTCGCACACAAGCTGTGTTCTAGAGGTTGTACAGCATGCTGGCAGCCAAGCTCGGTAATGTCCACCTCCCAGATGTTGCTATTTCGGAAGACAAAGTGGTCAGGCAGAGCAGCTGAGGCTTGGCACCATGAAAGGAGCAAAAGAGAGGCTATTGGTGAATGTGCAGCCCTACTGCAGCAGAAGACCCCATCATTTTAGAGTTGCCAATACCATGGGGAAAACACCAACAGTAGCAGCTGTGCAGTAGGGCTGGTCTGAGCCTCGAAGACAAGCAGTGTGGACAGAGAGCAGAGCCAGGGACGTGACCTAAGCCCCTGGGAGAAGTCCAGAAGATCATGAGTGAATACTGGGCATTGAGTTATTTATACAGTTTGAGTTGCATTTTACTTTGACCAGAATGTGACTGTGCCCTAGTTCTTCCCTCTTGAAATAAGATTTTTTTTTTTTTTTACATTATAGGGGCCTAAATTGAAACACTTAGATTTTAAGACTTTGGATTTTTTTTTAAGTTTGAATTTGTAAGACTGTAAAATATTTCATATTGTGATGTTTACATTCCTGTGTGATCTTGGGGGTGAACAAAGAAGGAAAGGTAGAGGCTTTACAGTGATGTGCTTGTATGTTCAAACTGACAAGGGGTCACCTGACAAGAGCTTAAGTTATCCGACAGGAAGGAACGTCAACTGAGAAAATGCCTCCACACAGGCAAGCCTGTAGGGCATTTTTAAATTGGTGATGGATGGGGCAGGGCCCAGCCCACCGTGGGTGGTGCCATCCCTAGGCTGATGTTCTACAGGAAAGCAGGCTGAGGAAACCAATAAGCAGCACCCCTCCATGGTCTCTGCATCAGCTCCTGCCTCCAGGTTCCTGCCCTGTGTGAGCTCCTGTCCTGACTTCCTCACTGATGAAGTGATGTGAAGGCTTGCTCATGGTATTTCCTCACGGGGGTTGTGGGGGTGGTGGTGGGGAGGACTTTACATTCTGTAACTGAGTAGTTTTCACTTTCTCCAGCCCTAAAGAAAAAAAAAGTGATACATTTACCTAGGCTGAAAATTAGAATGAGAATACAGACCTTTCGTCAACTCAGTCCCTGATCTTGTGTGCAATAAAGGTATAAATAGATTTCTAAGATGGACTTCCTTACAATTTTAACTCAAAGGCTAAACATGAATCACAAGCAAGAAAGTAGTGGATATGACCATAAATATTTTTATTAAATGTGAAAATACACGGGCATAAAAATATTGCCCATATTCATTGACACGTGTAAGCCCAAGTTGAAATAATTTTAGTTCCTTTTTTATTAAAACACTAAATTGAGATGGATTAAGTAAGGTTTGGCCCATTTAAAACAAATATAAACTTAGGAGTAATAATTTAAGTCACCAAACATCTCTAATTTTTACCTCCCCTGTGCCTGCATTTCTCTGCACAGGTATTTCAACCACAGACAGTACAATATAGCCTGTTGTTACTGTACACAAAGCCACGCAGTGGCTAATTTTACTCTTAGATCATTCAGCAAATGAGATCATCTGTTTAAAAAAAATACCTCCCCCTTTTAACATCATTTGAAATTACAGAATAAATTCTGCCACTAATAGAAAAGGAATGATAGGATTTGGAAAAAGATTAGCTCTTAGAGATTACCATCTCCTCTCCTTCCTTCACCACAGCAAAGTCAAGTACAGTCAAGAAAACCGTCTTCAGTCACCAGTTACCCAGGGATGTATCTGTAAGGCATGTCGGCACACACGGGCCCTGCAGAGTCAAGTCTGCATGCCGGCATCTGACCCAGGAGTAGCTAGTGTGGACTACTGACAAGCTTTACTCAGTTATCCGTAACCCTTTCTCACACTCGTTTTAGAGATAGGTGTTTAAATTTGTTACTTTTGAAGTGGGGCCTAAGGTCACAGTGGCACGCCATGTTGCAGCCCCACACTCTGGGATTCCAGGCATGAGCTACCATGCCTGTGGGGCCTAAGGTCACAGTGGCATGCCATGCTGCAGCCCCACACTCTGGGATTCCAGGCATGAGCCGCCATGCCTGCTTACATTTAAATAAAAAATCTAATTCCATTCATTATCAGAACTCTGATAAATCTGCATATTGCTATTTAAAAACAGACCTTTAACACTGAGTACTGATATTTTTAAATTAAGATGTTAGATCCAATTCACATTAATAAACTACTGAGATATTTTCAGGCTTTCTTCTATTCAGAGTAAGAAAGAATAAAGTATTAGAACTGAGAAATAAAAGGAGTGGCCCTCAAGCAGACACTTTTCCTTCTTCCCGAGCGATGAGCACTGGACACAGCCCAGTGACACTGCACTAAGAAGGAAGGTCCACCAAGGAAGGACCGTCTATGAAGAGAAAAGAGCTCAGCCAAGGTGAACATTGGTCATGGTTTCCCCAGAACGAGCACAAAGGTCACCTGCAGTTCCTAAACACAGATGTTGGGATGTGGAAGTAGCTCTGCAGTGAGAGAAGAGGCAGAGAACGCATTCTCAGTACTGTGGTTCAATGTCAGGCGGGTAGCAGGAACCACTGTTCCCACACTGTGACTCCTCTGGGACAGGCTGGACACAGAAGACAGCTGACAGCATCCAGGACAGGACATCCTTCTCTCTCATCTCCTGCCATAGCATCTGCCCTTGGTACCGAAGCTGGCAATGACAAAGCCTAATCCTCAGTTGCTTTGGGTTGTTACAAGTAGGAAGGGGAAATGAGTGAGGAGGCAGGTAGACCTGGGCCATGTCCATGCAGCCCACCGTCAGCCCTGTCAGCATCCCGCTGGCTCCACACTGCTGGCAGCTTCCCATCGCTCTCAGTGGGAGTGGGAGCGTCCTGACGGCTCCTTTGTTCTGCTAGTGAACACTGAGCTTGGGAAAGCTCACAGATGCCATCACTCCAGTTCACAACTGTGAGTGACAACATCACAAAAGGAGTCAGACTGAAAGACAACTATAACATAAGTAGTTAACATAAGATTACTAAGATTTGAAAAACACACAAAAGTGCTTTTCATTCAATGTTTCACACTGGCTTGAACTGATTTAATATTTTGTTGGAGGCCCTGGCAGGGAACTCACTATGTAACCTAAGCTGGCTCAAACTCTTAGGAATCCACCTGCTTCTGCCTGTCTCTACTGCTAGGAGAAAAGCTACGAGTTTTCTTGCCTGCCTTGAATCTTGAGACACTGAAGCAAAATGAAAGTTGAAAGGTATTTCAAAATGCATTGTTAAGTGTTTTGGTAAGAGACAGGCTCCTAAGGAGAGGCAAAAAGCACTTAAATGTTTTGCCCAACTCAACTTTGTAACTCATGTTCTTGCAGTTAACAAAATATTTTTCTGTATCTGCTCAAGGATGACTACAGGCTAAGAAAATGATTTGTGCTTGGCTGCTACATTCATGCTTCCTTCCCACCATTTACTAAAATGTTTAATTTCATAAAAGCAATATATTAGACATTTATGCTTAAAATATCTCACAAGGTTTAAAAAAAAAAAAAACTTTCTAGAATAGAGGTGATCATTCTTACCAAAGTAATTCTTTTAAGTTTTCAATACAGCATCAGTAGTTCCATAAATATTCAATATTCTTGATTTACCAACAGATTTTTAGAGCAAAAATTATTCAGTATACAAATACTGACTAGTACATTTCTTAAAGAAGTATCTGAATTAAAGTAAGAGAGACAGGAATGTTTCGGGAGGAAATGCCATCTTATTAAGTGTATGATAGAAGGTACACAGCCAGAGTTGAATGGGTTTGCAAGACTACTTTCTTCTCTCCGAATAAACAACCAAGGAACATCTAGTCCAAACCCCAGCACACAATATAACCAAGACAGCTGGACTAAACATGTAAGAGGAGGAAAAACTGCTTCACCTCACAAAAGGCAACCATAATGCTCTGCTCATGTGGACAGAGCAACTTTCCCTTTCTAAACCAATTTTGTGACAGGAAAGTTCTACCAAATAACTTGGAACTTCGCTTTCTTAAAAAGTATTTCAAACTGACTTTCAACAGTATTGTCTAAAATACCACAGAGCCTCTTTCATATATTTTAACTTACTCTGTTAAATTTAACAATTAAATTCAAGTTAAATTGGTATTCTCCTATAGATATAAAATAACAACAAAAATACTTCCAGTCTACACCTGGACATATGACCTCCACCTGCTGGGAAGCCAGTCTTGGCCTCTCCCTCCCGCAGGGAGAGCTGATGACACTGGTGCAGGAATACTTGCAAGTGACTGGATTGAGCACGGTCTAAGCATAACTATTCCTCCGAGAGTCACACTCAGCTGTTCACAGTCCTTCCAAAACTGAGACACAGTCCACCAAGGACACAGCTCCTCCTCATGGTCAATACACACACCTGGATAGAATCTCTCTGCTCCAGGGTGACAGATGGATAGTTAATGCTTCTGAACACCCCCATAGAGTAAATAAATACCTCACCTCTTCTCCCAGAAGTCACAAAATGAGTACAGGCTGCCTTGTCAGAACTACAGTTCCTTGCTTCCCACCCTGACAGGCCTGTCAACCTTAAAGTAAGCACAGCTTTTTTTCTTTAAAACAACTCTTTGGTTATAGATAAACTAAAAGATTTGTTCCATTTTGTTTCCATTAGAATCCCAAACAAAATTTGTTTTTAATGTTAAAAATAATATAAAAAAAAAAGAAGAGAAGGAGCAGTAAAATAGCTGGTTTAATTGAAGTGGAATTTAAATCTGAACGGTCCGCCTGAGCTGAAGGGATTGAAGCCTTGCCATGAGTTCCAGCTTCTGTGGAAGGGGTTGCCACCACCTCCTTGCTGACTCTCTGCATCAAGAGGGTCTTCTCCATCATCAAATTTCTTTCTCATTTCTACAAAAGAAAACAACTTAAGACTCACATACTAATCTAAGGTATAGGTACAAAGCCTTAATACTCAAACCCATACTTACTCATTCCCATCCTAAAGAAAACAACTGCAAAGAGAACTCCCAAAGTCAGGCTCACTCGTCACAGAGCAGCCTGTCATTACTCTCACCCCTAAATGACAGCCATCAGGCAAGAACCTCATCGAGTCCCCTCCACAAAGTACCTAAGGAGCTTCTTGAGCTATGTGGCCCAGCAGGTGCAACACAACACTCCACAGGCTGTTTCCTCACATAATGCAGACGCATGAGGGACACCTGAGGCACGCGCAGAGTTGGTGACCCAGGAAGGACACCTGAGGCACTCTCAGAGTTGGTGACCCAGGAAGGACACCTGAGGCACTCTCAAGGTTGGTAGAAGGGGACAGAACTCCCTTAACACCTCCAGATCCCTAAAGAGCCTGACTCTGCTCCAACCAGTCACTGCATTACAATTTGCAATGCACTTTGCATTTGAGAAACAGAACAGTACCTACCATATTTAATAACAAAGTGCTTACTAGATTACAACTTACTTGGGACAAAAAGGCATTTCAATTCTGTAGTATAAATGGATGCACAGAAGACTTGCTCAAGAGGCAAAACTTGATTTCCTCATTGTTGAACCTTTCTAGCTAGAATTAGAATGCCTGTCCCTATCCATAGGAAAGGCACAGAAAAGCATTCTGAATGAATTCTTACCCTGTCTCCTTCACATACATGTCAACCAGTAAATCTGTTCACGTGACTTGGAGCAAGATTGCTGTTAACATCCATGGGGGCCCAATAGCCCCAGCTGGTGATCTACTAAGCCAGCTTGACATTCTGATTTCCTCACCAGGCTCCTGAGACATTTGGGAATTTGGTACCAAGAATCATCCATCACTGAGCTAGGAAGCTAACAGGAGTCTAAGATATGTCTATTATGTTCAGTGTTGTTCTTTCATGTGATTACAGAAAAAAGAAAAACACCTAAGAGGTGACAAGAGCTTGTTCAAGTAGGAAAACAGTATTCCACATTCACTATTCTTCCACTACCCCATTTACCTGAGAGTTTCCAAACTACAGGAAGAGACTTGTGAGACCACAGTACTCGCCAGCACCCACAGCCCTCCAGCTCCCCACCCCGCTGCTCCACACTGCCTGGGATGGGAACAGGCAGGAAGAGTCACTCCCTGCATTGCTTCAAGAACAGAGGTACCTGGGTCTGAGAGGACTTCTTTAGCAGCTGCTATGTCAATGAACTTTTTCTCTGCTTTTTTCTTTTCTTCTTCATTCTGGAAATTATCTGGATGCCACTGCAGTGCTAACTTTCGGTATGCTTTAATGATTTCTTGTTTTTTGGCATTTCTGTAGGATTGGGGGAAATTATTTCGTAATTGTCAGGAAAAAAGTATTCTACATTCAATATTCTTTCTACTACACCATGTACCTAAGGATTCCCAAACTCATGCAGAAGAGAAAAGGTCCAAATTCCTTTCAAAAAAAACCACAAGAGCTGTGCTGGTAGTCCTGTTGGAGAACTCAGTGGTAGGCAGCTTCCCTTGCATATGTATCAACCTGAGGTTCATCACAACACAGCAAACAAATACTGTAAGCTCTGTGTGTGTAAAAAGGAGGGAGGGAGGGAGGGAGTGAGGGAGGGGGGAGGAAGGGAGGGGGAGAGGGAGGGAGGGAGGGAGGGACAGCTGATGATACACAGCTGTTTTCCTAGAAGTTCCAAAGATGTAAGTCAAAGATCAAAGACTTAGCATACTATTCTAGACAGTCAATTTTGGTTTTCCTTCCTTTTGGGGCCACAGGGATGGTTGGGGACAAACACTGAGAACTGTATACAAGGCAAGCCCACTACACTGACTAAAACCCAAGGCTTCCTTCCCGAGACACTTCTGCACGACTAAGTGTCTTACAGGACAGTCCAGGTCTTTACAACTGCAACTTTCTGAGTCTCCACACTACCATGATTTAGGGTTTCCTGGGCATTAAAAAAATTCTCACACCAGAGATGGTAGTGCAAGCCTTGAATCCCAGAAGCACACAGAGGAGAGGCACATGAGTCCCTCTGAGTTTAAGGCTATCTAGATGTACATTGTGACTTCAGCCCAGGCAGGGTTGTACAGTGAGACCCTATCAATCTATTAATCAGAATAAAGCACACACACTCGTACACAAAATCTCTTTGAACCCCTTATTTTAGGTTACGTTTACTTAATACTACGAAAGCTGACAGCGTACCTGGGTCTTGTTTTTTGGATAACAATTTTTATTTTATGTATATGTTGTTTGCATGTGTGACCACCATGTGTGTACAATGACAGAGCCAGAAGTGAAGGTCAGAACTGGAGTTAGACAAGGCTGTGAGCCATACCATGTGGGTACTGAAAGCTGAACCTGGTCCTCTGCATGACCCAGTGCTATTAGCCCCAAGCCCTCTCTCCAACCTGGAAAATGGGTCACACAGTAATAGCAGGGCCTCAACTCTAGTCACACAGTAATAGCAGGGCCTCAACTCTAGGCCCAGAGAGGCTGCCTTTTCCTTCCCACTCCAGCCACAGTAGAGTGTACCTCTACTTCTTATCTTTCCCAGAGACGAGGACTGGGAAGTGTAGATGCCCCAGCCTTCATTCACCACCTATCTATAGTGCGCTCCTGATCGCTATGAAAGACTTGCCCGTAGCATACTGAGGACAGTTCATGATGTCGAGATGTTCGAGTAACAAGTAAAGTGAGCCAGGTTAAGACAAAAGGAGCTAGAGTAGCTCTGAAGCAGTTGATTAAATACAGCATGCAAGCTTCAGTAATTCACCTTTTCACTCCCAAGATTTTATAATAATCTCGTTTCTGGGACTGTTTCAGTAACCGCTGGGCTTTCTCTAAACCTTCCCGGATCTGCTGATCATTTTCATTGTGTTCCTGGGCAGCTTCATAATCCTGAATGGCTGTCAAGATACGTTTAGGAAAAGGCTGTTAGGGGAATTACAATTCAGTGCCTTATGCATTCTACCAGCGCAGAACTGTGTCCTCCTTGCCAGCTCCTTCGCTCACTGCTGCTTCTAAGAGCCTAGAGAGTACCAGTCTCATCATTTTGCTTAAACTGAATTCACAGTTGAGGCTGGAGTTCGTGCTGCTGTTGGACAGAGCTCAGTGGCTGGTTCACTTGTCTACCCTCCCACACTGTCTCCTCACACCTCCTTTAAGGTTATACAGAGCAATCTCAGCACCACTAAGACTTAAACGACCACTGCATAGCAAAGGAAGGAGTACACTTGGAAACAAAATCAGCATTGACATCTGTGGTTGATGGTCTGGAGAAAGCAACAGGTACAAAGGGAGCTGGAAGAACCATCAGCTCAGTACTGCCAACGTGATAGCAGTGTCAATCAAAACACAAAGACCTAGTGGGATAGGTCTGGAGGAAATCTACAGTACGTGTTTTGAAAGTATTTAGGTATCTAATAAGCAAAAAGAACCAATGAAGCAGGACTGAGATTCAGCCTTTAAAAGGAAGGCTGATGACCATTTTTTATGCATGGGCAAGTGGGGGATGCTGAATTTCAGAAACATTCCAGTATTCCTTAGACTCACAGACTCACTATGCCTGGGAGTCTGAAATCTAGGTATGATTAGACAGTGACTAGAAACTGAAGTTCAGTGACAGCCCTGGGTGCTGGGTCTCTGTTGGGGCCTAGTTGTAGAACTAAATTTATTTGTGTTGGTTCATAGAAGAAAAATATTCAGAATCTTAAGTTTCCTCCAGAACCTGGCTGATCCTTTGCACTTTTCATCCTCCGTGGAGCACATCTGAGCCCCTGAACACAACTGCAGGCTAAGTCAATATGTCCTACCAAGTCTGATGTTAGTCAGGGAGCCTTGACACACATTTTCTAAATAAACAAATTAAAGGATTTTGAAACCAAATTCTATTATTTGTGGAAAAATAGTGTGGAAAAAGAAATTTATTTGGATAACATTTATTTATCTTGGCAACAGTTAATTGTGTAAAGGGTGTAAGAAGGAACTTGAACAAATAATAAAATGACAAGCTTAACACACTTAAGCTACTTGTTGTACACTGAAAATGAGCCAATAGTATCAATAGACAAGCCCAACGTGAACAACTAACCTGGAGGCTGACTTATACCCTGTGGTGTTATAGGATGCTATTACTGTGATTCACCTACAGGGAATGTTTTCTAACTTAGTTCATAAACTATCTCAAATATTAGTGAGGTTTAAGTTAACAACTACTATCCAAAGCACCTACTACCCTAGCCTTGGAAGAAAGTTCTCTCGAAAGGATATGAGAGAAAAGTGTTTCAAGACACACAAATCTGCTGTTCTTAATTTAAAACACATTTACATTCTTTTCTTTACAGGGAGACACTGTCTCCCTGTGCAGCCCTGGCTGTCCTAGAACTTGCTCTGTAGACCAGGCTGGACTCGAACTCTCAGAGATCCTCCTGCTTCTGCTTTCCAAAAACCGGGAGTAAAGGTGTACACCACCAACACCCAACTCACAGTTTCACCGTTAAATTTAAAAACTGTGATTTCATTTGAAATTGAGAGCTGGGGGAGGTGCCACACAGCACATGGAGGTCAGAGAACTGCAGTGGTTCTATCCCATCTACCACGAGTCCCACACTGAACTCAGGTCGGCAGGCTTGCCGCAGGAAGCACCGTTACTCACGGAGCCACCTCACCATCCCCAGCCACCAAGTCTTCTTCGTGATACTTATTAAGATACAGTATGCAGATCTGTCAGGCTATAGAAAGGGTAGAATTATTGGTTGTTCCGTGTTGCACATGATTAACAACAGGGACTGACTAGAACCTAAAATACTTCCCACAGGCATACGGTAGCCACCTAATTTTCGTTTTATTTCCTCAGACCCCGCACTACGGGAGGTAATCGTTAACAACACATGATTCAAGTCTACTTGACATGCACATGCTCCTATAAACAACCTTAAGGTCGATGTACTATTAAAAATAAAAAGTGAACTGATATAAGGAGGGAGGTGTGTTGGAGAGAACAGGAGGTAATTCTGATTAAAACCCATGGGAAATCATCAAAAAAAATTTAAAATTAGCAAAAAAACCCTAATTAAATGTTCATATAGTACTATTAAAAATGTGGTAAAAGACAATACAGGTAATGATTCTATCTTTCAATTAACATACTACTGTGTATGCTCCAGGACTGCCGTCCTTTGAGGTCCTCATAACATCTAGGAGGAAGCCTCTTAGCTCACCCTAATGCTGCTAAAGTTTGGAGGTCACAGAATCATCCTGTCAAAGGAAGGTGTATGCACACTTTATATGTATGTACTATACATACTTCCATATCCCACTGACCTGGTTTCAACAGAATTCTTTCCTCAGATGCTGTGCCTATTATGATCCACTAAGACAGAATAATTACCAATTTTTCAAATTCTTAGCCCTTTGCAGATGAATCTGTTCAAAATAAAATGCAACTGAACCTGTGCTGGTTTCCCACTTTAACCTTTAGATAGTGCAGGTCAGACTCCTCCCCTTACCTTCATCATACATCTCCTCTGTTAAATAGGCCTCTGCTCGGTCTTTCAGAGCATTTACATTGTCGGGCTCCATCTGTAAAACTTCAGAACATATTCGAATGGCTTCAACAGGCTTCTCATCCTAAAAGTAAACGCAAGAAAAGAGGATGGGCTGGAGGCGCACCTCAATGGTAGTGCCTGCCGCCACGCATGAGTTCCCGAGTTCAATACTCACTGCCAAAATGAATTAAAAATAAGCACTATGGATCAGAGAGACGGCCAGTAGTGTGTGCACGGAATGACCAAATGAATGGTTAAGCCCACTGTGGCTGCTGTTCCATGTCTGGGAACATGCCAGCTCACCTTAGAGAAGCAGTGACAGATCCTTTCTTTTGAGCGGATTGTGTACTCAGCAACACTGGGCTCTGTCTTCATGACTGATTCATATTTGCTGGTTGCATCTGTGTATCTATGAAATAAGCAACCAGTGAGGAATAAGGAGACGGTTTCCAAAGCTGCAGACACCGCCCTCCTTTCACTATGTGTCACTTAGTAAATACAGTGGAAAGGACACAAGACCTGCCTCCAAATAAGTCCCTCTAACCTTAATCCAGAGGAGCCTGTTCAACACAGAGACATGAGTCTCTAAAGCTGGGGCTGGGGGCGGGGGAGGGGAGCAGCCAGAGGACTCATCAGGTGAAGATTCCTGTCACAAGACTGAAGACCTGAGCTAATCCCTAAAACTCCGTGGCCGAAAGAGCCCCAGACACATTCTCCAGGGCATGTATTTGCCTATGCTCACAAGAAAATTGAACAAAAACAGTTGAAAGCATGTGGCTAGGGCATATAGGTGATGGAAAGTTAAATGAAGAGACCCTGTCTCACTCTTCATTCTGAGGGGAACCCAACAGTGGAGCTGCCTCAGGCCCGGTCATGCTCCTCTAAGTCCAGGAACCTTGCTACTTCACCAAACTGTTTGCTCTGTCACTGGCAAACACTTGTTCATGTCTCCCCAGAAAACATTCACAAAACAGACTACACACACACACACACACACACACACACACACACACACACAGAGCAGGCAGCAGGGAGCAGCACTTGAGAGCAAAACCCAGGACTTTGCATAAGTCAGAAGCACTCACTCTGCCGCTGGGCCATCGCTCTAACCTAAGCCGTCCATGTTAAAGCAGCTGTGTGATCGTCAGTGAGCGGATGGCTAGCTAACTATAGCAGACAGTAGTACCATGGAAGACAGTCACCAACAAACAGAAAGGGAGGATTAATTCTAGAAGCTGGGTAAATGCCCAGAGAATTATGCTAAGGAGAATATATATGCTAAGGAGAATGCAGGCTCATCTCAAAAGCTGACAGGTTTTGTTTCCATTTCTTTCAGACTCTTTACAATGGCAAAGCTATAGACAAGGAATGTACCCACTGTTGCTAGAGTCTAAGGATGACTGGGACAGGAGAGGAGTTGTGACTGTGAAAGGTGACCTAAGACAGACTTGAGCAGTGACAGATCTTGATCACGTTAGTTTGCAAGACATTGGGGTAAACTGGGCAAAGCGTTCTCCTGACAGCTACAAAGGCAATGGGGTAGGAGCCGGTCAGACTCTACCTCCCACTAAGCAGTAGTGTGGAAAGTCTTCTCTCCGACAGTGCTGGTCCAGCCTGTCAAGCCCTGTGCCCCAGTATCCACACACACTCCCACTGTTAGAGGACAATGTAATATCCGCAGTTCTCTAAGAGCTCTTCTCTTACTCCTGGCCTTCACGGCCTCCGACGGGGTTACGGCTCTCTTCTTGCTTCTCCCATTAAGTTCTGCTCTAGCACTTGGCTACCAGCTCCGTCCCCCAGCACTGAGGTCCATGCACCTCCCACATAAACCTTAAAGACTAAACCCTGCAGGCACAAACGAGGACACACCTGACGTCACACACAGCTGCTCGTCAGGATGCTATGCAGTTACTGTTACTTCTATCTTGCCGCTTCAACAGTGTACATAATCCTGATGAGTTTGCTCGGCTCAGTGCCGTCTGGATCCTAACCAGGCGGATGAGGAAAGGCTCTTACCTGCCGTCCCTGATCAGCTCTTCAGCTGACTCAATCAGCTTGTTAAGTTTCTTCACTTGCTTATAGTGTGCAAAACACCGCTTGTGATCCTGGTCGAGTTTCAGACACTCACGAACTTCACTGCTCGTGGAATTTAAAAAAACATTACTGGCAATATTCCAAGTCAAAATAATCATTGAATACCTCTCTGTATTAAGTAGAGAAATCATCATTAAGTTCTTTTTCTTTGGAACGATGGAAACATGCTGACTTCATAATTTGCTATGCATATTGTCTCATAGACACAGTAATTGAAATGGCACACAGTCACACACTGGATTCTCCAGTTCAGCTCAGTAAGTAAAACAGCATCCTCGCTTACGTTAGTAAGACTGTTTCAGGAAGATCAACTGTAGGATCTATGTATTATATGTACATATTACCTTAGGGATAACCGAAGTTATTTGAGTGGATATAGGTATTTTTAAAAGCCTTTAATATTTCTATTAACATGCTATGAAAACTGTAGAAAGAGCAGCTAGAGGTGAAGGAACTGACCTGAGAGACAGTTCATGGTCTCCTAGCTGGTAGTAGAGTGTGCTGATTTTGTAAAATGCCTCTGTGTTGTCATTCTTCAGCTTTGAAGCAGCCTTTAAGTCACTGATGGCTTTCCGGGGCTCTCCTTCCTTTATGAAGCACTCGGCTCGCAGTTCACGCAATTCTGCATCCCAAACACAAACCTTAAGAAACAAAAGAACTAGACTTTAAGTCACATAGGTATGCACACTGATTCCTGCACCCTACACATTCACACACACACTCATAAATATAAAAACACTCGGTCAGTGTGATAAGGTCATTATTTTATAAATGATGTTGAGAACCCTGACACACTTACATGTGACAGCCAGAATATGATAATCTCTTGAGTGTGTCTTAAACTCTTAACAGGAAAAGGAGATGCAACAAAAGGGCCTTTCTTTGTTCTCCTTTCTTCCTGGGATTACAGTTTTACAAGTCTGACTATAAGAAAACCTAGCACTTGCACATTTAGTTCCAACCAAGCTTCATGCACAGTGAAACCTTTCTCAAAAAAGAAGGAAAGCTACGCATTCACCATTAGATTATTCCACTCAAACGTTTGAGAAGAATCAATATTCAACAATTATAATTGCTATAATTAAGAAAATCTAAGTTCCTATTAGTAATTCTTGATTTGTCTTGTTTTTTGAGACAGGACACCATGTATACAAGCTGGCCTCCAATACCCTATGCTCACCAGACCCAGTTACTCCAATACCAGGTGTCACACTCAGGGCACCAACTGAACTATCTTCCCCAGCCCCAACCCTGACGCTGCACTGATGACTAAATCCTGACCCTGCACTGATGACTAAATCCTGACCCTGCACTGATGACTAAATCCATCCAATGCCCTCTTCTGGTGTTTCTGAAGACAGCTACACTATACTCACAATACATAAAAAATAAATAAATCTTTAAAAAAACAGAATTCCTCTATGTCGCATCACATGATTTCTCCTATAAAATTATCAAATAAGAGCCAGCAAGATGTTTAGTATGTAAAGATGCTTGCATACAATCCTTGTGACAAGTATAATCCACAGGACCCACACAGAGATAGAAGAAGAGAACTAACTGCACAGAATTCCTCTTTGGCCCTTCAAGGGCATCACAGTACATACAACTACACACATATATCATACACACACACACACACACACACACACAGAGATAATTTTTTCATTATCAAGTAGATCCATATATCATATGTTTACTGCCAGTATTAAGTTAAAGGGCTGTGAAAATGTTAATTATATTGATTATTTCCATTTAGGCTTTGTTCTGAACTCCTTTGAAGCAAGGAAACTCCAAATTCAATGCTTCCTACAAGAACCCTCCCTGTCATAGCGTACTCTGCCTTCTCTCTTACAAGGTTCTCATTGTAAAAGTATTCCTCTTTGTTTCCAAACACCATCTTTCCCATTATCTAGCATAGTATTCTCCAAATAAATAAATTAAATACATTCATTCATTCATACATACATACATACATACATAAATACATAAATACATAAATAAATAAGGCAAAGCAATCCATGGATAAAACACGTTCTTCTCAACCTGGTAGGGCAGTGCAAGTGTTTAATCCCAATACTTGTGAGGCAAAGGCAGGCAGATCTCTGTGAGTTTGAGGCCAGCCTGGTCTACAGAGAGTTTTGAGTTAACTAGAGCGATACAGAAATAGAAAAGACTCTGTCTCAAAAAAACAACAACAAAAAATGTAATTCTCACTTTACAGTATACCAATATTTACTAAAAATCTTTAGTTGCAAATTTATATGACCAATTTTTAAGAGCTGAACACCCAAAGATCAGTCTATATCCTATCTTGGTTTTGGTAGTACATGAACGTGTCTAACACGAGACATAAAAGCAGTGCCAGACTTGTCGTCAGCTGCAGTATGTAAGAAACTCACCTCTAAAATCTTATCAAGGAAGGTTATAGCAGCAGTGTAATCAGCACTGTCGAAGGCGTCGAGGGCTTGGGAGCGCAAGCGCTGCATTTCGTCAGCTTTGACAAGTTGAGACTCGGCTTCCTTCTCTTCATTCTCACTTGGATTAGATTTGAGCTACAGCCAAACAACAAAATCAAAGTTTTAATCTTATAAATCCGATACCTGTAACAGACACAAAGATCTCACCATTCCAAAAACCGTGGCACAGACCCTGCACAGAGGAGCCAATCAGACCACGGCCATAAACTGAGACAATACAAAGAGTTGCTAACATTGGGTTACTCACTCTACACCAGCAAGTAACAAAGGCAGGAGTAACACAGACGGCTGACTTGGAGGCTATGAAGCCTGTTTCAGCTGACATTACTAGATTCCCAGGTAGCTAAGTTAAAGAAAGTGAGCCTGTAACTGACAGAGTTATCATACAGATCAATTGTGTGCACTGCATCTTCCAACTGTTAATATGATTCTTTGATGCCAGTCATTAACTATTAATTTAGGAACTATGATTCCTATATATATAAGGTTTGTTTAGCTATAAAATTACTATTTAAATACTTTATTACAAAGAAAAAATATTGACAGAAACCATGCAGGAAAGGCTATGGCAAGTAGTGAGCTTCCTGGAGATGGCCCACTGTTTTACATGGGTGAGCTCTGGAGAGGCACAGCCCAGAGACTTCGTCCCAGGATTGCTTCTCACTGCTGATATGCCCTTACTGTCACTATTACATAGCCTAATTGTTCCTGGGCATCAGCCCACCCTATTAGACAAACTTCCTGAAGATCAATATGAAGATGAGCTTTCATATTATAATGCTGTTTAGATGAATTATTGACTTTATAGCACTCCCGATTTGATTCAAATAATGTTAAGAAGAAAGTTTAAGGAGATGGTTTTAGTTGTTTTGCCAGAAAGATGTAATGAGTTAGAATCAAGGTAGAATGTGCCCCCTCCTCACAGTAAGTAAAGGCTGCATAATAAGGAACACAATGAGCTTTCACAATTGCACTGAGAAGAGAAACAGGCTTGGGACAGATTTGTGATCAAGGAAAAACACCCATCCTGTATCAGGTCCAAGGATGAGGCCACAGGTGTGCACTGTGACAAAGCAAGGCCACGTGAAACTGTTGCTTTGAACTTATACTGAGCTTATAGGATGAAACTCTGCTTTGAACTTACTATGGACATCCTTCTGTAATTCCCTTTTGTGTACCATTTTATCTGTGAGGGAATTTTATAAAGGACTTTTGTCTAAGAAGCTATAAAAAGGCTGAGAGAAGGAATTAAGTGTGGCTGTTGGGGCTCTGCTCCATCCACCAAATATATGTGTGTCTGTCTGTCTGTCTGGATGTATGCATGTACAATATGTATATATGTATATATGTCTGTCTATATGTAGTGCATATATAAGTATGTAGACATATGTGTACGTATATAAGTATACATGTACACTTGTGAAACTGATGACACTGATGATCAGGAGAGAGAGAGAGAGAGAGAGAGAGAGAGAGAGAGAGAGAGAGAGAGAGAGTGTGTGAGTCAGTCCCCACTCACATGCGCCTGACTTTCTCTGTGAAATTGCCAAAAGTCATCAGCGTTTGACCCCAGAACAGTGCGAGTTAAGGGTTAGGGCTCCCAGCAGCCAGCAACTTCTGGCCCCCAAACAGTAAGAGAGAGTTCAAAGGCCAGGTCGCCAGCCTTTGGCCTTCGTCCAATGCTGTGTCCCACTTTAGTACCTGACTGTCAGGGCTGGCTCCCAGCAAAGAATCAATTCTGTATGACTCTCAACAATACCTTCTTGGAGCCAGGTACTTACCACTTTCTTGAAATCATCTTCTGCTTCATCAAGTTTTCCTTGTTTGAGTAGTAAGTGCCCTCTCTGTAATCTTGCCTAGGAAGAAACAGAGCGGCTGTCCTGAGTACTGTGGATTTCTTAATTTTCTTTAAAAATAAAGAATAAATAATGTAATCAAGTTACTAATATTCCTTTTTCCAGTGTTTGCTTGCCTTATTACTGAGACAAATTCCTATAGCTATAGAACGTACATTAATTTTTATTGAAGTTTTCTTTAGAAATGTTTTGCTCAACACAAAGGCTCCGTTTCAGGAGTTGTCTATTTACCACAATAAGATTTCTTTCTGAGTGACAAGAGTGCCCTGGAACTAGATGATAGCAGCGGTTACACAGCCTGTAAACATACTGATGCTTCAAAATGGGAAGTTAATGATACATGAATTATATACACTTTTTTTTTTAAAAAAAAAAATAAAGCTGGGTATCAAACACAAGGACTCATAAAGAAGATACAACGGTTCTACCTTCAAGATATATTCCAAGCCCTGTATTTTAATTTTAAAAGATACTTTTTGACATCATACTAATCTTTTCCAAAGAAAGCTGCAGTGAGACTATCGAAGCTCCAGAAATAGGTTTGCTGTTCATTAAACCTTCAATTATCAATGTAAATATTTATTATAGACAGAGAGACAGTGTCTCTTCCCCCTTCATTTCTGATATTCTACTTCTTCTAATATTATATACATTACCCTAGCCCTTCAACATATACCTACTATCTGATGACTAATTTCTTCTTAAAATTAAAAAAAAAAAAAACAGACACCACAGATTGTCACTTAGGTTTATGCATTACTTTTACAGAACATAAAATTCCCCTAACCTTCTATCAAAAACATTAATAAACATAAAAACAACCATTACAGCCATTTCAGCTAGCTAATGACTGATCATGATGCTAAGAAAATGGGATACTTAGCCTTTGTAAAGGTTACACTAAGCTGTGTCGAGTACTAAAGTCAACAAAAACTGACAGTTGGGAATTCTATTTGAAAATAATATTGCAGTCATATTTCAAATTAAACATGTACTACATGGCTGTTAGTTAGCTTGGACCCTTCCTTTTAGAAATGTGGTAAATTATAAACAATGGTCACAAAGTTAATTTTTAGGCCATTTTGACTGGCCCATATATGTAATCCTGATGAAATCTCCCACACAGGTTCATGTGTTGGTATGTGATTCTCAGTTGGTGCTGCCATTTTGGGAGATGGTAAAAAAACTTTAGGAGCCAGGACCTGGCTTAAGGAAGCAGGACACAGAGGGTGTATCCTTGAGAGCCGTATCCTATCCTGACTACAGTATATTCTCTGCTTCCCATTTGCCATAAAGTCAGCGAGTTCCTCTTCCATAGGCTCCCCCGCCATGGTGGCCAGTGTCAGCACAGGCCCACCATCATGGAAACAAGGACTGTGCATGAATACTGAAAGCCCTGAATTTCTGAGTTTAAATGAATCTCTCGTAAGTTGTCTGTTAGCTGTGCTGTCACACTGATAGAACTAATCAATGTACCACCAAAGGAGTCCCCATACAAGCTGTGACAGCGCTCAGCCCTCACAGGACTTGCCAGCCTTTAGGATAGGAGACTGTAAGCTTCTGAACCTATGAAGCTTGTGCAGTGGTGCCAGGAAGAACCATACCAGCAATGCTTGCAATCCACCGAACCCCCACCCTCTTGAATGGGCCACTCTGTTTATTCTCCCTAAGTCATTCTTAAATGAAACGGTGGTCAGTTGGCTGAAATCCTACTCAGCCTGTTAAGTCTCTCTCACATCATGTCCTACATTCCAGCCTTCACATGGACTCGTCTTTCTAAACAACAAAGTTAATACTGGCGGGCTTCTAAAAAGAATCACCTAGTATACCCTGTGTGAAGGCTATTCCTGGTGTCACCTTGACTACACCTGGAATGAACAACAACCCAGAGACAGAGGGCACACTGTGATCCAGATCATGAGGCTGAAGACACAGGCTTCTGACCTGGATCTGACATGGGATGACATGACTTGTGATCCAGATCTTGAGGCACAGTGGCCATGAAAAACTTAGGCCTAGGCAAGGTAGTACACGCCTTTAATCCCAGGAGACAGAGGCATGCAGATTTGAGTTCAAGGCCAGCCTGGGACAGAACACGTTCCAAATCCAGGCATGGTGGTACACACCTTTAATCTGGGCCACACCTTCTGCTGGAGGCCTACATAAGGACATTGGAAGAAGGAAGATTCACTCTTCATCACCTGCTTGCACTTACTTGCCAGCACATCTGTTGGGACCTACTTCTTCAGGATTCCAGCTTATACAGAAGACCAGCTAAAACACCTAGCCTTGTGGGACTGAGCAACTGCTAGATTCTTGGACTTCCCATTCCCAGCTGCCCATTGTTGGGTTAGTGGACTGCATGTAAGCCATTCCAATAATTTCCCTTAATACATAAACATTCTATAACAGCTGTGACTCTAGAGAACCCTGACTAATATACTCAGTTACTCTTCTGTACAGACCTTTGCTTTGTTTTGTTGGGACAAGTCTCTCTACATAGCCCTGACTGTCCTGGAATTCATTGGGTGGACTAGAAAGTCCTTAAACTCAGGCAGAGATGTGCATGCCTCTGTCCCCCCTGTGTCAACACAAGCAGTATCCGTAAAAACTGCTAATGCCAACAACATTTTGAGTTTTGCTATTACTTGCTGTTGTTACTGAGACAGAATCTGGCTATAGTTCTCAAGCACCACAAGGCCCTGGGCTCCAGAGAGTCTCCTGCTACACCTCTCAGCTGGATGTATACAGTTATGTGCCACTATGAAGGGGAAGTGCAAGAATTCTCAATCTGATATCCTCTAGTAATGCCTAAGGTGCCAATACTGACTTCAGGAACAGGCTCCCTCCTGCCAGTTCCCTTAAGTTCCGCATTGAGCAAGTGTTGGTGAACTTACTGCAGTGAAATCCATCTTCAGTTCAATCACTTTCGTTAAGTCAGGCAGCGCTGCTTTGGATTTTCCCATGGCTAAGAAGACAGTAGCTCTCCTATAGTACGCAATATAATTATCAGGGTCGCCATCTGAAAATTAAAAGAATAAGTATTAGCTGTCTTTGACAAAAGAGCCTGAGAAAATTACAGTTTACAATTTTATTTAGAATGACAAACAGGCAATGATAGCTCACCACTCTAATCCCAACACTTGGGAGGCAGAAGCGGGCTAAGTTTTAGGATAGCCTAGTGTCTATAGCGAATTCAAGTCAAGCCAGGGCTACACAGACTCTCTCTGAAAAGTAAATAAAGAACCGTAAGAAGAACACTAAAATTAAGAGCTCAGGATACAGTTGAGTGACACTGTGCCGGGTGAGTGGAACACGTGGCGACTCCTACAGGGTGGCCCACCCAGGAAGAAAACTAAAGCTCCCTGTCCTTCACTTTCCCTTCTCTGGAGGTGCATCTGTATCCTCTGTAATGCCTGCTCTCCTACACCAAAAGATGCTCGCCTAAACTCTTGGAGCCATTCTAGCAAACTGACTGAACTTAAGAAGGTGCTCGTGGAATGCTGGCTCATGCCTGGAGAGCCGGGCTTCTAAGGTGGGCAGTAGTCTTTCTCAAAACCTATGGATCGTAGGCTGCTACCTCCAAGCACATAGCATCAGAATGTAACTGAATCATAGGAAGCTAACTCATATCCAAAGAGAGCCTTTAGGACTGCTCAGTAGGAAGAAGTCTCCATGCATCCGGGTAGGCAGAAGTCAATAAAGTAGTGTGTGTTGGGTAAGACCAGAGGTTGGTGTTGAGTTTTCTTCTACCTCTACTCTCAGAGCATCAAATGACCGTGGTTCAACATAGAAATGGAAAGTCACCTTGCCTAGAGATACAGGGTCACGTGTGTGGTACTTGTTTCCTTTCCTTTCCTCTTAAAGAGCAACTATGGCAGTGTAGGATGGTGCAGTGGGTCAGCCTGAGTTCATCTCTCACAAAAGGGAACAAAAGGCTCCTTCTTAAACTACACACAAGGTAAGGCTATCCTGACATACGTGTGTGTTTGTGTGTGTGTACGCACCACATGTGGACACACACACACAAAGATATAAATAACATCTACATGACAGGAGTTCCTGGACCTAGTCCGCATCTACCAGTATACAGGAAGTAGAGAGTAAGATATGAATTTTTTAAATCATACTCGGGGGTCTGAGGCGATGGCTCAGTAGTTAAGAAAACAGAGCTCAAGTTTACGTATCATCACAGATACCTGCGACCACAGCACCAAGAAGATCCAATGCCTCTGGCCTCCCCGAGGACACGCATACACCCCACCTCCTGCCTGCTATGATAAAAAACGCCGTGACCAAAACCAACTTGGGGAGGAAAGAGATTATTTCAGTTTACAACTCTCAGGTCACAATCTATCACTAACGGAAGTCAAGGCAGGAACCTGGAGGAATTGTAGCAGAGCCCATGGAGGGATGCTGCTTACTGACTTGTTCCTGATTGCTTGCTCAGCCTGCTTTCTTATAACAAACATCCAGGACCACCAGGCCAGGGTGCCACCACCCACAGTGAGCTGGCCCTCCTACATCACACATCAATCAAGAAATACCTTACAAGCTTGCCCACAGTCCAGCCTGGTGGGAGTTTTTCACCTGAGATTCCCCACTCTCAGAAGACTCAAGCTTGTATCAAACTGAGTCTGGGGGCAGGGAGTCAGCACAATATTATATTATATTATATTATATTATATTATATTATATTATATTATATTATATTATATTATATTAATTATATATTTAGCAAACTGAACAAGAGAACGAGATTGAAGTTCTGTTCCTTAGAGCATCCAACAATTCAAGCACGAGTGACTTGGACCTAACAAAAACCCTCATAGCCGGGCGGTGATGGCGCACGCCTTTAGTCCCAGCACTTGGGAGGCAGAGGCAGGTGGATTTCTGAGTTCGAGGCCAGCTTGGTCTACAGAGTGAGTTCCAGGACAGTCAGGGCTACACAGAGAAACCCTGTCTCAAAAAACAAAACAAAACAAAACAAACAAACAAAAAAAACGAGGACCCTCATTTTTGAAGAAAACCCTAAAGAAGGCCAATTATAATCAATGTTATAAGTGTTACTGTTTTGGAGACGGTCTGTGTGGTCCTCAGAGCTCTGCCTCACTGGGATCAGCAGTGTGTAGCACTGTGCTCGGCTAATGTTGTAAGCCTTGGTAGTATGAGCACCAAGACTGACTGCTTTACTGGTTATGTAAATTTTTATTCTGGTCCAGCCTAATCAAACTAGGTCAAAGTCTTCATTCACTCATTCACTGAGAATCAGATAGAAGGGAGAACAAAACCGTACGCAAGAGGTTCCCAGGACTACAGAGACAGCTCAGTAGTTACGAGCACAAGGGGCTTTTGCGGAGGATCTTGATCATACCATTTGGAAGTCACTGAGCTCCTGTCATATCTGAGAAGCAGCGTGTGCCCTCATTTCACAGGGAGGCTCTCAAGGGACAAGCTTTCCAGAACACACTCAATTACATGTCAAAGCAGGCGCGGGGTTTTGTTGTTTTATTGTTAACTGAACAAAACACTATTAACTGTAATATTGGTTTTCTTACCAGAAAAATGAGGAAATCTAACATTTTAGACACCCCCTTCATTAATTTACAGCTTTAGGACTGATGGTGTAGTTCAGAGCTAAATCAACAACTTGCTTGGCCCCCAGGCCTTGGGTGCAGTACCCAGTGCCGTACAAACACACCAATGACCGCTTGTTACTCACCCAGGCCATACACCTAGGACACTCTCTAAAGCTATCAAGGAAGTGAGTTCAGGCCCAAGAGGTCTTTGTCCTCATTTTCTTACAAAACTGGACATGATAATGCCACAAAAGAGGACAAGGTTAAAATGTGTGTTTACTATCATCCCCAAGAAGTAAAGACATCAATAAAAATCAGAGTTTAAGAAAAGCATGAAATGGGGCTTACAAGAAGGCTCAGTAAAAAAAAAAAAAAAAAAAAAAAAAGACACAATGCCAAGCTTGATAACCTGATCCACATAGTGAAGGAGAACCAGCTCCCACAGGCTGTCCCCTAATCTACACCACATGCTCTCACTGAAGCAAGCACACACGACACCCAACATAAGTATAGATGAGGATGGATGGATGGATAGATGGATGGACAGACAGATGATAGTGAATAAATGAACTTGCAAAGAAAAATAATGCCAAACCAAAACCTAACTGCATTTTCTGTTTTTAAAATGAATTACAATAGTAGGAGATGACTCTTCTGGGAACACACTATATTTTGTGAAACAATCAGCTGCCTCTCTTACTTGTCGGGTGCTGAGTACCTGATCTTCACCACCACCACCACCACGGTAAGAAGTAAGTCAATAAAGGAAGACTCTGAGAAAAGTCTTATCAAAAGTTTAAAATGTATACTGTAACTCATATAGGAAGAAGCTTCAGAGCTGGGCATGGTTATAGATCATGTTTAACACCAGTATGCAGAGGCAGGAGGATCTCTGTGAGTTCGAGGACAATTTGGTTGACTTATTCAGTTCTAGGCTAGCAAAGATTCACTTCTTTTCTTTAGAAGTCACAATATTACAGAAAGAAAAGAAGTCACCCAAAAGAAACACCATAATGGACAGCTGGAATCTAACTAATATTGAAGAATCAATGAACTAGAAAAATCTCAAAAAAATGTTTTTTTCAAAGAAATGACTATATTGATAGCCCAGTCAAAGTATAACACATTATGTGAAACTTTATGAAAGACACTGATAAAGTTTTCTATCAGAATCTCTTGGTTTCCTTTGGATATTTTATGTTAATAGCATGATGAGTGTTATTATGACATTTGCCACAGATATGCTGTGTTCTTACTGCATTCCGCAGACATTCACTCCCCTCCATCTCCTCAGAGCCCCTCTTCCATTTTCACATCTGTGACCCAGTGAGGCTCACAAGGGTTACTATAGGTCCTGGATTGGGTAATGGGTTGTTTACAGAAAGAACTCCTTAGCCACTGGCAACACCACTGAGATGTCTCTCTTCTCCTGGCAACCACTAAATGCCTCTCAGTACTGGAAAGAGGGATACCTCCTGACACATCCCCACACCTGAAGTCTGGCAACAGGTGGTTCTTTGAGCTTCCAGGGGAGATGAAGACGTTCCATTTACAGCTGAGCCGAGCTGTCAGCAGTTGCTTCCTGTCCATTTAACCAAGTACGGCTCTCTACAGTTACTGCTGCCCACTGCACAACAGCTTCTCAGACTGTTAAAATCTTCAATTATGTTCACTACGTATATGACTAAGCCTCAGCTACCTGTTTTTTATTAGTGTGTGTGTGTACGAGTGTGCGTGCTGGTACTTGAGGCCAGATGCACCAGATGCAGCTGGAGTTACAGGTAGTTTAAGCCAATAGTCATGGGCACTGTGAATTACCCTCTGGTCCTGTGGAAGAGCAGTACATGATCTTAACCACCGAGACATCCCTCCAGTGTCCTCAGTTATCTCTTCTGTTAGGTACATATGCATTCATGCGTTGTGTGTTTATGAATCTAATTCACCCAGAATCCTGAAAATACGTTTAATGGTTTATTTAACAAGTAATAATGAAGTGTTATCCAAAATGGAAGTTCTGACTAGAACTCAGAAGAGAGCAACTGAGTGGTCAGGGCTATGATACCAACCAACTGCAGCGTGAAACTGAGATAAAGCATCGGCCAGCTGTCCAGCTGCAAGTAATTTCTTTCCCAATTCAAGATGCTTCTCTACGTCCGCATTTCCTCCACACTCAGCACCTGAAGAGAGAGAGAAACAGGACACGTTAACTTTCCACGACCCAAGATGAACCCCAAAAGTAAAACGTTAAAGATAATCTTTATCTGGCTCAGTCATCTACTGATTTTATAACATATAAAACTCTCCCAAAATATACCTATATTCAATTCAGCCAACCGAAAGAATAAAACCAGTCCACAAAAAAAATGAAAAACAGATTACAGCGTTGATGACGTTATTCTGAATAATGAATTAGTACCACTTTGTTAAAGCTGGCAGATGGTCCAGGGGTTGGGCAAGCCTGAGGACCAGAGTGTGGATCCCAGCAACCACAGAAATGCCAGGAGGGCGTGGCAGAATCGGGATCCTCGGACAAGCTTGCTAGCTAACAAACCAGAGGAAAGGCTCTGGATTCAGTGAGAACCAGTCTCAGTAAATAAAACCAAAGCAGGATGAAGGAGGTAACACCTAACATTAACCTCTGGCTTCCACCGGCACATGAATATACAGACACATGAATACACATACACACATGCCACACATGCATGTGCACCTGCATACGTGTTCATGCACACATATGAACACAGACACATCACACTTCCAAACTGGTTTGCTATGTTCGAACCTCTCACCTAAATGAATGAACAACAGACAGTCCGCTATGACATTCAGGTACTTCCTGCCGGTTATTTGGGATGAGCGAGCCCTGCCCCTTGAATCCCCCATACCAGACATTCCAGTGGGAGACAGACACAATCAACAGTAAGGTATATAGACTATCAGATAAAAGGACTATGGAATAAAACAGATGCTGTGAAGGGTCACCAGGGAGAGGCCACTCATAGACGTCGTGGTCCAAGGCAGCCTTCCCTGAGAAACTGACATGGAGGAAGTAAGAAGGCCATCATGCAGACATGGCAAAGGGGCTTTCCAACAAGAACCAGCTAAGGCAAAGGCCTTACGTCCATGCTGTCCAGAAATGGCAAGGAGATCTGGATACCTACAGAAAAGCCACAAAATAAACAATATGAAGTCAAACAGAAAGCCCTATGTCCTGCTTTGGATTTTATTCTTGCTGAAAACGGAGCCAGACACTTTAAGTAGAAGACTGAATAAGTGGGCCAGTTATCTATAAACGGTCTCTTTACTCGGAATTCCTTCTTCAACGCTTCCCTGACATTAGGAATAAAGTGTTCAGGCAGTTCTCCTTTACTGTGGGGACAACGTTGTATTTGTTAGTAAAGGGAGCTAGAGAGAGCTGCAGAAAGGAGACTTCCTGGTTCTCTGCCCCTCAGCAATCTGGCAGCCTCAGTCCTGAACCAGCAAGGACACGGCACAGGCAAATTCTACCTTCACAACTCACAGCATCGTCCTCACACCCGGGCAGGTAAGGTGAATGGCTCTGTGATCTGCACCTGGACATTGTTTCCAGGCCTCCCAGTCGCCCGTAATGGCAGAAAGGGTGACACAAGGGCTGTGGTAAGGGATGGACTCTGTCTACGCACTCGAGTATGGAGAGAAGATCGTCAAGAGAACGGCTACTTCTAGCTAAGCCATTCTGGGGGTCTCCACAACAACTCTTGAGTAATCACCCCCACCTCAGTCACAAAGCTGGGCTAGCTAAAATCAGCCATCAAAGTGTGAGGACTGCAGAATTCAAACTGCAGCCTCACCAATGTCCCATCAAGTCTCACCAAGTTCTCCTGTGAACACTGCGCCATCAATACATAACTGGATCCTAGCATCTGTAGCGGGAGCATAAGCTTGGATCCGGTTAAAACTGACTCTTGAATCTCATGTCCTTCTCAACCTCTTACCTCAAGCTGCACCCCTTCCTGTCTAAGGAGGCTCTTTCCACTGTTTAAAAGCTATAAAGCATTTTTTCTTCTCTTCTAGTTTTCTACAGCATACAAGCAATCTGATATTACAGATTTATGTGAAGAATCGGAGCATCATCTTTGTGCTTCCTATATGATCCTCACATCATCTGATTTAATGGCAACACAGCTACTTCTGTAAGTTCAATAACAATACTTCTACCTTAACAAGAAAGCCGAGTATGATCCATCTAACTACATCTAACTACAGTGTATGAGATGACACAGATTGGAAATGAAGGAAGACTTTATGTACTGAATCAAGACTCTCACATACTGGCAGGCCCAGGGAACCTTAGCTCAGTGGACTCCGAGAAACAACATTCAAGCACACTCTCTGACTTTTGCCATGGATGGACTCCAAGTATTCTGAGTGCTTCAAAGTGTGATAAAACAAATAGAAAGTACCACAGCCAGGCAATCACCTTTACAAAATCAGTACTCAGACTGACTGATAATCAGTACTTTTGGAACTCAGTACTTCTGAAACATCCAGACGTCTGTAAAGCCAATTCTTACACAGCCTAACACTAAAAAAAGAAAACAATATTAGTAGCATAGCTATTTTTTAAAATTGTTTAAAATGTGTATACACAGAATCAAAAGGTCGCAACAGCTATTTAAACTCAGCTCGAGCTGTATGGACACAATCGAGAAGAAGAAATAAACAAGGTAACTTAGTAAGTGCCGATCTGATGCTAGGTGACAAAATGCCTGAGGAAAGGAATAATTAATACAGTAATCAAATAAGGCTCCCCAGTGGAGGATGTCTGTGTCGGAACAACAATGACAAGGAGTGGAGAGTAACGCTGAGTGACACATGCCAAAACCACATGCAGGCAGCCAAACCAGTGCAACAAGCCTCGTAGAGCCAAGCTCAACTTCAAGGAAACTAGATAAAGCTACGACGGCAGGGAGGGCAGGACAGAGGACACATACAAGACAACTGTGAGGTAGGGCACAGAAGTTAGCTGCTTATGTAAGTGATGAAGGAAGCCCCGAAAATGCGCTTTATGGGACATTGAAGTCTACCTTGTACTTTAACAAATTATTTGGACTGTACTGTGAGAGCCTGACTGGAGTCCGATATGAACAGAGCACTGTGGTGATGTAAGCTAAAGACAGCATGTCAGATCCATGACATATACGGACTTCATTATACTTTCAAAAGATAATGCATCTTGCTGTACTGATCACTTTTTTCCAGCAAAAGTATATTAATATACTATTTACATTTTTAAAATTAACAAAGTAAACTAAGGAATATGTTGTGTTTAAAATTATTACTAGTTATAAATATTTGATGAGATAGCTTACTTGAAAGGCACTTGCCACCAACTGTGGTGACCAAAGTTTGACTCCCACAAGTTGTTCTCTGACCATCAGAGGGCACCATGGCACATGCATAACCATACTCAAACAGATACCACTAAAGATAGAGTTTAACTGTTTAAAAGTCATGAAACATTGTTGAAAGGATAATGGGATTATCATACTATATTATGTTATATTATATCATAATATATTACCAACAGGACATGTTGGCAATATAATTCATCTTTTGTATAGTCCTAAGGATCACACTCAAACCTTATACACACTAGGAAGCTGCACCACTAAACTATCCCCTAGCCTAGTCCTTACCTCTAGATTTTGATCTCTTAAAAGTAATTTCTAATATAAATTGTACCCATAAACATTTATACTTCCTACCTAAAATCAAAAAGATTACACATCATTAATGCAAACGAGTGGTGTGTACATAACTGTGGTCGATTAGACTGGAAAATGACCCAGGGTCAAATCACGGTGAAAGCACTGACTGACTGAAGACTGCTTCTGCCTTAGGTTTCCAAACCAGAACACTGATGCAAACAATCAGGACAAGCCGGGGCCTGTGGATCAGTATCCTGTGTCACCATTTACAGCAATCTCTGCATGAAGATTTCAAACATTTCCCTGTTAGATTCTCTCAGAGACACAACCAAATCAACGTACTCAATTTCTCAAATGAGGAAGTAAAAGTTAAAGTACGAGATAAACCACTAGGAAAATGAAGCCAGGCATAGTGGTACACACTTATAATCCTAGCACCTGATTGGCTGAATCAAGGGGATTGCTGTGAGTTCAAAGCCAGCTTAGGCTATATATTAAGAACCTGTCTCCAAAAATGGGAAAATGATTTCCTGATCCATCCATGAGAATGACCAAGAGGGAAACAAGTAACATAAGAATTAAAACCTACCATGTAACTAGGTACTTCTGTGTGTTTAAATAAAACTACATGTACTAGATACTTCTGTATGTTTAGCTAATTTAATTTCCCCAACTCCGGGATGTAAACATCTTTCACACTTTTATTACTAAAAAAACTGAGGCTTGAATAAGTTGACAGTTCTGGCCACAGATTCACAATGACTGCCAAACAATCTATTTCCAAAGCCCCCCTTGCTTTTCCACACAATGCATGATCCTTCTCATGCAGCAGTATTTCAGCACTGTACGTTAATTCTTAAGTCCACTGAGAGTCAAGAATGCATTTGCAATGTTCTTTGAACTGCTATGCCACTTTATACTACACGCTGCCCCTAAATATCGAGACACTCTTTAAATTTCTTTTGCTTTCTACGACTGAAAGAAGCACTTAGTTTATGACCATACCACTCTGAAGAAATCTCATCTCATCTGAAGGAGACATTTCTCATTTCTCCATCCCTTCAGAGTAAGCCTTTGATCTATATTTATAATTTTGTTCAATCAAATTTCTATTTGGTTATGTAAATTAATACTATCTCTATGCAAATTCTCATGATCCACTTTATAACTATGCAGAGAAAATCATTATTCCTTTTGTATACCTCCCATTTCTATAACAGAACACACAGCCGGCTAAAGGCTGGGAGAGCTGGCGATCTCTTTTACTCTCCAGAGGTTCCCAGCTCCTATCTTACCTTCTTCCAAATCCTTCGTTCATGCTGCATCCAGAACAAGCCTTTTGAAACACCTCCCTTCTAAAACCCTCTGCAGTATTTTCCTATTACTGGGTAATCACGGCAAACCCTCAAAGTTTAAAGGCCAAGAATTTCAGGCCCATGTCCCTGATGCTGGTCCAGGCTCACCGTCACCCATCCTTCCTCCGCTCCACACTTTCTCCTCTTACAGCGAAGCAAACTGGTTGTACTTCACAGCTTTCACATCCCTGTTCCATGGGACAGCCCTTCTCAACTATCCACCTAGAAAGTCCTCTCTCAGCAAGATTCTGTCCTTGGACTAGGGATGGAGCTTAGCTCAGGGGTAAAAGGTGCTAGGTTCTATCTTCAGCACCACAGGGTAAAAAGAAACAAGCAAACAAAACCAGACAGGTCCTACATAAATGCTGCCTCCACTGTGAACCTTTGCACCTGCCTGGCAAGAACAGGAGTCCTTCGAACTCCCACCGTACGATGTATTCCCATACTCACAAATGCACAGTTGCTTTGTAGGATCTATCTCAGCCTACTGCTTTGCACAGGTTAACCTGTCTCTTACAACTCTGATCCACCCTTATCCCAGCATTACTGAAAAGCAAGTCAGAGAGCAGAAACTATTCCCCTTACATCACATAGTTCAGTGTATTATGCAGGGTGAACACTCAATATTTATTAAATTATTAAATGAATATTTGCCTTCCTACTTGAATGTCTTCTAATTAAGTCTACAACACATATAATTACCAAATCCAACTGGATCAAATGATTCATCAGGACACTAATGTCTAAAAAGGGTTCCTCTTAGATTGTTGGCTGTCTTGCAACATCTATACTCTACTCTGAGCCACATTTTTTATTCCATTGGTACATGCTGTGTGCGTACTATTTTCCAAGAGATAAGAAATCAAATATCATGTAATTTCCGAATCAGCACTGACTGAGCAGGTTTCTCCTAGACATCTGTCAATCATGGGGCAACAATGTCAACAGAAGAGTCAGAAAAAAAGAATAACTAATCATGTTATTCACTGAGGATTGTAGCATAAGAAAACAAGGCACACACACGTTATACAGACATATATGTAGGCAAAACATCGATACACATAAAATAACTAAAAATCTTTAGAATAAATAAATACAATGAAAGTTTAATACCAAGAGAACCAAAATACAACTCAGTAGCTTCAGGGACAAATAATGAGTGTTGGAGACTAGGCAGATGCAAAGGGCTGGAGGGAGGGAGCCACGGAGGGAAGAAGTGACAGCAAAGGAGAGAAACAACTTGCTCTGAATGTCCTCAAAATTCATTTGGGAGACTTAGCCTATGGTGCTGGTACAGCAGCATCTGAGAGGCAACTGCATTCATTTGCGAGACTTAGCCTATGGTGCTGGTACAGCAGCATCTGAGAGGTAACTGCATTCATTTGTGAGACTTAGCCTATGGTGCTGGTACAGCAGCATCTGAGAGGCAACTGCATTCATTTGTGAGACTTAGCCTATGGTGCTGTTACAGCAGCATCTGAGAGGTAACTGCATTCACTTGGGAGACTTAGCCTATGGTGCTGGTACAGCAGCATCTGAGAGGTAACTGCATTCACTTGGGAGACTTAGCCTATGGTGCTGGTACAGCAGCATCTGAGAGGTAACTGCATCATCATCAGTCTGTGCCTCCAGACATGTATTAGAGCCTTATAAAACAGCTGCGGAACAAGCTGGTTCTTTCTGCCCTTACACCTTTTGCCATGTGAAAAAACAGCATTCAGCCATGTTTTAGTGTGAGGATATAAGAAAGCCCTTTTCACATGTCTACAACCCAACAGAAGCCAAGCTAAGACAGGATGCTGAGTTTGAAGCCTGCCTGGGAAACACTGAAAGTTCATAACCAGCCTGAACAACTTTTATTTTTAAAGACCAAACCAAGTTTAGTGACCTAGGACTTCTCAAAATCCAAACTACTAATCAGACTGGGCAGCCATGTGGGCAGAGATGGAGATGGAGGAATGTGTTGTGGAAAGAAGAGAAAAAGGCCTATGACGTTCTCCTCCTCAACAAAGACGCCATCTTAGAATGACTTAAGTGGAGGCTGGCCTACAGGCTGGCTCTGTGAGGAAAGGCACTTTGCCACCAAGCCTGGTGGACTTGAACTTGATCCTTGGAGCCCATATGACAGGATGGAACAGGAGAACCAGTTCCTGGAAGTTTTCATCTGGCCTCCACACTGTGCTAGCTCACAGCCCAACTCTGCCACGCCCCCAACCTCTCCTACTCAGTTGTTGTTGTGTTGTTAAGAATGAACAAAGCCAGTGGGTGGTGACTTACAACTTTAATGACTTTCATCTCAGCACTCGGGAGGCAGAGAGGCAGCCTGGTCTACAGAGCTCCAGGACAGCCAAGGCAACACAATGAAATCCCATCCAAAAAAAAAAAAAAAAGACTAAGATGAGGGCGTAAGAGAAGGGGATTTAAACTGGACTTGGATATTTAAGGGAAAGGTTTTAAAGTAACTGTCTTTCAAGAACAGACACACTGAAGAACTATATAGTACGAGCAACACTGAGGGTGCAGCTGAAACTGAGACTCTGCTTTCAGAATGAGACTAACAATATAGGCGTTTTCTCCGTCTGTGTTTATCCCTTAGGTACATACAGCAAACCTGAATCTAATGGACTGGGGGTCTGCCAGGTAAGGAAAGCCAAAAACTACAAGAGCAGAGAAGCATAGAGCACATTTGTCATGACGGGGCTGCCATGACGGCCCTTGACGGCCCTCGACGCTTGAAGGCAATGGATAGAAGCTAAGGAGGCTGCTTCACCGCCTGTCTTCCGTTCCCTCCTGTCAGTTCTAAGACAACACATTTCCTCTGTATACCTCACCACAGCACCACACAGCTTAACCTTCACTGACATGTGAGTCTTTTTTATATTCCAAAACTCCAAGCGACTAGCCCATCGTATTTATCAATGTTGAGAGCTACTTTCTAAAGATACATAAAGCAAATAAATTTAAAGTTGAAAAATAAAGGATTGAGTATGAAGGGCAGGTGTCTGGGTTCCAGGGAATTTCTATGTAAGCAAAATTATATTGTTCATTAGTAAATAAAAAGAAAGCAGATGTGGTGGGCAAGCCTGCAATGCCAACAGCCAGAAGGCAGAGGGGAGAGGAGCACGGCAAGTCTGAGCCCAGTCTGATATACATATCAAATTCCAGAGTCCGTGCAGACGAGCCTGGGCTGAAGAGTGAGACCTTGTCTCAAAACAACACACACACACAGACACACACACACAGAGACACACGCACAGACACACACACACAGACACACACACAGACACACACACACAGAGACACACACACAGACACACACACACAGACACACACACACAGAGACACACACAGACACACACACAGACACACGCACACAGAGACACACACACAGAGACACACACACAGACACACGCACACACAGACACACGCACACACACACAGACACACGCACACAGAGACACACACACACAGACACACGCACACAGACACACACACACAGAGACACACGCACAGACACACACACAGAGACACACACAGACACACGCACACAGAGACACACACACACAGACACACGCACAGAGACACACACACAGACACACGCACAGAGACACACACACACAGAGACACACACACAGACACACGCACACACAGACACACGCACAGACACACGCACAACCCCCAATCGATTAGTTAAACGGAGATCGTAACAGTAGAAGCTGAACTTAGCCGCCATTAACTTCACATGAGAAATAAAACATCCTTGCTCCAGAGCATCTCATCCTAGAACCAGCCTGTCCCACAGGACTGAGGCAACCCAAGTCCCAGCCATTCTCTCAACAGACACTAGCTGGTGAGACAAACTAAACGGATGACCCTGCTGCTAATCTACCTCATAATCTACCTTGCTCAATAGTCAAAATAGTTTTAGGAAGTTATCCAGCCATCTGATTACATAAACAAAAAAAATAAAGAAAGAAAAGAAAAAGAAAAAGAAAAAAATAATAATAAAGTTTTCTCTTCATATTTGACTACTACCAAAGAAATCACACAAAAGGTAAAATGTACTGTTAGTTTATCTGTTTAAATAAAATGCATCAGCCAGGCGGTGGTGGCGCACACCTTGAATCCCAGCACTTGGGAGGCAGAGGCAGGTGGATTTCTGAGCTAGAGGCCAGCCTGGTCTACAGAGTGAGTTCTAGGACAGCCAGGGCTATACAGTGAGCCCCTGGGGGCGGGAAGTAGGGGTGGGGTTAGTTATATCTGGGTTCATTAACCTTAGTTTTGAGGAGTCATGCATGTCAGGTGGTGCCACACTACACTTAAGGCTGGAGAGAGAAAACAAGAGAGATCTATGTGAGAACAGGAAATGTGATATACATCAAGACAAAATGGAAACTATGACAACAAAGTGGTTTTTAGTCTGTATTCACACTCAAGTCGCTAACCAAGCCAATAGCAATCCATGTAAGAACCTTATTTGTAATGTGAGAATGCTAAAGATTTCTTTTTATGTTTGAATTTTACGTGTGTCTCTGGGTAGTGTGAGAGAGTGTATGTACCCCAGCATCTCAGCTCCCTGGAGTTGGCTTTGATTGTGATTCTGGCGGCTGAGCTCACACCCTCTCCAAGGGCAGCAGCCTCTTACACAGGGAGCCATCTCTCCCACTCCAGCTTTCCCTCACAGCCTCCGAGGAAGGGAGCTGGAAGGCTCAGTGATGTGCGCCCCTCTTCTGGAGTACAACACAGAAGCCTAGGCTACAGGGGTACTTTTAAGTCAGACCAGTCAGGCATACCGATACATTTTCTACAGTATGAAACTGTGCCTCACATCTCCCGCCCTCATGTAACTCTCCCTCACCTGACCTGCAAGACTCCTCAAGGCCGAGGCTAACGACCCAGACATAACTAAGCTACCTCAGAAAACCTAAGCTAATAATTTGCTACTTTATATCTTGATGACCCCATGATCAAGTCTAGGGCCTAATGAATAGCATACCCCAATCCAATTCCTACATGGAATTCATTACACCGGTGATTCTCAGAATGTGGTCATCTGGGATCCTTTTAGAAATGCAAATTTCACTTTCCATCAAGACCTACTAAATCCGAAGTTCTGTAAGTGTGCCTAGAACTCTTAAAAGAGCTCTATGTGAGACTCTGATGTACAATTAAGCTGGAGAGCCACCGTTTGGGGAAGAAAAGCATGTTCTGGGATCTGGGGGTTTTTGTTTTGTTTGGGGGGGGGGGTGTTTGGTTTTGGGTTGTTTGGTTTTAGTTTTCTGTTCACTTGGTTTTAGACAAAGTATCATACCTTAGCTCAGACTGGCCTAGAACTCATGGTATAACTCAGGCTGGTCTCTAATGACAATCCTCCTACCTTAGCATCTTGAGTGCGGACATCACAGGGATGAGCCAGCACACTTGGGAAGAACCACTGTACCAACCTGCCAGGAAATCACCTCCCTGTCACTTTCTATTGGTAACTTAAAATGCTGATTTTGCTCAGCTGCCCGACTTTAGAATGCTTGAAATAGGTGCTATCAACAATGTCCTGTTCCCACTTCATACAGAGGTAGATTTTATTTTAAAGATTTTATTTACTCTGTGTGCGCACAGAGCTGGAGTTGGAATTACAGCTAACTCCCAGTAGCCTGATCTAGTACTGGGAATGCAGCTCCAGTCTTCTGCAGGACGAGCGAGGACACTAACCACGTCTCTAGCCCCACAGTTCCGAGATGTGTACAACAGAGACTATCACATATCTCTGTGGAACAAGAGATGGCTAACAGAGATGCTCTTTTCTTCTCCGTCACCTGCCATTTTGCACAGGTGATACACTTGGAAAAGGGAACCCTGGCTTTCCCCTGAGAGGTGCCATTAGTGCCACTAGTATCTTCCAGACAGGAAAACTCAGAGTCTCTTTATAGAAATACCACAGTAGAACACTGAAATGCTAAAAGCCTTAATCTACAAAGAACGGAAACTCGAATAACGTGCTTGATCTGCAAGCTACTGGAAAGCAAAAGGCAAACAAAAATAAGCACTTCTATATCTGGAAAATGAATTAAACTGGCACTAAACATAGCACAGATAACTTTCTCTTAAGTATCCAAAATAAGTGGTTAATGATAACTGGGCATGATCAATGCAGATGGAAAGAATTAGAAAATGAAAGAAAATTAGAACATATGACCCATATTAAAGTGGTCCAGGCCTTCAAATTCCAATCTCCTCATTTTTGAGGCTGACTCCAACCTCAAATTATTGGTCTCGATATTGTCACAGTACAAACTCTGACATGGGGTTCAAAGAACGTATGGTGATCAGGAAGCCAAAACCAACAAAAGTCATACCTTTAACGGAGATGTAAAAACCTAAGCGTATGACAAAAAAAAAAGAAAGAGAGAGAGAGAGAAAGAAAGAAAGAAACCCACACACACTTTTATGAAGGCTTCATCATAAACTATTCCCAATTTCCTCGATGCCTCCAAATGGAATATTCAATTGTTTACTCTTTCCTTGACAACTACTCTGGACTTACAGGAATGAGTACAACAGGACAGTACTACAGCACAGTAGCCAAGTTGGGAAGTGTTGTTCAATGGGCACTTGGGGCTTCAATGGTTAACTCCTCCCCGCTCTGACACCCAAGATAAGGACAGGCCTCTTATTTTTTGCTATTCTGTTGGGAGTAACCAACATTCCAGTCTGGAGGCCAGGGTGAAACCTAAGCGCTCCCTTTTTTTTTTTTTTTTTTTTAAGGAGACCTTTTCTGCGATGACTAGAAAAAGTAGCACCATGGGGGGTTGGGGGGAGGGAAAGTTGAAGGACGCCTTGCTGGGAACTGTAAAGTCACAGACAGCCCAGCAAGTTAGGCACTGGGAGCTCCAAGCCCAGGGGGACTTCTCCAGGCACCAGCCTAAGTTGCGCGCCCGACGCGGGGTCGTGAGGGGATGGTACTGGCTTCAAGAACGGCCCTCGCCGGCCACTCCTGAACCGGGACCCGTCCCGTGCGTGCCGCTGTTATCGCCTCCTCCCGGCACCCGCGATCCAGCGTCCTCCGGACGCCGGACTCCCGGCTGCGCTGGCCCAGGCCGCCGTCCCGGCCTCGCGGCCCGCCAGTCCCTCCTCTCAGCACACGGAACCGGAACCGGGCTGGGACCCAGCCTCGCGCCCCGGAGCGCCGCTCCCGGCTGGGACTAGGTCCCGAAGCCCGCCCCGGGAACAGGGCGGGACTCACCTTCGTACTGCAGGTCCACCAGGACCAGTAGGAACGGGAACACCGCGCCCAGCCGGCTGCCCACCGAGCCGGGGGCCACCATGTCCAAGGACGCCTGAGCCGAAGAGCAGGAAGGTGCGTGGCCCAGCAGCCCGCGCGGCCAACAGCCCGCAGCGAAGCGCCCGCCGTCCGCTCAGTCGGTCCGCGATCGGGCCTCGGCCGCGGCTGGCGCCCGGAGGCGGAAAACAGCGGTGGGCGGGGCCCGCGGACACCACGCCCGGGCGCCGCCGTGGTCCAATCGGCTTCCTCCTGGCCACAGGGCGGCCCAGCTCGCCTGGGTCGTGGTTGGCTCTGATTGGCCGTGGAGGCTGACGCCCCGCCCCGCCTCTGATAGGGTAACGTGGAAGCACTAGACGAGGCTGCGTCCGCTGGTCGTGGAGCTGTCAGCGGGCTCCAAACCGCCGCCGAGCGCCGGGGAGGAAGAGGCTGGGGAGGCCGGGCTGCGGCCGCCGAGTCCGCATGCGCGGCCCCGGAGCCTTTCTGGGCCGGCCTCGCGGGCTGGGTTGGCAGGGGTGGCGGGTTCCTGGAGCGAGCCCAGGTTCCCTCGGGTAGTGTTGGGGTTTGAGGCGCCGCCGCCTGGGCTGGCAAGGCCAGAGAATCTCAGGAAGTCTCCAGGGACGTCCGAGACGTCTGGACTGGACTTCTTGAATGAAATGGCGAAGAAACCCAAATAGCCACTCCGTGGATGAAAAAGGAAAAAGTTTGTTCCAAACTGCCAAAGCTGTCTCTCGGGAAGACCGAGAGAAGCGCCGCGCGGGCTGGGGTGGCAATGGGGATTTATCTCCTGGGTTATATGGGACTTTGACTAGATAATGGAACACCACAGTCGTTAGTTAATGGAAGAGCCACCCATCCCTTTTCCCAGAGATAGGAGAATGACTCCTCTTAGCAAGTACGAACTATCCTCAGGCCCCCTAGGGAATGCTGGCTTTTGTCTAGGGGGAAAGGAATTTCTTGCGGGACCTGACACTGTTGAGGTCCTCTAGTGAGTCAGAGATGCAAGAGCCATTTTACCAAGTCTCACAGTTGGTCTGGGGGGATCTCTTAACATCCGCAGACCTGTCATCCTGTGATAGTCTCTCCAAAGAAACTTTCAGAATCACTTTTTTTTTTCTTTCTTTCTTTT
>NW_021604567.1:16410359-16439742 GCF_004785775.1 Grammomys surdaster | reverse complement strand
TTTTTTTTTTTTTTTTTTTTTTGGTATAGGTTGGCTTAATGGTTTCCAGAGCTATTTCCTGCCCTAGGCCAGTTATCTGTTGGTAATTATCTATTGGTGTGTTCTTGAAATGCTCTCACCGTTCATAACAGAGGCTCTGCCATTTCTCGCTCAGTCTTCAGTATTAGCTCTCCGCTTCCCCAAGCAATGGCCTTAGCAGTTTGGAATAAACTTTTCTCTTATACACCCATGGAGTGACTATTTGGTTTCTTTACTGTGCCTATTTCAATCAAAGAGATAAGAACTTGAACAAGATCAACCGACGTTAAATTAATCAGGTAGGTTTGACCATAGCTGCTCTGTTTTCAACAGGCAGCAACGGCAGCAACGTTTTACGAATAGTTAAATAATGTGGGTTTGTTGTTCAAAGCTGTTGATACCTTCAGTGTTACTTCATACTTACAAGGACTTACACATTATGATGACTTTCGAAAGAAAAAAAATGTGACTGACTGCTCCTAGGTATGGTGGAGGAGAAAGTTTATTGTAGGTAAAAAGGAGAGAGAGCAGAGCTAGAAACAGTGACATCTGGGTGAGTGGACTTGATCCAGAGCTGTGTGAGAAGAGGGGGAAGGGAACCAGGTGCAGCAGCCAAGAGGGCAAAAGGTTACAAAGAAAAAGGTGGCTAACCAAAATGGCTGGGTAATAGGGAAGAGCCTCTGGAGGAAAGGAAGCCCAGCCCCTAAGCTGGAAAGTTCTAGGTAAAGGGCTGGGATTTGCCTGCCGTCATTGTAACACATAGAAACTGAGAGATGTTCAGGGAATTAAATTAAATCGGACCTCAGTCATTTGTCCCAAATTTGAGACCTAACATATTTGTAATTTCCTGACGATAACCCTGTAAAGGATGAAAAAAGAACGGTCTTGTTCTGTTCCCGAGAAATAGAATGGAAAGGAAATGTTCATGGTAAGAAATGAGGCCCTCGTGAGCCTTGGGGAAGGTAGTGGCAGAAAGCCCACTATTTAGAATCAAGGAGTCGGGGCTGTTATATCAATTGTCCTCATCTGTAGACTGAGTATGACCCCGAATCCTCAACAGTGTGAGGTTTTTAAGAAGCAGGTAAACGTTTCTGTAAACTGTAGTGTCCAACAGATGCTTCTCTTTAACAGGAACAAAGTAAAGAAGCTTTAGGGTTTTGTTGAAATGTGTTTTTTTTTTGAGATCCACACAGACACATAGCTCACAAGGTAAAGTGCAGAGGTAGGAGATGATTTCACTGTCCTCAGGTGAGGACCCCACTCAGATAAGGCCCTTCTGGCCAAAGGAACCAACAAGACATTGAAGTATCTTGAAGGAGAAAAAAAAGAAAAAGTGAAAACAACTGTGTACGAACCCTAGACGTGGCTTGTGATTCTGGCCTTGAAGAACTGAAGAGTTTCCTAAGGAGAGAAATTACTTATAAAACAGTTTGTGTTGTAGACTGAACAGCAAGGATCTTCAGTGCTGAGAGCTTCTCAACAGTCACTGAGACAATTCATTCACCTAACAATCCTATTGTATAAGAGCTACACTATACAAAGCATCCCATGAGAAAAGGTTTTACAAAAAGTAACGGTCTCCTGCTTCTCTTGACCTGACAGAAAGGCTTGATTGGCTCACAGTTGTAGAGGATATCAGTGCATCAAGCAGGGTTGAGCTTGGCAGCTGCGGTCATGAAAGCCTACAGAATACTGTAATCTTGTGGAATTAGGAAGCACAGATGGGACCAGAAGCAAGGCTGGGCTGTAACTTTCAAGGCCCTGAAAGCCTACATTAGCAAGCTAGGCCCTATATACCAGAGGCTCTACAACCTCCCAAAATGGCACTCCAGCAGGGAACCAGGTGCTCAAAGTACTGGGCCACATTTTGTGTTCAGAAACCCAGCAAAGTCACGTGACTTTAGAAAGCCGTAAGTAAAGTCCCTGTAGGAACCAGACAGAGGAAATAGGAAGTGAACGGCTTTAGAATGGAGAAAAGCCTTGGTGTGTTCTGGAGTTAGTGGGTCACAGTATAATCAACTTAAACCACGGTGATGTAATGAGGTAAGAAAGTGCTACTAACGAGGATGACATCACATCCTGCTAAGCCCGTGGTAAAGTCAAAGTACTGGGCTTGAGACCCAATCAATAGATGGAACCTAGTGAACACAATCCAGTATACTGAGGACGAGGGGGAGAAAGAAGGGGAGGAGGAGGAGGAAGAACAGGAGGTGGAGAAAGAGGAGGAAGAGGAGATGGAGGAGGAAGAGGAGGAGGCAGAGGCAGCAGCCAATCGGAAGTTGCCCCTCACTGCCTCTGTCCAGTGTCACAAGAGCATCACATGTCTAATTAATATTGAAACACAGTCACACCTCAGTGTGCCCTCTATCCTCATCAGAGTAAACAAGAACTTTGTTCAACCAAACCGTCTCGAATCAGGGCCATCATGGTAGGGACCTTTTAGGCTGTTAGAAGTAGTCTTAATAGTATATTGAAAACAGGAAATTACCAAAGGGTTTCAAACAAAGAACTTACGTTATTGAACTGTTTGTTGACAAATTTTAGAGGTCGAGCAATGTGATTGGGAGATTATCGCACTTAGCTGAACAGAAGACACAGCAACAGAGACTGAAAGCAAGCTAAACTGCAGAACTTACATGAAACAAAATGGTAACAAATAGACAGGGACTGGACCACTGAAAGAATCAGGAATAGGTCCTACAATAGTTTAGGTAACTAGATTTTATCATTTGCTAACATCTGGTTTAGGTAAGACAAAATGAAAATTGGGAGTTACTTTTAGCCGTATTATGTTTGAAATGCTTCTTCGACATTGTCTTAGTTAGGATTTTACTGCTGTAAACAGACACCATGACCAAGGCAACTCTTACAAGGACAACATTTAATTGGGGCTGGCTTAAGGTTCAGAGATGCAGTCCATTGTCATCAAGGCAGGAGCATGGCAGCATCCAGACAGGCATGGTGCAGGAGTTGCTGAGAGTTCTATGTCTTCATCTGAAGGCTGCTAGCAGAATACTGGCTTCCAGGCAGCTAGGATAAGGGTCTTAAAGCCCACACCCACAGTGACACACCTACTCCAACAGGGCCATACCTTCTAATAGTGCCACCCCCTGGGCCAAGCATATACAAACCATCACAGACATCAAAGTAGAAATGTAAAATAAGCCGTTGTTCTGCATTTGGAGTTGGGAGAAGTCAACAGAGAAAGGAGATTTTACAACCATGAGTGAACGGGATCCCCTAAAGACGAGGTATAAGGAGAACCAAGCACAATTGTGGGGGATGAGGGAGTAGGGCGATGGCACCCATGCAGAGCAAAAGATGGAGAGACTGCAAGACAGACCCAGGTTAAAAGGAAAACCAAGGAGGGTATAACCCACAGAACAGAAGACTGAAGTATAGATCTGAAAAGAGGAAGAGGGGAGCAGAGGCTAAGACAGGAAGGGCAGGGAGACAGAGGGTTGCTGACTTTGACCAAGGAGTCTCACTGAAGGTTGAGAACAAAAGCCAGCTAAGCCCAGCAGGACACAGAGCAAGAAGTGGTAAGATGAATGCAGCAAGCAGACCTCGTCAAAGGATTACACCCAACACTGGCAAATGCTGACAATTTTCAATTTTCCAAAATAAAACCCTTGTTGCTTAAAGAGCACTAAGAGTCCACTTCAAATGCAAACGGCGATGAGGTATCTTGAGAGAGTGAGAGTTAAAGGGGAGAAAATCTTTTCTTTTTAATTTTTTATTAGATGTTTTATTTACATTTCATATGTTATCCCCTTACCCCATCCCCCCGCCAGGAACCCCCTATCCTATCACCCCTCCTCCTGCTTCTCTGTGGATGTGCCCCTACCTACCCCCGACTCCCACCTCCCCACCCTCAAATTCCCACCCACTAGGGGATCCAACCTTCATGGGTCCAAGGATCTCCTCTCTCACCTATGCCTGACAGGGCCCTCCACCCTTACATATACAGCTGAAGCCCTGAATCCCTCCCTGTGTGCTCCCAGGCTGGTGGTTTAGACCCTGGGAGCTCTGGTTGGTTGGTATTGTTGCTCTCCCCATGGGGCCCGAAAACCCTTTCAGCTCCTTCAGTCTTCTCTCTAACTCCTCCATTGGGAACCTCAATGGTTAGCTGTGAGCATCTACCTTCTGTATATATCAGACTCTTAATTGGTCACAAAACAGGCCTCTACAGTACAAAAAGATTGAAATAATCCCTTGCATCATATCAGATCACCACGGACTAAGGCTAGTCTTTAATAATGACAAAACCAATGGAAAACCTACATGCACATGGAAACTGAACAACTCTCTACTCAATGATGACTTGGTCAAGGAAGAAATAAAGAAATTAAAGACTTTTTAGAATTTAATGAAAATGAGGACACATACCAAAACTTGTGGGACTCCATGAAGGCAGTGCTAAGAGGAAAACTCATAGCTCTAAGTGCCTACAAAAAGAAACTAGAGAGAGCATATTCTAACAACTTGACAGCACACCTAAAAGCTCTAGAACAAAAAGAAGCAAATACACCCAAGAGGAGTAGACCGCAGGATATAATCAAACTCAGGGCTGAAATCAACCAAATAGAAACAGAAAGAACAATATAAAATATCAACAAAATCAGGAGCTGGTTCTTTGAGAAAATCAACAAGATAGATAAACCCTTAGCCAGATTAACCAGAGGGCACAGAGACAGTATATAAATTAATAAAATCAGAACTGAAAAGGGAGACATAAGAGCAGAAACTGAGGAAATTCAAAAAATCATCAGATCCTACTGCAAAGGCCTATACTCAACAAAACTGGAAAATCTGGATGAAATGGACAACTTCCTAGACAGATACCAGGTCCCAAAGTTAAATCAGTCTCAACAGTCCCATAACCCCTAGGGAAATAGCAGCATCCTTTAAAAGTCTCCTCACCAAAAAAAGCCCAGGTCCAGATGACTTTAGTGCAGAATTCTATCAGACCTTCAAGGAAGACCTAATATCAATTCTCTTTTCTTTTTTTCCAGATAGATTTTATAGTGTGTCTTTCAGTGTCTGTGATCTATCTGGTAGGGATTCTCAGTGAGAGAGAATAAATTTGCCCTTTTTTTTCCAGAGTTGACCCTTGAGGGTGCAGGGCTCATGATAGGGAAGTTGATTGCCGGGAGAGGAAAAGTCCTACTCCCCAGTGGTGCGGCCACAGGTAAGTCACCACTGCTCAACTAATCGCACCCCCAGGTGGGTGCCTGTGAAAGTGGTGAGGACAGCAGGGAAGCAGGAAGGGGTCATCAGGGCCGGGAGAGCACTGAGAGGACAGCTGGGAGAAAGAGACCAAAGCACTGTGGGTGCGTGCACGCGAGTGCATGTGTACATGCATGTGTGTACCTGTGTGGTTGTGTATGTGTGCACATGCTTGTGTGTGTGTCTGTGTGTGCCTGTGTGGTTGTATTTGTGTGTGTGTACATTCGTGTGCGTATGTGTGTGGTTGTGTGTGAATGTATGTATGTGTGCATAGTTCTGTGTGTGAGCGTATATGTCTATGTGTAGGCTTGTGTGTGTATATATCTGTGTCTGCTTGTGTGTTTATGTGCGTAGTGCTTGTATATGTGGTATGCTTGTGTATGTGGCAGGAGGACAGCTTTTGGAAGTTATTTTCTCAAGGTTGAACTTGTCAGGCTTTGCCCAGGACCTTCTTTCCCTGTTGATCCTTCCTCATGTAGTCTTCCCCATCTGGCCCTTCTATATCAGAGACCTCAGGTGCGGGCATATCTCTGTAGAGTCTAGCTGCACACCGAAGCAAGCACAATAGCAACTCAGCAAAGGGTTCTGAAGTGCTCACAGTGTAGATTTTATCCTCCTTCTGCCTTCTGCAGCAGACAGAGGAAAGTTCGCCAACTTTGCAATAGAGAACTAATAATTCCCCTCCCAAGCCCCAAGCCCTGGTGTTGCTATGGCAACCAGAATACAAATCTAGCTTGGTCAGATAGGGTATTGAAAAGTTAAGGACTCGAAGAAGATATAGGAATTTGCTACTTTATATCCTTAAAAACAATATACCTTGGGGCTGGAAAGATGGCTCAGTAGTCAGCAACACTTGCTTCCAGAGGACCTGAGTTCACTTCGCAGCACACATATTGTACAACTCACAACTACCTGAAGTCCCGCTCCAGCAGATCCAACACTCTCACACACACCTTCCTGGGCTCTGCAGGTAACTGAACACATGTAGCATGCATACCAACATAGACCTATAAATACTTTTCTTTAGTATTTTTAAAATGCCCCCCATGGACAATGCTGCTCTAAGAAAACACGGGTTATTATGTGAAACCGTCAGTACAACACACGGGTTACCTCCCTACAAGTTACTGGTGGAGGAAGTCTGAGAGTCAGACAGCTGTCTGCTTCATACAAACCTAGATTCAGCCGAGAAGAGGGAACCTCAACAGAAGTATCTCCCAGATCGATTAGCCTGAGGCCATATCTGTGAGTATTTTCTTTTCAAGACAGTATCTCACTGTGTAGCTCTGGCTATCCTGGACTGAACTTGTAGACCAGACTGGCCTCCACCTCACAGAGATCTACACCCCTATGTGGACTTTTCTTTATTACTAATTGTTGTAGTGGGGCCTAACACACTGTGGGCAGTGCCATCTCTAGATAGTGAGACTTAGGCTGTGTAAGAAAGGTGGTTGAGCCAGCCATGGTGCCACATGCCTTTAACCCCAGCAGCACTCAGGAGGTGAATCTCTGTGAGTTCAAGGACAGCCTGGTCTACAAAGTGAGTTTTGGGACAGCCAGTACTGTTACACAGAGAAACTCTGTCTTGAAAAAACAAAAACACACACAAAACAAGATAGGTGACTGAGCAAGCTACGGGAAATAAGCCAGTAAGTAACACTCCTCTGTGGTTTCTGCTCCCAGCCCTTGCTTTCAGTTTCTACCTTGCATTTCCTTGATGATGGATTAAAGCCCATAAACCAGAAGAAGTTCTCTCCTCCCAAGTTGCTGAAGGAAATTAAGCAGACATTAAGTTAGAACACAGAGTGACTGACTGGCGACTCTCTTGATTGGATTTAAGGTCTTCTTCCCAGGAGTGATTCCATGCTGCTACTGTAAACATAGTCAAAACCCATGCCTAGGGAAGTCATAGCCACATCACAGAACCTATCGGTATGACCTTACTAAACAGTCATGCTACAAAACTGACATAAATATTTATATTCCTACCTATACACTAGTGCTGTTCTCAACCTCGGTCGTGAAGCTTATTATTTCAGAGGGCAGTGTTTAATGCAAAGACTCACAATGGTCCCAAGTGCTGGGAATATGAGACTCTTGAGTGCTCTGCACAATACGCACAGTCACACACACACATGCACACAGACACACATGCATGTGCACACACAAGCACATGCACACACAGACACACGCTAAGTGATTTTTGAAATGGAAGTTTGAGACAATGTCCCCCATGTCTTAAGCCCCCACAAGAGGAGCAGAGTTGTCCAGATGTGATGTCCTGATGTGCACAGCATTGTCATCCCTGACGTCACTGCCTCAGAAAGTCACACTCACTAGATAATCGCTAACGTCCTTCTAATATGTGAGAGACTTTCCTGCAAACCTGTATGAACAAAGTGGCCAAATGTTTAGCCTTTCTGGGATACAGTGATGCTCCCCATCCTCTGCAAACAGGACTTGGTGTCATTGCCAAACACAAACTTTGGTGCAACTATTAGAAAGCAAACAAGATGTGTGCAGGCATCAGAATCCTGATGCAGCAAGCAACATCCACAGGAGACTGTTGGGGGACAGCATCCAGGCTACTGTCTGCTGTCTTCTCTGACAGCCTGTGTACAAAGCCTTCCCCATGCATTCTGTTAGACTATAATCTTGGGGGAGGGAACCTTTGCTTGGTGTCACCTGTTTGTTATGTTTTCACCCAAGACCCTTAAGTCTTGGGCAAAGAGCTCAGTTGGAGGAGTGCGTGTCTAGTGTTGACAGAGTCTTAGGCTTGATCAACACTACATAAACTGGATAGTGCACATGCCAGTGAGTTTGAGGTCACCCTGGAATACATGAGACTCTTTCAAAACCAAACAACCCTACACCTTTAAGGGACTCTGGCCAGCCCACCCATGGCAAGGATGGCTCTGGCAGGCCTTGCCGTCTCCCCATTCCCTCCACCTTGCTAAAACCTCTAAGATGAATAAGCCTAGCCTCAAAGTCAAAAGCTCCCTTTGGCTTACCCAATTAACATGCCCAATTAAAACTAAACACCTCATCCTGACACCAGATTCTGCTATCACCTTTATAAGCCACCATTTGTGCATGTGCCATGTCTGTCTCCTCTTGATCCAGAGGCAATCCTTTGTCCCCTCTCCCTTGCTCCCTTCTCCTCTCCCTCATCCTCTCTCTTCTGTCTTTGTCTCTTATTCATCTCCTTTGAGCTGAGAACTTGGTCTTGGGGTTCATGCGCTGAGACTGTTCTCTCACACACCTTAACTCCTAAGTTGGATGATAACACAGCCATGTTTAATCTATACATAATATTTATATTTAAAGTGGATTTCTTTTTTTTTTTTTTTTTGAGGCATGGTTTCACTGTGCAGCCCTGACTGTCCTGGAAATAACTACATAGACTAGGTAGGCCTCGAACTCACAGAGATCCTCCTGACTCTACATTCCAAGGACTGGGATAAAATATGTGCACCACCATGCCTAGTTAGAGTGGATTTATTATAGATAACAAATAAGAATATTTTTAATATAACACTTATATACTGTTAACACTTTGAAATTCTTCTTTAATACACTTATTTAGATATTTCATTTAAAAATGATTGTCAATATATGTCCTGGCGTTGTGTGAAAAGGCTTTCTCTGAGGAGACACAACACATGTCTACTTGCTTCCAATCAGAACCCCATAGCAGACCAAACTATAAATATCACAAAAATACAACTTGGGGAACCAATGAACTTTATTGGAGTTACTTAAGGAGCATAAATGACTCTGCTGCACCACCAAGGCCCACCCCAGCATGGGTGACAGCTCACAAAAGGGGGGGAACCTGGAGCACACTGCACAGCTTGCAGGGAACTCATCAAATTGGAGAGAGTCCCTTCCAGTGACTGTTCTAAACTTCTTCTGGGGAAAGTCTGCTGATTTCTGCTTCTCCCCAGCAGCTGATCTGGTCTCAGAATCTTCTTTGCAACTTGTCTTGTCTGAGAGTCTTCACAGCTTAACCATATCTGAGAAAGACTCTCAGCTTTTATTGCTTACTGTGGTGGGGAGAGGCCTAATGAATCTACTCAGTTTCAGGAACTTCCTGAAGTTCTTTTGAGTTCTTTACCTTCCTGCTTAAAGAGCTTCCCTGCAACTTGGAATGTTTCATTCTCAGAGAAAGTTCTGCACAACATGTAGTTATTTTTTGGTTGCTGAGACAGTAGCTGTTGTAGGTATGATTTTGCTGCTGTAAACAGACACCATGACCAAGGCAACATTTTTTTTTTTTTAGATTTATTTATGTATGTGAGTACACTGCTGCTCTCTTCAGACCCACCAGAAGAGGGCATCTGATCCCATTACAGGTGGTTGTGAGCCACCATGTGGTTGCTGGGAATTGAACTCAGGACCTCTGGAAGAACAGTCAGTGCTCTTAACTACTGAGCCATCTCTCCAGCCTCCCAAGGCAACTCTTATAAGGACAACATTTAATTGGAGCTGGCTTACAGGTTCAGAGGTTCAGTTCATTGTCATCAAGGCTGGAACATGGCAGCATCCAGGCAGGCATGGTGCAGGAGGAGCTGAGAGTTCTACATCTTCATCTGAAGGCTGCTAGCAGAATACTGGCTTCCAGGCAGCTAGGATGAGGGTCTTAAAGCCCACACCCACAGTGACATACCTACTCCAACAGGGTCACACCTTCTAATAGTGCCACCCCCTGGGCCAAGCATATACAAACCATAACAACAGTCATATCCAAAACCAACGTGGAAGGAAAAGGCTTACATTGGCTTAGTTATTCAAACACAATCTATCAAGAAGGGAAGCCTGGGTAGTTACTTAGGAAGGAACCTGGAGGCAAAATCTGAGCAGAGACCTCGGAGAAGTGCTGTTTACTGGCTTGCTACATATATATATATATATATATATATATATATATATATATATATATATATATTTTTTTTTTTTTCAGGATCCCTTGCCCAAAAGTGGAACCACTCAGTGAGCTGGGCCCTCCCATATCAAACAGTAACAGGGAAAATGCCCAATAGACATGCCTACAAGCCAATCTGATGGAGGCAATTCTTTAATTGAGGTTCTGTATTCCTAGGTGACCATAGCTAATGTCAAGTTGATAAAAACTAACCAGCACATTATTTTGTGCTAATATCCTCCACATTTGTGATTGCTTCTAATTCTTCTAATTGAATTTAAATAGTGTATCGTTTCTCAATGAACTGAAAGACCAGGTATAAGGTAGAATCACGGACCCTTTCAGGCTGTAAGGGTCCATGATTCACCGAAGATTGTTAGCCTGGACTCAAATAGTATGTAAATGTAGTGTTTTATTCTGTAGAGGTCCAACACGGTGGCGTCTCCCATTACCAAGATAGAGAGAAAACCATGTGAGCTCACAGAGCTGACTTGAAGCACACTGGGGGATTTTGGGGTAGGCGACCTCTATGTTAATCTGTTGGGTCCAACTCTAGGGACATTCCATTACCAGGGTATAGGGGCTAGAAACTTGCTGGGGAGGTCTGGAAACTGTTACTGAGGAAGTAGCTGAGGAGGTCTGGAAACTGCTGCTGACCCATTGTCCTTGCCTCAGGACAGGTGGCGGGGCAGCTTCTGAGGCCTGGACTTGCCTGGAATTGCCCAGTTCTTGGAAACAGAGATCTAGGCCTCGTCTCCTTAACCGCCAATGTGAAGGCTGTCACGGAATCAGCCTAGCCTTCTCAAGGCAGAATATGGACTTCTGTCCCATGTGTTAAAAATCCTACTTCCTGCTGTCCTCTGCTCTGTCCTCTCGTTAGTTTCTTAATCTAGCACTCATCATGAACGACCATCATCCCCTTAGACACGGTGTTTTTAAGAGAGGCACTATGAGAGCACACGGGGATCCTTCCTCTCCAGCAGGATCCTAGTTCCAACTTCAGGTTAGAGAGGTATTCACATTTCTCTTAGCTCTCTAGAGCACATCCGCGTTAGGAGCTCGAAGCTGTCTTTTATCTGCAGATATCCGCAGTTAAAATGCATCTCTTCTGAGAAGACAAATCACAACAGCCTTTAGGAGGAATCAGCGAGCTGAAAGAGAGGATTACTATCCTGTAGAAGTGAATCTGGGTTCTTTTTGAAAAGTCTTCCCGGGGCTAGCACCCAGAGCCAGCAACAGAGCTCAGCGTAGCATCACGTGTCTGCAGCAGCTGCGGGATTGGAGGAGCGCTTTTTTAGTGCTGCGGTCTAGGCGCGGGCGGTCCCTCCCAGCTGCCAGAGGAGCCGGGTAGCGGAGAGAAGAGGCCACCGGAAGACCGTAGAGGGGAGGGGGCGGGAGGGGGGTGGGGCAGCCTTAGCCACCCACGGCCTGGAGCCTGGGAGGACGAGGAGCGACGCCGGGCTACCCGCCTCGTCACAACTTGCCCAGACCAGACACGCTTTATCTTGCACCCTGGAAGAAGGAGCCCGCCTGCCTCTCCCTGCTCGCTTGTTCCTCGGTCTCCACGAGCCCCGCCTCTGCGCCAGAAGCAATCCCGGGATCTGGATCCCCCGTGACTCCCCGTGCCTCGCAGCGCCCGGCTTTCGCCCAGGAGCGCGCAGCTGGGGTGAGCCGAGGTCTAGGATGCTCCAGGCGTCCGCCGGACTTCAGCCACACAGAGCATCTCGCGTCTCCGTTGGCGAAGTCGGGCCTTCATCCCTATTCTGTCTGCTGAGATCCGCAAGGCTGCAGACCTGCAGCTCCTCTCAACCATCTTTTGCCTTGTAGGACCCGGTTCCCCGAGCCTTTGTCTTTTCGGGTTCATCAGGCCAGCGGTACAGTGAAGTGTGCCCAAAGCAGTAGGCTGCGCAGGGTTGGGAACCCAGTCTGGGGTGGGAGTAGGGGAACAGGAAAGTATGCCCCCCTGCCTTCCTGTTCCGGCCATCTTGTGGCGGATTCGACCTAGGGGGTAAGGATCGCTAACCGCAGATGCCCTAAGCTCATGGACTGCCAAGACTTGGGCCTGCACCCGTTCTTACTGGGTATGCAGCGGAAGCACGGGAGCCTCTCCCACGTTCAGCTAGTTGGCCTTTGGTACAGAGCAAAGGTTCACCCCCTTTAACAAGGCAAAGGCAAAGAAAACAGGAGGGTATGGGGCCTGGAGCCATTATCTTCTCTACTGAACACCTAAGTCACTCAGCTGTTTTTTTGTTTTTTGTTGTTGTTGTTTTTTTAACCTAGCACATTCTGAATGCCCTTTCCTTTCTGCACAAGGTGCTGGAAATACAGCGGTGAGCGACACACCTCTCTTGTTCCCGCTGATCCTGCCAGCCCAGTGGATGGAGCCCAGAATCTACAAACCTGCCAGGTCTGTAACCCAGTGCTTCGACAGAGGGGAAACTGCGGGCCAGAGTCAGCAGATGTGATCTAGGTTAGGCATCGGGTACTTGAAAGAACTCATCTTTAAAACGGTGTATATTCCTAGGGCTTCTATGCTAGGTTGCAGTAAAATGTGTTTTTCTCATTGCCTCAGAATCTTGTGAATGTATGGCTTATATGAAGAGTATGTTTTATCTCCTGGACACTTTCGTGTGGATTTATTTTTATTACTATGGAACGTGCTCAAAATAGTTGGTTACAGCTTTACTTCCAGATAGTTACTGTGACTTGTATTTTCCTTTTTTCTGTTCATCTATTTGGTTGTTAGGAAAGAAAAAAAATTTCCTGATGGTTGGTCCAAGCAGGGCCTCCCAGGTGGATTGAGGAATGCCTGGCTTTTCCTCAGCTCCTTGATCCCGGAGGTGACCACAGGCAGCCTCCAGAAGACCCCTACAATGAGAGGCCTGGGGTCTGCAACTCGCTGCTAGAATTTTTTAAAGAATGCAGGACCATCACAGATTTGTAAGGTAAATACTGTAGCCCTGTAAATCTTCATAGAAAGCTGAAGGTTGAAGTTCCCATCTGTTTTTTAACTTCACCGTTTTAAGAAATGTTGAATGACATTTTTTGATTCCAAAAACTGGAATGACAAGGTATTGCATATACTGGGCAAGTTATCTGGTTTGTGTTTTAACAAGTTATCTACGCTGAGTTTCCAGCCCACAGAGGGAGAACAGTACCTTTTAAAAGTACATTGGAAGTAAGGCATTTAGAAAGGCTGATGAATGAACAAGTGTAACCTTACAAAACACACCCTTAAGTTTAAAAAAAACAATTCCATTAAAACTGGCAAACATAAATGTACACACCTGCATAATCCGTATCCACAGTCAAAAATGCAGAAGGCCCCGCCCCAGATTCTCCTTTCCTTATGCCCTCACTTAACTTTATACTTTTGTGGCTCCAAATGTGTGAAAAAGATAAAGACAAATGTGTATTTCTAATCTCAGAACCTAATGTTAGCATAGGGATGGATAGTCAGAAGACCACAGCTATGACTAAAGATTCTGGAAATGTGACCCCATGCATGTTTTAGGGACTCACTGGGCCCTCTCTTGAAACCAGGGAGGGTGGTGTCAGGGAAGGTAGACCTCCAAGAGATGCCCACCATAAATGGATGAGTCCTGTGGCGTCTCCTGCTGGTCCAAGAGGTCTTCTCTGTCTTTCTGGTCCCGCAGGTCCCTGGGCGCATGCTGAACGCGCGTGGGCGGACACGCCCTGAACTCCAGGTCGGGGCAGGGCGCTGCCATAGCAACGTCCTGGACGCCCAGATCTTAGGCCGCCGCCGCCGCCGCAGCGGGGGTCTGGGCCATCTCAGGCTCACGAGGGGAGTGGCGGCGGCGGCCCCGAGGCGGCCAGGGCCTGGGAGACGACACTGCTCCGCCCCTCCAGAGCAAGCCTAGGTGGCAGACTGGCTTGCAAGCATGGTAAGATGCACGTGGCCGGAGGTGTCTGTCCCGGGATGCAGGGCAGGGACGGTCGGGGTTCGCCTGGACTCTCGGCTCCCCATCCCCCGCCTCCCGCCGCGCTGTCTCTTCCTCCGCAGCCCTTCCAGAAGCACGTCTACTACCCTTTGGCCAACAGCCCCGAGGGGCCCGACGCCTCTGCCGCAGGCGCGGCCCCCATGGCCTTTGTCCCCCCAAGCGCGGCCTCGGGCCCCCTGCCCTTCTTCCAGTTCCGGCCGCGACTGGAGAGCGTGGACTGGAGGCGGCTGAGCGCCATCGACGTGGATAAGGTTGCCGGCGCCGTGGACGTCCTGACACTGCAGGAGAACATCATGAATATCACCTTCTGCAAGCTGGAGGACGAGAAGTGCCCGCACTGCCAGTCGGGGGTAGACCCAGTGTTGCTGAAGCTGATCCGCCTGGCGCAGCTCACCATCGAATACTTGATGCACTCGCAGGAGTTCCTCACCTCGCAGCTAAACCTGGTGGAGGAGAGGCTGCGCCTGAGCCTGTTCGACTATGAGCAGAGCAAGCAGCTGCTCACCAAGCAGGCTGGCGAGATCAAGCTTCTCAAGGAAGAGTGTAAACGCAGGAAGAAGATGCTGTCCACACAGCAGCTGATGATCGAAGCCAAGGCCAGCTATTACCAGGTGGGACAATGTGCCGGTTCCCGTTAGGAGCCTACCCTTTCCGTTCTGCACAGAGATTTTTTTCCCCCTCAGAGAAAACAGATTAAGGTCAAAACAGTTACTTTAATCAACAGCAAAAAATATTTCACTACCTTCTACACCCACCAAGGAATTAATAATTAAATATCTACTATTGTCTGCAGGGCTTATGGGGTTACCCAAATGTTGGCTGTTGAGCCTGTTTCCTCTTTACAGTAGATGCTGTGAAAAATCCAATTGTGTACACATTGCTATTGAAGTTGGTCCCCAAAAGACCTGGAATATGATTCAGTATATGAGCCCCCCCCCTTAAATGAAGCGCTTTTTCCAAATGACAGAAAAGTGTCAAAATAGAACCTTAATGGACCCCTTACCCAGCCTCTCTAACCTGCATCTGGCACGCTTCTGTGTCTTATCCCTGTTTGTTTCCTGCGTAGGAAGCGTCTCACAGTGAGTTACAGACTCCTGAAGTTCTCAGTGGGTGCAGTTCCCGAGGACAAGAATACTAACAATAGCATTTAAGCACTTTTATATCCAAAATCATAGTCTCTGTCTGTTATGAATTAGACATTGAGCCCAGGATAAATATTGCAGTTTTGAAATCAATGTGCAGGTTGAGTAATGTTTAGGATCAGACATGTTTTGAAATTTGGAAGATTAACATTCATCTTACGAGGAATTTGGGGCTGGGACTCAGATCCAAATATTTGTGTTTGTATGTATCTACGTGAGTCTGCATGAGCGAGTGCAGGCACCTGAAGAGGCCAGAGAGTGTCGGCTCTCCGGGAACTGGAGTTAGGAGTGCTCTGTGAGCACCTCAGTCTGGATGCTGACTCTAAGCTGAGACCTCTACAACAGCAAAGAAGGCTCCTCAGCTCCTGAGACCCAAATATAAATACAAATTAATTGAAGTTTCAAATACATCTTACAGTGATGACCTGGAGTTGGTTTTATACAGTATATACATAGTATATGTATTTTACATAGTATATGTATTTTATACAGTATATACATAGGTTTGCCTATGTTGTAGCTAAGACCGATCACTTGGGGTTGGGTGTGGAATATTATACTTGTAGGGTGATCTCTGTGTTTTCGAGCATTTTGGGTTTGGGGTTTTAGATGAGGAGGCTCAAATTGTGCGTAGCTGAAAGAAGGACAAACTTGGATTAAAAACATAGTAAACAGCAGGTTGATGGAACTGGTTTTATACATTTGGGGTAAGTTCTCTTTAAATGGCTTTAAGCGTTCTTGGGAACATGGGAGCCAAGGCAGGTTTCAAGGTTGTAGAAGTGGGCATAGGGCAGAGAAGTGGTCCAGTTGGTAGTGCGTAAGACAAATCCCAGAAACTCTCAAAGAAGCGTGTTGCAGCCTGGGGAGCAGCTGGGAAATCATGCAGACAGGAAGGCCCAGGGTCTGGCCTTGGGTAGACAGCAGGAGGCACTCTCTTCAAAGGATACTTGGTGTCCTCAGCGTCTGCTTCACAAATGCTGCTTGAAAATTACATACCTATAAATAGTCCTAAGATTGCTTTTTGTGTATGTGTACAATGAATGGAATCAGTTCATCTTAAACATTTAAAGTAAGTATATTGTTCTCTAGGTTGGGTCGTAATCTAGTGAAATAGTAACACATCTAGCAAAAAGTTACCTTTCGTCCTTTCAGTCACCACAGAAATAACTGTTAGTAAAGATTTTCCCATAGGAAGGATGAGTGAGGCTGAAAGCTCTCTAACAAATATGAAATACGATTGTATGACTGTGTGAATATGTAAAGGTAAGGACTTTATCAAACCAGCGGTGCCTGTCAACCCTTAGCACAGGTGGTCTCTCTGAATGCCAGTGTCGACTGTGGTGGGGCGTGTGTGGGTTCATGTGGGACAGAAGTGACTACATCACTGTTTCCTACTTAGGTGGACAGGCACTCTGCCCTCCGTGAAATGACGTGCCTTTGTTAGTTTCACAGTTCGACTGCATAGGTCTGACTGTGATTCCACATCAACGTTGCTGAAAGATTTCATTCCTAAGCTGATTCATTCCTAAGCATGGTGTCCTCCCTGAAACAGGGCATTAGCAGCTGCAGCCTGTTAGCATGGGGAGTTCCGAGAGCTAAAACTGGTAGCACGTGTGAGGGCCCAGTGGAGGCTTGGATTCAGTTTTCCCTGTGACTTTCCGGTGCTGAGTTACGGCTTCCTATTGTCTCTTGTGAACCCTCACACCACTTTAAGAGTTACATTCCACCTACTGCCAGAGTTACAATCAACCTACTGCCAGAACAATAATCCAACCCAGGGCTTTGTCCCACATGTAGGTAGCCCTCTACTGGAACATGGACAAACTACACCCCAGGAGAAAACTTGACTGTCCCTCTGCCAATAAACCACTGAGCTAGTCCGCGTAGGACCTCAGAAGCCCGTTCCTTCTCCAAGCTGGAGTGCTGACCAGTTTGATCTTGTGCGGGTCTTAGGCCATGGGTCACGGATGCAATGGCCTCGTCATATCTGAAGACACTGTTTCTAGGGAAACGTCCTGATACCTATCTACTTTCTCTTCCGTGACACCTCTCGAGCTGTTGGTTACCTCATGACTTTCATGGCACTGTGGCATTAATTGTCATATCTTTCCAGGGTGATTGTTAGGGTTTGCAGGATTCACACTCCGTAAGACTGTTGATACCTTTTATCCCTCAGAAGCCTTCACTGAACCTTAAGGCACCATGAAACTAGGAAAGCATCAAAGAAACTTCCGGATTAGTACGAGTTGATTTACCCATGTCCTGTACTCAGAGTGTGGGTCTTCCAATCGATCGTGCTGTAGTAGGCAGCCAAGAGCACTGGTAATATACTGTATTGTTTTGAGGGTTTCTGGGATCCCCAGCAACTCTATAGGGTATTCCCACACCTGGCACTGGGGTTTTTGTTTGATAACCTAAGGCTTTTTGGGGGAACGTTATCTCTCTACAGAGGGTAACTAGAAAAATACCAGTTGCAGGATGGATGGTAAGACTGTGCTACGTATACATAATGGAATTCTATTTATCTGTAAAGAAAAATGAAATTGTGAACTTCGTACGGAACCTGGTCAGTTTAATTTCATTTATCACTATGATAGTATTATGTATTTTTTTATAGTTTTAGTAATCCAGACCCAGAAGATAAACACATGTTCTTCCTCATATGTGGATCCTAGCTTTGAATCTTTAGATCTGAATGTTTATCACAGAGTTCCTGTAGCAACCAAGCGACTAGAAAGAGGAACCATTAGGAGAAGAAAGTACGTGAGGCAGGAGGACAGTATGATGTGGGGGTAAAGGGGGGGAAGCTTGACTGGGGAGGATACAGACTGCGGAGGATACAGACTGCGGAGGATACAGCAGAAACAAAGGGAGAGAGCTAACACTAAGGATGTTTGAAAGGCACATGGAAACCTACTATGATATAAGCTTCCTCATATGTGTATATGTTTAAAACTTACTTACTTTGATTTTGTGTATATCTGTGCACCGCATGCCTACAGCACATGCAGAGGCCAGAAGACGGAAGCCAGACTGGAATTGGGGTGATAAGACAGTTGTGAGCTGCCACATGGCACCTGGGCATCAAACTCGGGTCCTCTGTAAGAGCACCCAGTGCTCTTAGCCATTGAGCCACCTTTCCAGCACACACTCGAATGCATGCGTGCATGTACACACACATATTTGTTGTGTGTGTGTTGCCCTGATACTGTTTGTATTCTGATGCTAATTCCCCTTTCCCAGGAGGGGCTGCCTAGGACGAGGACTGAATCAGTACTCAGGTGACTTCATGTGAACCTTCTCCCTATTTTAACTTGTAAAATAAAGGCTACAGCCGGTGATTGAGGAGTGGAAGGGATGGTAGAGCTGAAAGTTTTAGGGAGAAGGAGGAGAGGGGGAGAAGAGAGGACAGAGGAGGAGGAAGTGGAAAGAAAATGGAGGAGAAGCACATGGCCTGGAGAAACCACAAGTTATGAGGGCTCTCATAGCTGGGGAGTAGAGTAGTGTCGTGGTGGGGCTACCCAGTCTAGGTGCTCAGCTTGTATTCATGTTGAGTTGTGTTTTCTTTACACAGGCTTATTTGGGTTGGAGATTTACCACAACAAATATTTACATTTTTTAAAATTGGAAATGTGTTTTAATGACCTTACGCACACACAAACACACACACATGCACATTGAATTTTTTTTAATTGGAGATGTATTCCAATGGCCAAACACAGACACACACACACTCACACACAGACATTCACACTCACACACACATTCACACACATACACACACTCATACATGCATACATACATATGTACCCTCACACATATATGTAAACATGTACACACACACACACACTTCTCAATTTCTTTTCATTGGAGATGTGTTCCAGTGGGCAAGCACACACACACTCACACACATACACACACGCATACATGCACACATACACACACATTTACACACATACACACATGTGTACATGTAGACATATATATGTATACACACACACACTTCAGTTTCTTTTCTTTGGAGATGTGTTCCAATGGCCAAGCACACACATACTCACACACACACATTCACCCACATACACACACTCGTACACGCACACACATATATATATACACACACACACACACTCACACACTTCAGTTTCTTTTCATTGGAGATGTGTTCCAGTGGCCAAGAGTTCCTCATGGCCTTCCATTACCTGCCAGGAGATTGTGACATCTTGGGGATTCTGATTCCAGAGGTGTGGCATGAGAGCCTCCTTGTTAGGGAACAGCCACACCTTTCTGATGCTGTGCGTGAGGATGTCAACAGAGTCAGAGTCTGTAGGAAAATGTGAGTTAACTGAGTCTGTCTGTCCTCAGGCTGCAAAAGGAATCTTGGCTTCAGATGGACTGAGATGTATATGTAGCTATCCTCCCTCCCCACCTCTTCCTCCCTCCCTCCCAACCTCCCTCCCAACCTCCCTCCCTCCTGTCCCCTCCCTTCCCCTCTCTCTTTCTCTCAAACTCTTCCATACCTTCGGTCTAAGACAATTTGTTGAGGGACAATGCACATTCTCAGATAATAAGAAAGTTCTTGACATAGAAGGATGCTGTCAGGACTTAGAAGATGGAGGTGTGAGTCGTTTATTGGCTGATGGACATATTCCGTCCCGTGGCCTTGCTCTTCTGGCTTGTCTGGTAGACTCTGCTGTAAACTGGAAAGTGTGGTCATGCTGAAGAATCAGGTCACATGCTTCTGCTTCCACAGAGAACAGTAATGCAGAAGCTCTCTAGGGAGAGTGGGTTTGAGTCCTGTCTCTACTACTGTCTCAATAGCTAGACCTTAACAATTAACCACATGTACATTGGCATCCGTTCTATGGAATGGGAATGGTATCGTACCTACATCATAGCCATTGTTAATGAGCTTCGTGTGGCTATACTTAACACATAGTTAGTTCTTTTAGCCAAACCCTGAGATTGCGATACGGAGAACTCCATGGCATACAAAACAAGCACCAGAGCTTATTGGCTGCAAGGCGACAGACTTGCCAAGGTGCATGACTGCCGGCATTTTAGATTTTCTTCACCTCTCCCAATTCCAGAGGCCCTGGACTCTCTGCAAAGAGACTGAACAGACCAATCGATCAAGGTCACCTTTGGGCAGCCCATTCCCATTTCTGTATTCCTTCTGTTTGTCTCTGTTCCCTTTACTTCAAGAAATCACAGGACTTATTTAGTAAAAATGAGACCTTTAAGGATGCCCACTTCCTGAAGGCCCTTTTCCCACTGACAGCCTGAGTGTGGCATGTTTTATTCAGTCAAAATCTGTAAAGGAGTTATAGTGACAATGTATCATGTCTTTTTTCCTCAGTATTTTATTGTATAAAATTTGCAATATACAGAAAAATCAAAATAGCCATATGCTGAATCTCCATCTATAGAAGATTTTAAAAGGAAAACTAATAAGAACAAACGATGGACTCAGTAATAATAACCTAGAAGGAATGTGTAGAACAGTGCAGCTAACACATAACCCCACCTCCAAGATGTGATGCGTGCTGGCGTTTGCTCTATTTCCATCTCTATGTTGGGGAAAGTTTAAGATACAAAATAAATGAACAAAAAGTGATATATGGGTGTGGAACCATCCCTTGGAGTGTGAGCAACTCCCAGAGCTCATGGTCTTAATTTTAAAAAATAGTTTCCCTCCATCCATTTCCAGAGGAAATATTTCTGCCCCTGTGTTCTCCTGTATTTTTTTTTGTATAGTATATACGTTTGAAAGGTTTTTATGAATGTATATATTCATAGGAAAATGTTTTAGCTTTAAAATATTTCTCTTTCACACACACACACACACACACACACACATACCTGTATTAGCTACTAAGTTTTCCATAACAAATATCATCAATTAGATGGCTTAAGTAAACAACTTTATTTTCGCACAAATATTTGGAAGCTGAAATCCCATGCCAAGGTATCAGCATGGCTAATTTCTGGTGAGGTTTCTCCTCCTGACTCAAGCAAATTGGTGGTAAGAAGATGGAATTACCAAAAGGGCTGTTTCAACTGCCGAAAGATATATCTTACTGACTTATTTTAGTTTGGGAAGGGCGTTATTAACCTTACATTTGTCCTTTGAGTTAATATCATAGCTAACATCCTGTATCTTTTAGGAAGAAAGCCACCATAAGCTATGCTTCAGATCCCCAGTTTTAACTGCTTGAAGGTGGGGAAACACTGCAGACATTTGAATTTGCTGTTTTCTTTCCAGTGCCATTTCTGTGACAAGGCCTTTATGAACCAAGCGTTCTTACAAAGCCACATTCAGCGCCGCCACACTGAGGAGTCGCACCTTGGTAAGCATCAACTCTGTGCTCAGAGGTATTTTCCTTCTGTTCCCTTCCCCCTTCTCGATGAGATGTGGCCCAAGGCATTCCTTCAATCCTTTTGAAAGTCTCATAGGCTATGAGTGAATGTTGAGCCCTTCAGGTGTGTGTTCATGGTGCCCTACCTACCACATAGCTGGGAGCGGACTGGAGAAGTCCAGCTTCGAGTCTTGCATCCTAACAGAGGGCTAAAGAGACACTTAAACCCAGTATGGTGTTTTCCAAGTGCCAAATGCAAAGACAGGACAGAGGGAGAGTCCTCTCAGGTGGTCTTTGAAGCTCTCTGAAGAGGCCATGTCTAACCAGATTGAAGTCCTATGAAGAACCCATAGTCCGATGAGAGTGAAAGACCAGAGCACATGAACTTCGGTGCTGATGGGCAGGAGAAGAGACTGGGATGTGTTTTAAGGAACAGCAAGGAGATTGGAGGAGTAGGGTAAGGCAGAGGTGTGTGGAAGGCTGGAGGCTTAGACAACCGACCTCAAGAGCCAAGGAAGGCCCTGGCCTATGGGTGTTACATCAGTATGGTGACAAGCTCTTAACAAACATGATATATATGTTAGCCATGTGTGCTGGGAAGGAAAGCCGGAGACCTGACACATCACCTCAGTTGAAATGTAGAGACAGGAGAAATTTGTCTTAGGTGGGAGTTAGCATGTTTGGGTACTGATGGGAAATAACCAGAAGATAGAGGTAGAAATAAAGATCCAGGAATGAGAGAGTGCTCTGTGGTTTACCCAAGGAGTCATTCTTCCCACTTTGAATCTTCTCGAAGACCGTAGCGTCTCCTCCTCCCCGGAGCAGGTCAGGCTTTGCCACCGTAACCTACAGAAGCGTTTTCAGTAGTTGTACTGATTCTCTTCAACTGGGGCCAGTCTGTTCACGTTCCTGCCCGTAATGCTCTGCAGTAGATACAAAACAGACAGCAGAAAGTTCCATTGTAAACCGTGGAGCAGCCATCCGAGTAAGCGGTATATCGGGAACGTGGAAACGTTGCGCTGTTTGTAAGCGGCCCACCGCTCTTCGGCGTGAAAACTGATCTCTGTCTCTCTGTTTCAGTCTCTCTACCCTATCTCATACTCGTGTCAGAGAGCGCTTCCGACTCTGAACCGAGTATTGTTTCTTCAGGTCATCTTTGAGATTCTGACTTTCTGCTTTGGTTCCCATACCTTTCATGTCTACACTCACAGCACATGTATACCATTCAGTCATGTGTACACCCTCATGTAAGTACATGTACATAAGTATCCTTCCTTTCACCACCTTTCAGTTCTTCGCTTGTGCCCTAGTTGACAGACGACTGCCCGAGCTTGCTTCTCGAATCCCCAACCCTCTCCGTGATCGCTGATAGGGGACTTCGGGGAACCTGGGTGGGAACGCAAACCATGGTGACTATATGGTTTCAGTATTGTGCTGCTTGTAGCTGAAGCCCTTGCTTCTCTGCTTTGAGTGAGACCAGGCATCTCTGAAAGAGTCCTAAGCACCCGTGGGTCAGAACCACCGGGCTCACTCCCTGAACAAGGCTCTCATGGTGACCCTGTTGAATAATCAACCTTAGTACAGTGAGTGGCAGAAAGAAGCCACCTAAACTAATGAAGTATCCGGTCATACAGAGGGCTCCAGATAAACAGGAAAGAACAGGACTGGGCTTGTGGCAGTCCTAAGGGAGAGAGAGCGTTTTCCTCTGTCTTATCTGTAGAACTGTGCCCCGTAAGTTTTCAGGTGAGTTCATAAGAAACCGTATTCTAACTAGATCTTCTCTTGCAACAGAATATAACACAAAGGCCCAGACTGACAGGCTCCAGAAGGAGATTGACATGTTGAAGGAACAGCTGCAGCTCACCAGGTCTCAGCTGGAGTCTGCCCAGCACTCTCACGCAGTCCGGTTCTCTAAGGTAGGGTGTGCTCTGTCCTGGAAAAGATGCAATGACAAGTACTTTAAAAGACACAGGGAAAGAGGGATGCTGACTTCAGGGTGTGTGTGTGCACGTGCATGTGTGTGTCTGTGTGTATCAGTGTGTATCAATGTGTGTGTGTCCGTAACCATGTCACTGTGTGTGTCACTTTGTGTGTCAGTATGTGTGCATGTGTGTGTGTCACTGTGTGTCACCATGTGTATGTGTGTCAGTATTGTGTGTGTGAGTGTGTCTGTGTGTCACTGTGTGTGTCAGAGTGTGTGTGTCACTGTGTGTGTATGTGTCAGTGTGTATACATGTGTCAGTGTGTGTGTCACTGTGTATGTGGGTGTCAGTGTGTGTATGGCATGTAAGTGCGCTCGCACATGTGTGTCAGTGTGTGTGTTAGTGTGTGTGTCTGTGTGTTGTGTGTATACGTGTGCATGTCATTGTGTGTGTGATGTCTGTGTATGATATATGTGTGTATTGAGCATAATATGTGTGGCATGTATGCATACTCGTATGGGCCAGAGGCCTTATTCCTTTGAGACAATATCTCTCACTGAACCTGGACAAGGCGGGGTGCCCTCAGGCCCTCTGTTTATGACTCTCACAGCACAGGATTGTAAGCTCGTGTGGGGCCATCCTGGGTGTTTACCTTGGTGTTGGAGATTTGAACTCAGGTCCTCAGGCTTATGCACTGTTGACCACTGAGCTGTAGCTCCAGACTCTAAATGTGTGGGGTGTGTTTTATTTATTTACATTTATTTATTGCTTATGTGTATATGGGTGTGCGTGTGTCCTGTGCACATTGTGTGCAGGCTAGTGGAAAGTGTTATTATAGGTTTAATTCAAAGAAGAAATACTAACAGATTTGGGGTGAAGCTATGATTTGTTTTTAAAATTTGCATATGTGCTATATCCAGAGCCCCTTGTGACATAATATCAAAATAATTTCAGGACTATGAAATGCAGAAAACAAAAGAAGAAGACTTTCTGAAGCTGTTTGACAGGTGGAAAGAGGAGGAGAAGGAGAAGTTACTGGAGGAGATGGAGAAGGTCAAGGAGATGTTTATGAGGGAATTTAAAGAGTTAACGTCTAAGAATTCAGCATTAGAATATGTAAGTATGCAACCTGGCCGTTTTCATAGGACTCCTCGCCTTGAGAGTCGGTGTTAGCATGGCATCAGAGGCAGGCGATCAGGTCTTTTACATGCCCAGTACACACCGCTCCTCTTCCCCAGGCATCCCAGAGCGCATGAGGCGCTGAGGAGGTAGAGGAAGTACGACAGACTGTTTTGTTATGAGCGGGCGGTCTGTCCCCAGACTCTCATACAGAGCACTTGTAGGCACATCTGTTCCACTCCAGAAGAAACTTCCTTACCTGGTTAGGTTTAAATAGCCTTAAACCACAATCCCTCGCACAAATTCTAGAATGTTCCAAGTAGTGGAGGGAAAGGCTGACCGAGATCTCTAAGGCAGGAGTAGAAGAGAGTGCTTGCCTAGCCTTCTCCTCAGTCCACACCTGTCCTTTGAGGCGGATCGGGTCTCTAAAGTACGCAAGAAACGGCAAGTGTGCCCTGTGTCTCGTGGGATCAGCTGTGGTCCACGGACACATGTGACAGAGGACTCCTCATCCTCTGTGCCTGCTGATCCGGTTCCGTTTGACTGGGCAACTCCTGAGGAGAAAAGTAGGAGGGAACTCAGGTCGATCCTTGGGCTCCCTCTAGGGGCGGACAAGTTTCAGAAGCAAAACTAAAGACAACACCAGAATCCTTTTATTTTCCTTTCCTGCTTAGGATCTTGTCCAGGACGCCATGTTACAGTGGGTCATTCTGTCTCCTTAGGCTTTTCTGTAATCGGTAGTAGTTTTACAGTCTTGTTATTGCGGAACCTAACATCTGGAGAAGTGCAGGTTGTTTGTATGGGAAGCCCTGCTGTTGGGGTCTATCTGACTAGTGTCAGGGTATCGTGGTTAGTCAGAATTTATGGGGGTGGGGGTGGATCTTGGAGATACCTCATCGGTTCATTGCGTCATGCCAAGGTCACATAAGGTCTTCCTGATCTAAGGCTCCTCACCGCCTGGGAGCCGAAGTGTTGGTAGGAAGAGGCTTCTGTACTGAAAAGCTTCTCTTCCCGCTTTGAGTGGTTGCAGTGAACATATGATGAAGTAGGCTTCCCACCCTTCTGTTCTTGATGTTAATTTTATTGCCTGTTGTTGTCTGAGATTTTTTTCCCCCATAGTTAACATGGGAAAACTAAAACATTTGTATCCCTAGTTGATTTATTGGTATGCCCCCTGGACAGTGTTTGCCTTCTGTTGCAATATCTTAACTTCCCAGAACTGTCACAGGCGTGGTGATACACCCCAGCAATCTAGCACTTAAGAGGCTGAGGTGGGGTCAGCAAGACTTGAACTCCAGCTTGGCCGACATAGCAAGATCTGCCTTAAAAAAATAAACAGGAAGAGACAGATATACCCAGTCCCTCTCACAGGTGTTATGTTCCTGTCAAAAATTTAAAGACCCTTCATCAGAGTCCAGAAGTTGATTTGGGGGCAGAGACATGGTGAGCTAGTAAAGCAGCTGTGTGCAAGCCGGCTTCAGTCCCCTCTCGATCTCTGAAATCCACAGAAAGGTAGAAAGAGAGCCTGGACTACGGTTAGTCCTCTGACACCCCCATGGACACCGGCATTCCCTAGTTCCCAATAACAGATCATTTTTAAAACATCATTTCCTTCCCATTTTTCCACGTTCTGGTGGAGATATCAAAGACCAGAGACTGGTAGAAGCAAAGCAAAGCCGAGGGAACAGGCAAGGAGTTTCTGGAGAGACGGGGAATGCTGACCTTGGTGGCTTTGTGCTCCCCGGCTTTTTCACTCTTCCAGTTCAATAAATTACTAACATTTCTATTGGCAATTCTTTTCATCCATAGCAGTTGTTAGAAATACAGAAGTCCAACATCCAGATCAAGTCCAACATAGGCACCTTAAGAGACGTCAATGAGATGAGAGACGACCATCTCCCGTGTCCCCAGGATTTTCAAAACATGCTGCAGCTCCTCGACAGCCAGGTACAGCACACGTGATGACCACGGCCACAGCATATGATACGTATTTAATTATCTGTGTGCGTGTCTCCCTGAGCTTACGTGCACGGCATATATGCAGTGCCCGTGCAGGCCAGAAGGAGGGCACTGGATCCCTTGGAACTAGAATTACAGGTGGTTCTGAGCCATGGCGTGAATGTTGAATCCAGAGCAGAAAGAACTCTTAACCACGGAGCTAGGTCTCCATCACCTTGATTTTTGTATTAATGGGTTTGTTCCAGCTAATATCTTTGTTCCGTTTTTTTTTTTTTCTTTCTTGTCTCTCAACAAATGCCTAGTTCATAATAGGCATTGACTCACAGATGTGAATACAAGGTAGTAGTTAAAACGGTTTCAGTTTTCACCAACAAAAACGTCCCTCCTGACTAGTCAATTCATATTATTCAGTGTTCTCCCGGTTGCAGTTTTAGATCTCATGCATCTTGAAGCATTAAGCTTATATCTGGTTTACATATAGCACTGCGTTGACAAACTGGTAACTTTGATATGTCCTAGTTTCATTTGGAAGTCAGGCTCCTTAATCACTCTATAAAAGTCATTTTATCACGGAGGTAATGGGGAAGAAATTAAAAATCAAAAAGGCCAATATATAGGTTGGTGGTATAGCCTTGCGAGGCCCCAAATTCAGCTGTCCCTCTGTGTTGGTGGGGGTTGGGGCTTGTAACCATGGGTATTACAACCTACAGATTCAATTGTTTTTTAAAAGCCTTTGAGTCAGTGAGATGGTTCACAGGGTAAAGGCTTATGCCACCAAGCTTGATGACCTAGGTTCAACCTCTGGGACCCAACTGGTAGAAGGAATGACCCAGCTCCCATGTGTTGTCTTCTGACCTCCACATGTGTGCAGAGGTGGTCCTTGGCCATACATGCACACACACAGATTCATATGTGCACATACTTAAAAAGCAAATGCAGCACAATTTTAAATAAGAGCAAACCTGTGATGCTTTTAAATGGTAAGGGCCTTTTGAAATAGGATTTCTGTTTCTTTCCTTTGCTTTTTTTTTTTTTAAAGATTTATATATTTATTTTATGTACATGAGTACACTGTAGCTGTCTTCAGACACACCAGAAGATGGCATCTGATCCCATTACAGATGCTTGTGAGCCACCATGTGGTTGCCGGGAGTTGAACTCAGGACCTCTGGAAGAGCAGTCAGTGCTCTTAACCACTGAGCCATCTCTCCAGCCCCTGCTCTTCCTTGTTTTAATGCTATATCTTGTCTGCCTCCCTTGAATGTACCGCTTGGCTGTACATGTCATTGTCCTGTCTAACTTTAGTCTTTCAGTGACACTCCCCCCTCCCCCCCACACACACATATTTTCAGACTTTGTATTGAGTAGCAAGGTCTTGTTTCTCACCCAGCTGTTCTTTACGGTGATGAAGTTTCTTCAGCCTAATGTCCCCCTTTTAGAACACAGCTCCTTGTTCCCTACTGTGGTCCTGTTGCTTTCTCTGCTGGCAGTGACCTCTCTGTTTTCAGATCTGTCTCCTACTCATTCCCCAATATTACTGGAACAACACCTCCACAAGGTCTCCCTAAATCTCCTCTTGACTAGACCATGTTGTTGGGTCACCTGAGCAGAGCCGACTTACACATATTCAATAGGAATTCTCTCGTGGTTATGTTCACTTCTGTCCTGTACAGTGCAGGATGTCTTTTTAATCCTCTTCCAAGCTGCCAGTGGTTTCTCAGCCATGTGACCGCCATGAGTAGGAGATGAGAAGCTGACGTTTACCTTGTTCAGACCACAGTGTCTCCCATGCACCGAGCTGCCCGCTTAGAAGCCTCAGACCCCACAACTAACGTCTTACGGGAACACAGCCACACACACATTCACTCAAATCCTGCCCATGGCTATTCCTCTCTAGGCTGGAGAGTCTCCTGTCAACTTGACACCAGCGTGACACTGGAGAGGAGGGAGCCTCACTTGAGAAAATAAGGTCCAGCTGCAGGCAAACCTTAGACCATTTTCTTAATTAGTGATTGATACAGAAGGGCCTAACCCATTGTGAGTAGGGCCATCCCTGGGCCAGTGGCCTTGAGTTTTATATGAAAGCAGGCTGAGCAAGCTACGTGGAAAAAGGCAGTAAGCAGCACCCCTCCATGGCCTCTGTGTCCTCCCCTGCTTGACTTCCTGTTCAGACTTCCTGTGACGGTGTCCCATTCCTCCCTAGCTTGCTTTGGTCATGTGATGTAGTTCATCACAGCAATAATCTGAACTAGAATACCTCCATACTCAGTGTGACAGACTCCCCTGCCCCCACTTTGTAACCTAAAATACTGTGTCATACAAATATCTACTGATCCCAGCCCTGCAGGACAACCAGAGACAGATGGGTTTGAACATTCCAGCCACACACACTCTAAAAATGCCAGCCGGGACTTTACGAGCCTGTTGGGCTTCATAGGCACCCGATGAAGAGCAAGCCCCAGTGTGGAATGGGTTTCTGCATTGCACGCATATCATTTGCTTGCTCTCCTTCAGGCAAGCAAGTGGACAGATCGGTTTCAAGTCCTCAACGAAGAACACAGCAAGGAGAAGGGACAGGTAAGATGGAGTCAGCCACCCTGCCACTTTCTCCCCAGTGTGTAGAGTGGAACCTATGTGCACGTGCGTGCACATACACAGACACACATATACACACAGACACACATATACACACAGACACACACATGTACACACAGACACACATATACACACAGACACACATATACACACAGAC